>NC_142759.1:24165209-24486640 GCF_054948205.1 Urtica dioica subsp. dioica | reverse complement strand
CGAAGTCATGATGTTGCTCTTTCAGCATATTGTTCATAGATGCCAAGATATAGCACCTCACAATCTCATCGGATCGAAGCCAGGCCGCTAAGGCGTCATTGTCCTCTTGAGTTGAATCATCATTCGTCAGAGGAGGACATGGGTGGTGAGTACCCATTTGTGCTTGTTAACGGTAGGTATTATGTCGAGGTTACGTTTCGAGTCTATGTAGTTTTCATTTTCGAGTTTGTTCGAGGAAAGAATGAAAGAGAGAGAGTTGGGAGACATATTGCCTATAAAAGTTGAAACAAGTCTATGATTAGTCTTTGGTTTAGGATTTAAGTTTGTTTAAGACTTTATAAAATCCAAAGGTGTTATAAACCAAACGATAATTTACTCCTTCGAGGGAAGGCCGCAAAAAATCTCCATTTATAAGTAAATGACACATCATTAATGCTTAGCCAAGATGTCAATACATCAACATTGACTAGCCACCTTGTAAATTGGTTTGATCACTCACATCCTTTCGCAGGGCCTCGAGGGAGGATTACTAGGGATTGAGTCTAAGTGTGTAACCAACCACTTAGTCCAAGAGATTGACTTTGAAAAACAATCCGCCGAGGGGAGGCCTTGTCATCATCGTCTCACTCTCGGACGTAGCTCATTGAGCAATGATCAGAGCAAAGCGCCCTTGAGTACTCTCATTTAAGAGAGGGCCACGAGGGTGACTCTTAGTCCGGCGACACTTGCACTTTTCATTAGTGTTGGGGATCGTGGGTTACAAACAACAAGTATAACCCTCCCACTTAGTTTTTGGAGTTGGTTCATCGACTCTTATAAGTTCGGAAACAAATTTCCTAGTTAGAGAGCGACAGAGCGGACAACTAGAAGAGAATCCTAGATCGACATGTTCAGAGCAGTATTAGTGCATAAAGGCACAAGGTACATACTCGATCTTTTCCTATTTTCTATTTCGGGAAAGTGCGTGAGGGAAGTGTGAACTTCAACTCACTCGAACACTTGAAAGTTTGAGATTACACATCTTTTTATTTTTCGGCTTGTCTACAAGGAGACCTCCCACTCAAATTTTCAGGAGCATATAGATTTTGAACATATGTGATATAGATATAGTTTTGAAAACATTTTGAAAATTTATTTGATTTGGATGACAAAATATTTTCAAGTTTGAAAGTGAAAACGGTTTTTCAAAATTCAAACTTGTTTTGTAAAAATTCAATTTCAATTAAACTTTCAAAAATCAAAACATTTTAATCTTACACATCATGTTTATAATCTTATGAAAAACATTTTTGCTCAAGAAAATTTTCTCATTAGAGTTCTATAACTCATGGTAGTGGGGTTTGAAAATCCGGATTTCTAAAAAACTGGAGTTTCAGACAGCCGCGCACCTCGGAGTAAAATCGCCATATCTGGCGGCTCCGATGTCCTTTTCAGCCGAAACCGGTGGCATTGGACAGAGGACAGACAGAGCTTTAATTTGATTTAAGAATCATTAAATTTCGATTTCTGAGCAGAGAGTTATGCCACTTTTAATGCGGGTTTACTCCAGCTCAAAGAAAAAAAATAAATTAAAGCTTGGTCCTACTTAGGTGCGAAAAAGAATCAAGTGTAACGGAACGTTTTAAGATGTTGTTTAAAGCTTTTATTTGTGTTTTATTAGCAGGGTAATAACATAGAATAAAAGAAATAACAACAAGCATAAAACGAATATGGTAAATAAAAGAAACTAGAAAGACAAAGTAACTAGTCACAAAATTTACCGAAATTTCTCAAACCTTCAAAACACGTTTTTCAATATAAAAATTAAAAACTTTTAGAACTGATTCTAATGTGTTTTAAAAACATCCCAAACTCATAGAAAATCAACATGCTTTTTAATTTAAAGACATGAGCAATAAATTAAAAAAAAATCTAAGATAACAATTCTAACTTGTCACAAAATTAGTAAACTTTCGAAAACGATTTTCAAGCTCATAATTTTAAAAACATGTACATGCTAATCTTTGACCATAGCTCTGATACCATTTGTTGGAATCGATCTAGGGTTTGAGAAAATAATTAACGCTTCGATAAGCGGCGGAATTTTAAAAATTTTCTTTTACAAGTAAAACAGTTTTTACTAACCTAGACAAGTGCAAGTACATGTAATTAAAAACCAATATGAGCTAGAAGTTTACTAACCTTTCTTGAAGCTTGAACTTTGAAGAAGCTTGTGGAAAGTTTGCAACGCTCGTCTCCCCTCGCAGCACGTCTCTCTTTCTTTCCTCGGCACCTCGAGCAACCACGAAAGTTTCTATCACTAAATCACTCGAGAGAAAAGGAATTAGTGAGTGGGCACTTTTAAACACTACGACTTAAGAACGAGTCTTGAAGTCGCAGAGCTAAACTCTAGGTCAAATGAGGACCTAGGTGCCAAAACAAAATCGAAAATAAACTAGAGAGAGAGAGAGGAGTTCGGCCAAAGTTCTAGAGAGAGAGTCTCTCAAATCTCTTAAACTTGGATGAATGAAATGTGAGGAATGAGGCTCCTATTTATAGGAGGAGGATTACCTTCAAAAGGTAGTTTCCTCTTTTCCTATTGCCTTGCACGTCCAACATGCCTCATGAAGGCTTAGGATTTGTTTCCTCATTTGATTTCCTCTTAGTTGGCCGAAAATGCACTTTCCTTCTTAAGGAAATTTGTTTCCTCTTTTTCTTTTGGCAAGTATCTTCATACATCAATGCACAAAATAAACTCTCTTTCCCACTATGGCATGAACGAAATTCAACCTTATTTTCCTTGGGTTGGACGAAATTTGAGCTTCTAGAAGGAGCTTCTAGATGTTTCTTCATTTGTTCATGACAACATAAGAAAAGCCCATTAAGAATTTTCAAGTAAAATTCTATGAAATGAAATTAATCCTCAAGGCCCAATTACACTAATATGGCTGAGTAATATTTATTTCATTTGTCATCATATGACAATGTCAAAAAAAATTATTGACATTCTTTTCGTCCTATGTCCAAAAAGACAAAAATACCCTTTTGACAATTTTCGTAAAACTGTCTCGTTCTTGTTTTGACTTAGCTTCCAGTTTAACTATTCCTATCGATGTGATTCGTGACAGTGACCTCATGGACCCAAATGAACAAAGCTTGAGCTAAACACTTGGACTCAAAAGTTCACAAACCTTTTCCAAGTTTAGCTTAATGCCAACTGACTCCACTAAAGAGCTGACACTGAAAATCTCTCGGTTCAAATGAATTTGTTTTCTACTCAAGAATTCGACCTAATTATGATGAGCGGATCCACTGAATATTATCTATGTTTACCCTTCATGAATGTCATCAGCTAGTCGGGATTTACTAAATTACCATTTTACCCTTCTAGCTGTTATTTCCTCAACTCCTTTGTCGCTTGTGAATAAGTTAGAAACAATGTATTGACGAGGAGCTAACAAGTCACATTGTTTCATCCAAAAGAGTCAGGACTCAATTTGGACACTGGCCAGTTCATTTATTCACACTCCAAGGAACAAAGCATGAGGTGACATACATTGCATTTCAGCAATCTTGTACATGAATTCCATATCTATGAGAACTTCACAAAGTTACTCATGACATACTCACAACTTAGTACTTCACCAATAGGCCTTGTTCGGAATCACATAGTGAGTCCGAACTTTGACTTTCTCAAATGAGAATACTAAGGTGTGAAATGGCATGTCTCATTTCAGGATTAAGGTAAGCATGATGCAATTCATACATAGTGACTTCGAGACATAAGAGGTTAAATGGTTTGTTCTTATATTGTCTCTAGAAGTGCACTGGTCAATTCAGTACCTTCGGAAGATACCTAGAAGAACTATAGAGTCCCCAACTCTCAATGCCTCATAACCAGACATCATAGATTCTTCTAACAATCATACTGAGGTCAATAGTCCTTTGACCCTAAGATTGCGAATATATCGTTTTAAGCAAACTACGAAGAGTTTGTTCATGCAAATCTACATTTGTCTCTTCGTAAGTTGTTAAGTTTGTTTATGGACTAAAAGACTAAGGTTTTATCATAAAGCTTCAAACAAAGAAAGAATGAATGAACGTTTCAACTTTATTAATGAATAAGCAATTACAAGCAAGAGTCTTCGTAAGACTATATGACATCAAATGTACATAAATAGACACTACTACTCTTCTTGTGGGCACCATTGACAACAAGGGAAGCTCAGCCCGAGGTATGTTGGACCTTTCGAGATTCTGGAGCGAGTGGGCAAGGCAGCATATCGCCTAGCTCTACCACCGTCAATGTCCAACCTCCATGATGTATTTTACGTATCGATGCTACGGAAATACATGTCTGATCCTTCACATGTACTGCAAGATCAAGAGGTTGAGGTTTCTCCTGACATCAGATATGAAGAATCAGCCGTCGCAATCCTAGATCGCAAGGAGAAAGTCTTAAGGAATAAGACTATACCTTTGGTCAAAGTACTTTGGAAGAGTCACTCTACAGAAGAAGCTACTTGGGAGCTTGAAAGCGAAATGCAAAAGAAATACCCTTCCTTGTTCTAAGTTTCGAGGACGAAACTCTTTTAAGGGGGTAGGGATTGTAATGTATAAACTTTTGTAACCGCTCGACTTGTGAATTTGAATAAATGGACGAGTTTTAATTCAAATTCTTGTTGCATATGAGACGTCCTTAAATTTTAAATATCTTGGAAAATGATAATATTTAAGGTCGATGAAATTTCGGAATGAAAATGTTCGAGTAATCCAATATTATTATTCGAAACATACTCGGAGATTTAAAAATCTCAAGAGTAAAAATGAGTTCCGAAATCCCTTAAATATATTCAAGATAACGAGAAATAATAATAATTTTCTTGGTTATTTTTCAAGATTATTTTTAATTAATTAAGGACAGGATTGTGAGAGTTTATTTTGAAAGGACTTATATGCAATATTTTGAAGGACAAAAGTGAAAGAAAAAGAGAAGCAAGGGTTGATTTGAGAGAAACGTGGTGTGTCCTGATTGGGCCACTTGTGCACGCGTGGCAAAGAGTGAGGGTGCCACATGGCCACTTCCTCCTCAATTCATTGCCACCTCACCATTCTCTCTCTCTTCTCTATCTTCTTCTTCTTCCTCACCCTTCACTCGGCCGAAACCCACGCCAAACGAGCAAACCACGAAGAAGAAAAAAAAAAGAAGAGAACTCTCTCGGCCACCTCCGATCGCCGCCGATCTGTCATCACTGCCACCATCCCTCACCTCTGTCTTCCTTCTTCTTCTTCTCCGCGCCGCGCTATCGTCTCGCCAAGCCTCCACCGCGTGCGCTCCGGGCCGAG
Source organism: Urtica dioica subsp. dioica (assembly GCF_054948205.1). NCBI lineage: Eukaryota > Viridiplantae > Streptophyta > Magnoliopsida > Rosales > Urticaceae > Urtica > Urtica dioica. The sequence continues at coordinate 24,481,315 of NC_142759.1, read as the reverse complement.
GAAACACAGCGCCGCCGAGCCCCCGACGTCACCACCGCCACCTCCCACTCGTCTCTTCCCTCTCTCGCCTTCGCGCGTCACCGACCGCTGAGCCACCGCGCGCGCGTAGACCGAGCGACACACCGCCGCCGCGAGCTTGCCGTGACCGCCGCCGAGGAAGTAGACGCCGGGAACAAGCAATCGAGCGACGAGGACACCGAATTCGTGAGAATCTCGGTAAGAACAAGCTAAACCTAATTGATTTTTCTGAGAAATTAGGGTTTGAAATTCTGAATTGGGGATCTTCAAATCCGAGTTGATTTCGGTTAAATTGATTGGTTTTTATCGTTCATTGAACTCGATTGATGCTAGTGGTAGCTTGAATTTGAAGTTTTGATTCGGATTTTTCCTAATTTATCCGAAAATGATGAACTAGGGTTTAAATTGGGGGTTTTTGATTTCGGGTTCGATTTCAGTGTAATTGCTCGGTTTGTTATGTTGTCTGAGCTTGATTATACTTGTGTTGAGGCTATGTTGATTTTGTTTGGTGTGAAATTGGAGTTTGTGGCCGTGTGGATTTCTTGGCCGTGAGTTTGTTGTTGGCCGTGTGATTTTCTGTTTGTGTTGATTTGTTTTAGCTGAGGCTGTGATGTTGAATCTGAGAACCTATATGTGGGTTTGAGTGGTTGTTTTGGCTGAGTATGTTGTTTGGCCGATTGTTTGGTTGGTTTTAGTGTTGGCCATAAAGCTTATGTTTGTTTGTGACCGTAAGCTTGGTTTTGGCTGGCTCGGTCTCACTGCTCGTGATTATTTTTCTGAGCCTCGGTTTGAGTTTTGAGATCGTCTGTGTTGAGTCGTTGGTTAGTATGGTTTCGGTTTGGTGTTGGGTTCGGGATTTTTGGAATCGGGATTTGGATTGTGAAACTGATAAGGGTATGGAATTTAAGATATTAACTCGTCGTTGGATTCCAGGTTTGTATTACAGATCTTGACGGACGAACGGGAACCAGACGAGTCAAGAGCGACGAGATCAGTTTCTGAAGATATCAAGTGATAGAGTTATCGAAATAAAGCTCAATTAACTCGTGAGTTTTAAATCGCTTATAGCGTTTAAATACTCTTAGATATGTACTTTCAGAATTTAAATAAATAATTTATAAATTATTTATTTAACGATGCTTATGAATTTAATTTAATTATTCGTTTGGAATTCTCGGTTATTTTTAATTTCGGATTATTTAATTTATTTAAGACTCATGAGTACTCGTTGAACATTATTTCGTATCACTCTCGATATGAGGATACGTGAGTCTTGAATAAACTTCCGAAAAACCGGGGAATAATAAATTAAATTCCCGAATTCCGAACCAACTCTAATCCCGACAACGAACCCTATTATCTTGAAGTAAACTCGAATCCATTAACTAACAGATGTTCAACTCCGGATGCTAGTTCTCTCGACGTCTCGACAAGTGCTAAGTGTCTCGAAGAACGTGAGAAGCAGGACATCTTCAGGAATCGTCGAGCTTTCTATCGAACAATTCCGGGTAAGTGTGGAGACATAAGTCAACTACTTACCAAGGGTATAATCCTGCTTGTTTGTGCATTTGCTTACTAGTAAACAAGAGTAGGTAAAAGCCTAAAAATGAATAACCTCGAAAGTTAAGGCTTCGGCCACTCTTGCTTGAAAACTTAGCTCGGGTTCGCCCGTTAGGTTCAAACGCTAACTTGAACCAGCCTTGTTTGCTTTGTGCGTGGTTAGACTTCTCTTCTAACTCTAGGAAGTAGGTTAGAATCGAGAGGACGGAAGAGCGATAGACTCTCAAATTCAATCGAGGGTAGAGAGTTCGAAAGTCACATTTCGAGCTTTCAACTTAAAACACTAAACGAGCTTCAAAGGGAAACAATAATTTCTTTCGGGGTTTATCCCGTCACGCTCTTCCGTATATAAGTTTAACGTGTACGCTGCTAGCTGCAGTGTACCCAAACTTTAAACTCGTGTCGGTGGTACTCACAAGTCCCTGACTTGTGCTTGGCGGGCCATGCCGGTCCGTGCGCCGAGTACTCGAAGCAATGGGTGAAGGTCGCGCATCGCGAGCTCATTGCTTGCTGGAAGACTCACCGGAAGCTGCCTTGAGCACACCGGGGCGTAGTGGGTGATGGTCGCGGTTCGCGAGCTCACTATGCCAGAGACCAGTGGCGTTGACGTCATGATGAAGGAAGTACCACTAGTGGATCCCAGACATGTGTTAAAACTTAGATCAGTTGACGACTGCTGCTCGAAGTTGAAAACTGGTCTCTAGTCGGACCGGAGGTTATAGCAGTGAGGAGTGTATAACCTTGCGGGACGGCTAGTATTCTAGGATGCGCGCTCATTAGTCACTTTTAGGTGATAGCTGCATCCTGCACTCTTGTTTGCTTGTTCGCACGTCACATGCTTTGCATTAGCTGCTTTTCTTTCATAGGCTAGACTCCCGCTTGCTGAGTCATTCGACTCATAGTTTTATGTCCCTTGGTAATGTAGATAAGGGCAAGGCGGCAACGTAGACGACCGAGAAGGAAACTGAGACGGAACGCGTATCTCTTGACCTACGGGCTATGGGTTCTGGCTCGGGAAGTAGACCTCTATATATATAATGTTTTGAATAATATCGACTCTTCCTTAAATAATATCCCGTGTATATATGTAAAGTCGGGAGCTTCTATGCACATATATATGTATGTATAAGGGTCGATATACGACTTCTAGTTCTGAAAGAAAAACGAAAAATTTCCCGAGATTTCCGATAACCACTTTTGTTGTAAACGTTTCCGCACTTTTAATAGTATCGTATTTTGTATATTATATGTTTTGTAAATTATGTATTTACTTCAAATGTTTTGTTTACATTATATTATCCATGTATGATATGCTCCCGCTACATGATGTTGGTTCCGTCGAGTCGCGGCTTGCGGGCGAGGTGACGACGCTCGCGGGTCATGACATCCACTCTCTCTCTCTCTTTCACGTCCACATCCCCATCCCTCACCCTCTCTCTTTCTCTCATTCTCGGTCTCTCTCTCTTCTTTCCCTCTTCTTCCTCACGTCACTCGGCCGAAAGAACCAGACAAGAAAAAAAAAACCCCGAGCTCGATCTTCACCCATCACCAAGCCCCATCATCACCGCCATCCTCTCTCACTCTTCTCCTTTCTTTCTTCTTCGCGGGCCATCAAGCCATCGAGCCATGTCGCCACGCGTCCACGCCGAGGAAGCACTCCGACGCGAGCTCACTGTGACCACCGCCCAAGAAAGAGACGCCGGGAAAGAGTGTTAGCACGCCGAGGAGTCCAAATTCACGAGAAACTTAGTAAGAAAATCAAACCCGAATGGATTTGTGAGATCTAGGGTTCTTAGTTCCATTTTGGGGGTTTGTGGTTCTAGGTTGAATCTGGTGAAATTGCTTGGTTTTTATTGCTGTTTGGACTCGATTATTGATTTTTATAGCTCGAATTTAAGGATTGATTCCGAATTTCTTTGATTTGGTTTGGTTTTGGCCGAAAATGTGATGAACTAGGTTTTGTTTGGGGCTTTTGATTTTTTCGAGTTATGTAATGATTCTGAGACGTTTCCAAACCTGTTTAAAGCTTGGGTTTTGGTTGATAATGGCTGTTTGAATTTTGTTTGAATTCTTGGACGATTTTGGTTGGTTTAATTATCTTGGCCGTATGGTTTTGGGAATTGATTGGAAGTCTGATGATTATTGTTTAATTTGTTGAGGCTGTGATGATTAGCTGAAAACCTGAATATCTTTGGTTGAGTAGTTTCTTGACCGTGGGTTTGTTTTCAGGTTTTGAAATTGTTTGGTTTGGTCGGGTGTTTGCTTGGCCGTGATCGTTAGTGTCTTTTTGGCTGTTTTGATCGGATTATTTAGTTTATTTAAGACTCATGATTACTCGTTGAACTTTATTTCGTATCATTCTCGATACGAGAGTACGCGAGTCTTGAATAAGTTTAACTTCAGGAAAATCGAGGAATAATAAATTAAATTCTCGAATTCCGAACCGACAACGAACCCTATTCTCTTTAAGTAAATTTCTCGAATCCAATAAGTAACGGATGTTCAACTCCGGATGCTAGTTCTTCCGACGTTTCGACAAGTGCCAAGTGTCTCGAAGAACGTGAGAAGCAGGACATCTTCGGGAACCGTCAAGCTTTCTGTCGAACAATTCCGGGTAAGTGTGGAGACCTAAGTAAACTACTTACCAAGGGGATAACCCTGTTTGTTTGTGCATTTGCTTGCTAGTAAACAAGAGTAGGTGAAAGCCCTAAAATGAATCAACTCGAAAGTTAAGGCTTCGGCCACTCTTGCTTGAAAACTTAGTTCGGGTACGCCCGTTAGGTTCAAACGCTAACTTGAACCAGCCACGTTTGCTTTGTGTATAGTTAGACTTCTCTTCTAACTCTAGGAAGTAGGTTAGAATCGAGAGGATGGAAGAGCGATAGACTCACAAATTCGATCGAGAGTAGAGAGTTCGGAAGTCACATTTCGAGCTTTCAACTTAAAACAATTAACGAGCTTCAAAGGGAAACAATAAGTTCTTTCGGGGTTTATCCTGTTACGCTCTTCCGTATATAAGTTTAATGTGTACGCTGCTAGCTGCAGTGTACCCAAAATTTAATAAACTCATGTCGGTGGTACTCACAAGTCCATGACTTGTGCTTAGCGGGCCATGCCTGTCTGTGCACCGAGTACTCGAAGCAATGGGTGAGGAGTGTATAACCTTGCAGGATGGTTAGTATTCTAGGATGCACGCTCATTAGTCACTTATAGATGATAGCTGCATCTTGCATTCTTGTTTGCTTGTTCGCACGTTACATGTTTCGCATTAGCTTGCTTTTCTTTCCTAGGCTAGACTCCCGCTTGCTGAGTCATTCGACTCATAGTCTTATGTCCCTTGGTAATTTAGAGAAGGGCAAGGCGGCAATGTAAGCAATAGAGAAGGAAACCGAGACGAAACGAGTATCTTTTGACCTACGGGCTATGGGTTCTGGCTCGGGAAGTAGTCCTCTATATATAATATTTTGAATTATATCGAGTCTTCTTAAAATAATATCCCCTGTATATAAGTAAAGTCGGGAGCTTCTATGTACACATGTATATATGTATAAGGGTCGATATACGACATCTAGTTCTACACGAAAAATGAAAAATTTCCCGAGATTTTTGATAACCACTTTTGTACTAAACGTTTCCGCACTTTAAATAAAATTATATTTCGGTTATTATTATTATACATTTGCCTTGAGTATTTATTACATTGCATTATTCATATGGTGACATGCTCCTGCGACGTGATTTTGGTTCCGTCGAGTCGTGGCTTGCGGGGGAGGTGATGACGCTCGCGGGTCGTGACAAAGATATGGAATCCAATGTTCCTGAAAGAAGGTTAATGTTCACTCACCTGAGGGTTGATTCCATAACCGATAGATTGCTAGCAGTTTCGAAGTAAGTAACGTTCGGAAGAATCTTTCGCTGGAGAAGCAACAATGCTTAGGGTATATATGTATCAAGAAAGGTATAACAGAATAATTGACCTTTCTCGATACAGGTTGAACCTGGAGGATCTTGATCAAGAACTGACTAGATCAGTGGACACTCGTCACGATGGATAAATATAATTCTAGTATAAAGGAGGGTTCAATCTTGGCTTACATGGTGGAGTATTTGACCAAGATTAGACGAATCGATGGAAAAAGAGAAACAACGTTTTTGTCTTTTTCATCAGATTTGTTAAGCTTCTATTACTAGGTCCATAGTCCCCGATTCGGTTTCGATAAAGACGAATAAGAACTCTCTGGTAATAATGAACATCATTATTAAAATCTCACTACTGCAAATTGTTTAGCAGCATTCATTCGGAAATTTGTCTATTTTTCGAATTAAATATTTATTGTGGAATGAATTATTTATTATTTGATCAAGTAAATAATTAATTGAATTTTAAGTTGCACCATATGGATACTGTAAATTCAAAATTCTTAGGCCCAATATCAGTCTAAGTGGGTGCCTACTATGGGTATTAATTACCCAATATTCTCTCTTTCATTAGTTGCTAGATTTGTGGTAACTAATTAAATAAGACAGAGAATAATAATGGTTGAGATATTCTCTCTCCATTAAATAAGGAAATAAGATATTGTCTTTTATTCTCTCTCATAATTAATTTCCTAATATCTAGGAGAATAATAATGGTAGAGATATTCTCTCCATTAAATAAGGAAATAAGATATTGTCCTCATTATTATCAAATATCTAGATTCCTTAAATATATGAGTAATATAAGGAAATAAATATCCTAGATTATGATCTGATGGATGAGAAAAAGTAGGATTTGTAGTTAAGATCCAATGGCTCATGTGCTCTCTCTCTCTCTCCATCTCTCTCAGAATTCCGTGAGTCTATTCCCATAAACACTGTATGATATGAAATCATAGATCAGAGTCGTAGTGAGATTCAGAGTTTGGGCCACACCTTATTCTTGTTCGTCCGGAGATAACATTTCGGAAGACTAAGGTGTCATCGAGGCAAAATGAAGGAGGTCCCGAGAGTTTCAGAGACATCCCGAAGGTCTGATCGTAGAAGACAACATTATGACGCTGAAACGAGACGAGAAGAAGACGAGGAGTTCGAGGAGATCCCGATTCAGAAAGCTTAAGGATAAATCCGTAAGTTTTCTATAACTCGTCTCTTTAAATTGGTTGCTTGACATATATGCTCTCATGATTAAATTAATTAAACAAAACTAGATCTTGTTATATATCCTTAATTAATTAGCTAAGTAGCGTAATTAAATTTTTCCGCATGGTTATATAGTGTTGGCTTTGATGCCCACAAGAAGAGTAGTAGTTATTACTTATATGTATTTGATGTAATAAAGTATCACAAAGACTCTTGCTTGTAACTGCTAAATAATTAATAAAGAGTAGAAACTTTCATACATTCTTCCTTGTTTGTTTGAAACTTTATGATAAACCTTAGTCTTTATTCCTTAAACAAACCTAACAGGAAATGAAGAGTCAAATACAGATTTGCATGAAAAAACTCTTCATGGTTTGCTTAAAACAATATATTCACAATCTAAGGATCAAAAGGCTATTGATCTCTGTATTATTGTTAGGAGAACCTATGATGTCTGGTTATGAGACATAGAGAGTTAGAGACTCTAGTTCTTTCTAGGTATCTTCTGAAAATACTGAATTGACTAGTGCACTTCTAGAGACAATGTAAGAACAAACCATTTAACCTCTTCTGTCTAAAAGTTACTATGTATGAATTGCATCATGGTTACCTCAATCCTGAAATGAGACATGTCACTTCATAGCTTACATACTCTCCTTTGAGAATGTCAGAGTTCTAGATTCACTATGTGATATAGATAAGACCTATTGATGAAGTACTAAGTTTTGAAGATGTCATGAACAACTTTGTGAAGATCTCATAGATATGTAATTCATGTACAAGATTGCTGAAATTCAATGTATATCACATCATGCTTTGTTTCATGGAATGTGAATAAATGAACTGGTCAGTGTCCAAATTGAGTCATGACTCTTTTTGGATGAATCAATGTGACTTGGTAGCTGCTCGTCAATATATTGTTTATAACTTATTCACAAGTGACAAAGGAGTTGAGGAAATAACAACTAGAAGGGTAAATTGGTAATTTTATAAATCCCATCTAGTTGATGATATTCATGAAGGGTAAACATAGATAATATTCAATGGATCCACTCATCACAATTAAGTACAATCTTGAGTAGAAAATAGATTCATTTGAACCGAGAGATTTTCAGTGTCAACTCTTTAGTGGAGTCAATTGACATTAAGCTAGAACTTGGAAAAGGTTTGTAAATTTTTGTGTCCAAGTATGCTAGCTCAAGCTTTGTTCATTTGGATCCATGAGGTCACTACCACAAGTCATTAGAGTAGGATTAGTTAAACTAGTAGTTAAGTCAAAACAAGTTCAAGTGTTGAACTAGACGAATTTTACGAAAATTGTCTAAAGGGTAATTCTGTCCATAAGGACATAAGTGGTTTAAATGTCAAAATAAGATTTGGACATTAACATATGATGATAATGTGAATTAATTCACATGGCCAAGAATACTATTTGGGCCTTGAGGATTGAATTTCATTTTATGGAATTTTATGTAAAAATTCTACATGGGCTTTTCTTGTATTCTCTTGAACAAATATAGAAACATCTAGAAGCATGTTATAGTTGAAAATTTTCGTGGCCTCCATCAAATAAAGAAAGATGGAAGATATTTTGTGCATTGATGTATGAAGATACTTGCCAAAAGGAAAAGAGGAAACAAATTTATAGCATATAGCTATTAGATGTACACGGCCAACCAAAGAGAAAGAAAAAGGGAAACAAATTTTCGGCCTTGGTATTATTATTATAGTAATGGAAAACAAATATTGTGCTCATGAATTTGTGATATTCAGCCATAATAGAAAAGAGAAAATTGTAACTTTTGCATTGATTCAAGGCAATCCCTTCTCCTATAAATACCACACCTCATTCACAATGTTAAAACAAGTTTTGGGTGAACCTTTCTCTCTCTAGTTTTCCGTCTCCCTATCTCTCCCTCTCTTCTTCTTGCTCTTTTGTTTTGGCACCTAGTTCCTCATTAGACCTAGCGTTTTGTATTAGCTCTTTGGCTCTAACACTAGTTCTTAGGTCATTGTGTTTAATAGTACCCACACACTAAATCCTTTACAAACTAGAAGACTCTATTGGTAGAAACTATCGTGGTTACTCGGATTCAAGAAGACACGAAGGAGACAAGCTAAATGAGGAGACGAGCGATTCAACCAATCCAAAAGCTTCTCAACGCTCAAGCTTCAAGCAAGGTTGGTACCGAGTGAAAACTCATTATAGTTTTATTTTAGATTATATGTTCATGCATTTTGTCTAGGTAGTAAAATCGTTTTACATGTTTTAAAGAATTTTTTATATTTCGCCGCTTACAAGAAGCGATAAATTATTCTTAATCCTAGATCTATTCCAACATATAGGTGCATAATCTCCAACATATGAAGCTTCACAGCATAGGACTCGATATGTTTCACCATGTGATCAAAATGAATTCTCCAAAATCAAAAGATGAATGAGTACCAATCTGATAGAGGAAGCATGCCATAGAGCAGAGTCTGAAACAATACAGACTAGCATTAAATATCCGATGGAAAAGAGGAAAGAGCATACCATCATAAAAAAATATGGAATATGAACACACCATTAGAAGAACAATTATCCAACTGATTTACAAACCCAAACAAACACATCAAATGCTAGGGGACAGAAAACTAGAAGTGCCATCTTCATCATCGAAATCATTGGACGATTCTGAAACAACAACAATTTCTTCTACTTTAGCATCACAGGTGTCTTCATCAAGAGAGGCATGCTGGAAGAAGGAAGCACCATCATTGCAAATAGTAAGGGCCAATGGCATAAATAATGTTTCACACATGGCTTTCTGAATGTGACTACACAAATGCCCAGACATAGAGGCCACATCAAGAACTCCATCACTTGTATCCAACTACTTAACTCCAACAGAAGGCCAAAAAGATGACCTAACAATGTCGGGCATGATTCTCCTCAGGTTGCTTGTGACTAAAATTCAGCTTTCTGGGAACCGCACTAGAAACATCATCATCACACAAAGTGTGTCTCTTTTGGGACCAGAGAATTCCAATGATCAAAGAAGAAGAACCAATAGGCATCTTGAAAGCATAGCACTTAGAGCATTTCAATAAATGCTCGAAATCATACTCCCCAAAATCGAAAGCAATACGTGTACATATCTAATAAAAAAAAGACATGCAAGAGAATGAGTGACACCTTAGCCATGAGAAGATGGAGCCCAGTTAGAAATTCTAATCCTATAGAGGACTGAGTACTTAGCCTCCAGAAGTATGAAGACAACAATCTCTTCTTTGGCCAAACATTCTTGACATCTCCAATAGCACATGTATAATAGTCTTCATGAAAAAAAGACTATCGGAATAGATGAACCTACCTCGCCCTAGGTATTCATTAATAACAATCGGAGATAAATCAAAACACTGACCTCTCACATGCACTTTCCATAAGACAAGACTCTCAAGTCTGTTGAGATTGGTAGACAAATTCATAATGAGCTTAGTCACCAATATGAGATAATAAGGACCAATCATAATCACAGTTTTGATCAGTTGCGCATCACTCAGCAGCTCCACGATCTTAGCACACTTTTGAGCATTCTCTGGCAGCTCATTTTGAAAAACAATCTTGCGATGAAACACATACTTCCACTTGATCACATTCTCCTTAGAGTGGAAGGAGAAATTGTCAGTGTGAATTGAGGATACGTTCTTAGGAAACTTATTCCCACTAGTGGAGTGTTTCCCAACTTTAGAGCACTTGCCAGCTTCTTCTTCTTCTTCTTCTTCTTCAATGCCGCCAAGATGTCAACAATATCTTGCTCGACATCTTCAACAAGAGACTCAACAACAAGAGTCTTCTTCATTGAGTTCTTCTTCACTACTTTCTTCTTCTTCTTCTTCTTCTTCTTCTTCTTCTTCTTCTTCTTCTTCTTCTTCTTCTTCTTCTTCTTCTTCTTCTTCTTCTTCTTCTTCTCTATTCTCTCTACAACCTTATTCTCCTTGGGCCCCAAAGAAGACAACATAACCCATCTTTAGAAACAAATTTCCTCTTCTTCAAGGACTTCTTAGTGGCAGCAACAATAAAATGCTTAGTATTAGCAGGTGCCTCTATAGAATTCTTCTCAACAATACTTTCATCAGCAAGATGTTCAGAAGGAGAAGGGGCATCCTTCTCCACATTATGATCACCAGGCTGAGAAAGATTCTCAACAGAAGGACCAACCACAGTAGTAGACAAATCACAAATGGCATAAAACACATTCACACTAGAAGGGTCAATGGCATCCAAAGGAAACTCAAGATTATCATTGTCCTCGATCATGTCTTCAAAATTCAAAGACCTATTACCTAATTCTTTTTCGACATAACATCTAGCATCCCTATCATCTTCGTTCTCTTCATCATCATCACCAGAATTAGTGATAGTGGTAGCATAAATACCTCGAACCACCATAAGAAGCATTTTAATCGAAGAGATGTTAAAATGATCCTCAGTGGGGCAAGAGGATTCTCATCTTCAGTCAAAAGAGATAAAAGCATAATTTCCTCTTCTGACAAGTTGTTGTGGGACACATCACCAGTGATATCGACCCTAGACAAGGCCACATTCTTAAGTTTTTTCGTGATTTTCTGAGTCGAGAGTTTTCCCTAACGAGTGGGAATTACCTTAGGTAAGGCATCTTTGGACTGACCATCGACACCTCTACTAGAGGTCATTCCCATCACACGAACAATGTGCATGTTCGTCTCTCCCTCTGCACCTTTTTTGCGACAAACCTCTTCTTCAGAGCCTTCTTCACATTGATAGTGGTCGTGGCACCACTTCATATTCCCATCATTCTCAGCAACTATAGTAAGAGAACATGAACAACTGAAGAACACAAATACGCAAAGAAGCAATTAGAATTTTCACATAGAGCTGACACAAAATTTAGAGCAAAGTCAAGCGGTGAAAATTCAAATATAAGAGATTGTAATTAACCTCTTCGATAAATATATTGCCTCACACGTGAACTGACAGGCATAGAAGCTCATAACGATATCGCATAAACTATTGGGCCAACCAAAACAATGGGCCATAATACAAACTAGAGATATTTGAAACACATTGAAACACTGACGAATTTGCCACCCAGATAAATGGACCCATGGACAAGAAAGAGAAACAAGCACATATCCGATGTTTGGTCGAATGGGCCAACCAAACAAATAGACCCATGACCAGCAACACTGGCCTAGACCAAGTAATTGCTATAAATTTATGACACATAGACCAAGAGCTGAGTAGAGATTCACAAAATAGCATCACGAATGAAATGCTGAATATGATTCTTGGAAATAATGACGTCGCAGTTCAATGTCACGACATCTTTGCGGGACATCATACTCTACAGTCATTTGTTTCGTCCACAAGAGTTGAGTGCAGCTACTTCCTGCAACAATATATTCTGCCATTGCATTGGATAGGGAGACACAAATATGCTTTTTTACTGAAGCATAAAGTCAGATCATTCTCAAGAAATAAATAATCATTAGGTGTTTTCTTCATATCTTTGTCATTCTCAGCCCAATCAGCGTCCCAGTAACCATTCAGTGTGGATTTGGTATCAATAGAATACAAGAGACTATACTCAGCAATACCAGCAATATATTTGATAATGCGTTTGACCTGAGTAAGATGACTAACCTTTGAGTCCGGGTAATATCGAATACAGACTCAACCAGAAAATGTTATAATAGGCCGGCTATCTATGAGATAAGGCTACCTCCCGATCATGCTTCTATAGGTAATGTCAGCCACATTGTCTGAAACATCTTTCCCGACATCAGTACTAGCAAGCGCATATTAAAAATTCTTGCCCACGAGATATAATAAATAATGATAACTAAATAGAATAATGGTTTACTTTATTAGCATCATACGATTAGTGGGTTGATGTCTGAATATCAGAATCAATAACAAATATCATCCATAGCCTCGGTATTAAACTTAGTCACGTGCTGGGCACCTGAGTTCGGGCGGTGTTGCTAAAACATGGTCGATAACTGATACATGCCTGGACAGCTGTATCTAAAGTCATATATGCGGAACACTAATGAAGGTTGATCATGACGTGCGAGCATTATGGATGTGTACGACATGGACAGACTTTGGTTGTAGATGTGTCGTTTAAGTACCGTTACGACACACTAACCGGGGTCGATATGATGGTAACAGTGAGACTTGATCTAAATCTTGAAGTGATCATGGACACTGGATCATATTACCGAACTCTTTGACTCATTCAATAAAAGGCTACTATCATGCTAATCACAGCTTATATCTTGGGAGTTTTCGGAGCATGATTCGAGTGGGAAGTGTTTGACAAATACGGAATCCAGCCTTCCTGAAAGAAGGTCAATGTTCACTCACTTAAGGGTTGATTCCAGAACCGATAGATTGTCGGCACTTCCGAAGTTTGTAGAATCTTTCGTTGGGGAAGTAACAATGATTAGGGTATTTATGTATCAAGAAAGGTATAACGGATTAATTGACTTTTCTCGACACGGGTTGAACCTTGAGGATCTTGATCACATACTGACTAGATTAGTGGACACTCGTCACAATGAGTAAATAAATTCTAGTATAACGGAGAGTTCAGTCTTGGCTTACTTAGGTGGAGTCTGACCAAGATTAGACGATGTGGAAAAGAGAAAGGACTTTGTTGTCTTTGCATCGGATTTGTTAAGTTTTAATTACTAGGTCCAGAGTCCCCGATTCGGCTTCGATAAGGCGAATAAAGAACCTATAATAATAATGTGTTTTATTATTATAAGCTCACAAGTTGTAATTGTGATTGATAGCATCAATTCTGAAATATGGGTATTTGCAGAATTAAATAATTATTTATGGTAGTATTAATTATTTATTGTTTGATCAAGTAAATAATTAATCGATTACTTATTTGTTTATTGTTGGACCAAGTAAATAAATAATTAATTGAGTTTTAACCAACTGGGCCTTACACTAAATGAGGTGGACGAAAATAAGCGTTTCGGGCATTTGCGCCAAAAACTCCTTGGCCGTGTGCCAAAAATTCGTCCATACCCATTATTTGTACTTACCAATATTTTCTCTTTAGTTGCTTAAATAAAGGAGAGAGAAAAATATTTAAAAGGATATAAGATATTGTCATTTACTCTCTTTCATGAATATGAGAATTGAATAATATTTAAAAGGAAATAAGATATTGTAATTTATTCTCTCTCATGAATATTAATGAGAGAATAATATTTAAAAGGAAATAAGATATTGTCATTTATTCTCTCTCATGAATATTAATGAGAATAATATTTAAAATGAAATAAAATATTGTCATTTATTATCATTCATGAGAGAATAATATTTAAAAGGATATAAGATATTTCATTTATTCTCTCATTAATAAATATTCTCTATTTAAATAGGAAAAAAAATCTCATATATATTGATCTTATGGCTAAGAGAGAAAGTATGATTCGTGAGATAAGATCCAATGGCCAAACTTAGATTTACTAGTGTGAACACAATAAAATGAAATAATATATTTTGGAAACTATCAAGAATATCTCATTTCTACTACTATAAATATGAGGTTCATGAGAAAAGAAAATGCAAGCTTTGGAAAGCCCAAAATTCGTCCAACACAAGTGTGTGGCTGAATTCTCTCTCTCTCTCTCTCTCTCTCTCTCTCTCTCTCTCTCTCTCTCCTTGGAATTTCTCTATTCCGTTCTTAAAAAATAAGATTGAGATCTTGAAACAACATTTGTTTCTTGAACGTGCGAGATTAAAGAGTGTGGTCCCACGTCGTATTTCTTTATTCGTCCGGAGATTACGTTTCGAAAGACTACGGTGTCATCAAGAAGAGTACGAGGATCTAGAAACTTGAACAAGGAGATCAAGACGTTCAAAGACGGGGAACTGAAAGCTTGAAGAATGAGCTCAATACGTTCAAAGACGAGGATCTGAAAGCTTAAAGAAGGAGCTCAAGGCGTTTGAAGATGGATTGTGAAAGCTAGAAGATTATGTTCGTGAGCCCAATCCGTAGGTTCTCTATGACCCTTGATCTTTGATCTTATTGGTTGCTTGACATGTCTGAATGCTTTCATTATTTAATTAATAAAGTAAATCTAGATCTTGTTAGATAACTATCCTTTTAATTAGCACGTGTTAGTGTAATTAATTTATTCCGCAACTCATTTGGTTATTAAGGTGAACACATAATCTCGACGAGTTGTATCGGAGCGAATGTTCGTGTCCGATACTCCCCTCATTTCCTTACAAGTGGTATCGGAGCGACTATTCGTGTCTGATACCGCATCTGTATTTACAAAAAAGTGATATTAGAGCGATTGCCCGTATCTGATATCCTACGTGTTTCACCAACAATTGGTATTGGAGCGATTGTTCGTGTCCGACACCACTAGGTTGTTCACCAAGAAGTGGTATTAGAGCTATTGTTCGTGTCTGATACCATTCGTGCGTCATTAACAAGTGGTATCGGAGCGATTGTTCATGTCCAATACCACCTCTGTTTTTCCAACAAGTGGTATCAGAGCGATTGTTCGTGTCTGATACCACTCGTTAATTTCCAACAGTGCGCAGTCCTTGTCCATCATAGATTTGATGTTGGGCTTTCTCTCCTTCCAGATTTCATAATGAGTTGTATAGGAACTCGGAAAAAATCCACTCCATAAGAGATATGACAAGAAAACACATGTGAGAAAAAATAGTCATTCTCTTCTCAATATGACAAAAACACATCCGGTTTAGGGAGATACGATGGATTCAAGTTTGTCTAGAAACTTTGATAATTTGACATGGGTTTGATCTGAGATATTTTTTGGTATATATTTATTGTTATTTGGATATTGAAAAATAAATTTTACAGGCCGGAACCATAAAATAAGCTAAAAAATAGAAAAAAAATAATAATTTCTTTTCTTTATAAGTATTTTAATATATATATATATATATATATATATATATATATTTAAAAGTTTATAATAAGGTTATGTCACAGTAAAAGCTTTTATCAAATTTATAAGCAAAAATATGTATATAAGATGGTCAAAAAAGCTTTTATACCAACTAATTTATGAATTTATAAGCTAAAAAATAGAGAAAAAAGTTTAAAACTAGGAAAAAAGTGTGTAAAAGAAAGTTAGAAGGGACTTTTCCGTCCTCTATATATATATATATATATATATATATATATATATATGTATGTATATATATACACAAACAATAAAACGTGCATAGAGAATTAAAAAAAAAAAGTTGTTTTGTAATAAAGTGTAACCGTTGGTTTATACCAAGGTTCAAAATTCTGTTTTCGACGCCGTTTCAACTTTTCTGATTTACGGAAAATCGACAAACCGATGGAAAACCGAACATAAAAAATGTGAAAATGGCAAATAAAATACCGTTTTCAAAGCCGATGCCAGTGAAAAATCGACATGCCAGTGAAAAATCGAACGAAAATAATGTTGTAAAATATATAAATATATACTTACATATATATGTTTCAATTTTTTTGGATTTAATGGATGATGATAAAAAAAAGTGTTATATATGAGTAAATGAATGATGAATTAAAGTTTGATAATACGTATGTACCATGTTTTTCTTTTTTTTTTTTACCTAAAATACCACACAAACTCATGCAATTCAAGAGATTTAAAAATAAAAAATATGATTAAAAAACATTAAAAATACCACACACAGTCATGCAATTTAAGAGATTAAAAAAAATTAAATAAATAAATATTTGGAGTTACGTGATTATTGAAAAGACAAGTCCACTAGGTTGTGTTGTCAATCAAAGGAGTTCGATAACTTTTACTTATTTATTTATTTTACTCATAAAAATCATAATATATTAAACACTCCATATTTTTCATTCTTCTCCGCCATACGATCCTCTATGGCTTTCTCTCTATCTCTCCATCTTCATTCTCTTCCATCTCTTCCTCTCTCTTCTGGTTTTTTTTTTTTTAAATCGAAACGCATTCTCATTGGGATATGCTGATTCTCGCCGGCATTTGTACGCTCTTTAATTGCAACGTGCTGAAACTACAATGTGCAGTATTCGTTGATTGTCGCAGGCGTGCATCTGGTCTCCGTCGCCTTTCGATTTTCATTCTGCAAAAAATGGCACGTCATCTTCAGCAAAAATCGACGACATCAAACAATGAAACGATAATATGTGTCTTCGCCGACCGTTTTTGCTCCGGCAACGGCGCTGCCGCCAACTTTCGTCGTCGCCGACATTTAAAACATTGGTTTATACTAACCGACATATCTTTATCATTATAATAAAAGGACGAAGTTTTCAAATCATGCACGACACTTTTTGTAATTTCTCATTGAAAAGACCGAATAAAAAATTAGAATAGTTATATCCTATATCTACACCAATAGAAAAATTTACCAGAATCTCCAACATCGATGCACACCAAAATTTATCAGACGCACTTAAAAAACATGTTCCTTCCGTTAACATCGATGCACGCCAACCACTATATATAGGGAAATTTGAGTTTTCAGGCTCAATGTAACATCCATTTGAAATTCAAGCTATATTGTGGACTCTTTCAGAAAATTAAGTTTTTGACCTTCCGAATTGTTCAAAATGCCTTTAAATTTTAAAAAAAATTAATTTATCTCTTTCATTCCCACTTCTTCAGACTAAGCAATATTCATTCACTTCTTCTACGCACTGAGCCACAAAAATTTCTCGTCTCACTCACACACGATCATTTCTAGTCCCACTTAATTTAGATGTGTAAGTTTAGAGAAAAATAATTTAGAGAAAAATCTCGATGTTTGGTGCTATTAATTTAGAGAAAAATAATGGGTAAGTTTTGATTACTTTGGTGCTATAAGTTCATCAATTTTTTTCCAGAGGAAACTTTGAAATCTCGATGTGTAACTTGGAAGTCTCGATCTGTAACTTCGAAAATTTTAGTATTAATATCAAATATTTCGAACTTTGAACTTTGAACTTTTAACTCCGTAATAGCTGTAAACATTTTTAATATTTAAACTTAATATCTTATAATTTCAAACTTTTAAATATCATTTTGAACTTATATATTGTCTTCCACAAATTTGAAGTTTTTTTTATCCAATTTATATTTTCTAACTTCTTAACAGGTTCGAGCGTTAATATATGTTTTTTATATGACAAAATTTGGGTGAACAAAAGTACAAAATGGAAATATTTTAATGAATCGCGATTCGAGCTTCGTGCACTATCGAAAAACATGACTTAGTGGAGCTATTAATCGTTATTTACAAAGCTTTTTTGTGTCGATTATTCGTCATATGATTTGAAACTTGAAGGTACGTATGGGCTGGAAGACCAACGCCTCCTCTCATTTTGGCATCAGACGCTAGTGTGATCGCATTTATGTTAGAGAATTCTGGTCCGTCGAAATTGAGGATTTTGTTGTGCGTTACGCTATGAAAAGAAACATCGTTGATGCAGCTCCAAGTCCAAGTAGGGAAATGGATCATGGTTGCATACGACCTTTGTTTAACAATCTCTTGAACCCCAGGCCGCATGGTACAGTACTAGCTTCGAGGTGAATAATTTTGAGCCGCTAGTGATGAAGAGGATGACATGAGAATGATGTCAATTTCTTCTTAGTTTTGTTGTAGTTTTTGATTCTTAGTTTTGTTGTAGTTTTTGATGACATGAAACAACTAAAAGTCTGAAATTCAATACATGAAACAAGTAAAAATATGAAATTCCATGAAACAAGTAAAAAGTATGAAATTCAATACATGGAACAACTAAAAATTATGCAATTCAATACATTAAACAACTAAAAAGTATGAAATTCAATACGTAAAACAAGTTACAAGTCTGAAATTCAATGCATGAAACAACTAAAAAATCTGAAATTCAATTAATTAAAAAACTAAAAAGTCTAAAATTCAGTATATAAAACAAGTAAAAAGTTTGAAATTCAATAAAAATATAGAACCAAGTACGACTACCCACGAAAAGTGCACGACTTCTTATCATATCACTACTACAGATACTACATTTTAAGACGTTGAAAACGTGACTTAAAAAACATATAAAGTCGTACCAGAAAACGACCTCTATGTGAGTGACTTAAAAAGTCAATGTCTTTTAAGACGTTTAAAAAACGTCTCCAAAATATATATGTAAAATGACTTCATATATCTAAAAAACGACTTAAAAAACAGTTCCACGTAGGCAAAAAGATGCTTATGTGGACACATCTATGAAGACGTTTTAAAAATGTCTCGGATTTTCAAGAAAAAACAACTTCAAATGATAAAAAAAAATGACTTAAAAACTGGTCCACATAAGCAAGAAGTGATGACATGGAGCTGTCAAAGTAGACGTTTCTTACATGGATCTTTTCATCTTCATGATTTTAAAACTATTGTTGACGTGGAATATTTTTGTTTTCAATTGATATATTCTTTAGCAATGGCTGAGATATTGCAGTGCTTGTTGGTAAATGTGTTGTACATCAGCCAAGTAACAAAATGAATATTTCTATAGATTAAAGCAATGGTAACCACATACATGTCATTCCAACAATACATACGCAACAAAGTACTTCAAATTCATAACATGAGACCAAATATAAGCATCACATACATCTTGAATTTGACCATTCCATTGTCATCTCCAATCTATGCACGCACCTGGTAGCTTGTACAACTTTTCAACCATCTTATATTCTGCACCATTCCAAAAATACATCATCATTTATAACTTCTACTTTTATATAACAATTTCCATTGGAAATAATTTGAAGAATTAATTTATTAAATTATTAGCTTCTTAATGGTATCAAAGTTGAGCTACTTGTGGTCAAAGGAGAACTAATGTTTGGCTATGCAAAATAAAACCAATGAACACCAAGATTCGGTGGAAATAGAGACTATGGATGGACAACAGGATGGTTCTAACATGCATCACAGGCAAAACAGAGAAATGTTAATCAATAGATCTTATCAACAACAAGAATAATTATACAACACTAAACCATTCTTCCAAACAAAAGAAAATGTTATTCACTTCGGAGCCAAAAAAACATAAGAATAACAAACTCTAGCATATTCAAATGTCAATAATATAATAAGGAAAGAAAATTTTATAAGAGGTGAGACAACATGTGCGATAGCATTAAAGAATTAATGAATGGTTTGTTTGGAGGACCGGTATTTAATAGGGCTGGCCTCGGGTCGGAACTACCATTATACAGGACTACGAAAAAAAGCTCTCCTAGTCTTCATGAATACTTTCATTGATTTCATGCTAAGTTTCATATCGGCTCTTTTCAAATGCATTTGAATCGATGAGTGGAATCCTCTAACTATTGCTAGAGAGTCTTTCAGTGAAGTCGAAAGAGATATAAACCAAACCTGCATATAAAGAAAAGGATGGAGGTCGAAGTTGATGGGGAAACCAGAGTCTGATACCAATGCAGATGTCAGAAGTTGGAAGGCCTGCTGAGAAGCACGAACAAGAAATATAGAATATTAATATAGAAATATGTTGTCTTCTGAGGTGGCTACCTTTGGAGAGAAAGATAGAGAGCCTTCTGTTCCTTGAAACTCCATCTCTCTTTATCTTTCTTTTTTTTAATAAAAAAACAAACACATGCTTCCCATTATTGATTTTGTGAATTCCCACCCATCTGGAATACAACCATGTGCAATATCATATTCTTAGAAAGACAAACAAACAATCTTGCAAACCAAATATAGGGGTGTAAATCATACGACTAAGGCTCTGAATTCTGATTGCAGTTTGTTCATAATACAATAGAAAAAAGCAATCACCTCCAAGAAAACCACCTAAAAAAGGTCAGCTAAAGAGAGAATATAATTCTATAATACTCGTCTTCCTTATTGATCCCCTCAAGACTCCATTTAAACAAACATGTTGCAGGCAAGAATATGCACATATCACACGAAATTAAATTGAAATTAAACACACATAAGAAGGGGAGAAAAACCTTTAGAGAATAGTTTTAAGTGTCAACAACCTTGGGCGAAGAAATGGGTTCGGTCGGGGCAACGTTGGATTCCACTGGAGTGGTCAGGGTGGTGTTGCGAAGGAGCGGCATCAAAACTTCAAAGAAAAAAATCTAGGTTAACATTAGCAAACTAGGAGAGAAAATATTTAAAAAAAATCAATTAATCCTGGTCTCGGAGGATCAGTGCAGTCGTTGCGCGAAGGAGCGACTGTCGTGTGCATAATTTCAAAGACAACAATATTTTAAAATACAACAATTATATTTGCACATTGCAAGAAAATTATAATATTAAAATGGTCATAATCAACTAATACCAAACACAATTACATTAGCAATTTAGAAGAAAGTCAACAAAAAAACTCAAAAGACATTAAAAACACAATGCAACAAAATAAAATAACAATAGATAAACTAATATTCTGGAAGATTGGTGCCGGATCCCCCGAGACCGGTAAAATATTGAGAATATGAATAAGAAGTCGAAGGTGGTGCATGGGATTGTTGTTGTTCAAGCCTCTTTTGCATAATTTTCACTTGTTCGGCTTGAACATATGCCTGAACCTGTGGATCTGGTATTGAACTTAAATCCCGGAACAATATTTTATTTTCTTCTTTGATTTCTTTCAATTCCAAGTGGCGTTGCCTGATAACACTTGTTTTCTTCAATTGCTCAAGAAGCTCTTTATTTCCTTCCTCAATACCACTAATTCTAGACATTATTCCATCATCCACTTTTTTTTTTAATTTGGCTTTCTTCACCCCAATCGGCCGCTCAGGAGGAGATGGATGTCTAGCAGATTCAGGAGTTGGATTTTCTGACTCATGTGGGCAAGATGAACCTCGAGATGTTTGTCTTGCACTTGAGGCTCCATCTTGGAATTTTTCAAAATTCTTAATAATGTTCCACACATGAACAAACTTCCAACCTTTCTTGAATTTTTCATCTTGTGAAAGCAATACTTTAGCTTGATCCATCTGAAAGTTGATAAAACAATGGTTAAGTAAAAATCTAATCGTGAGAAAATAATAAACTATAATACTCACAATATCTTCAGTTGAAGCACCGCTTGGGTGTCTATTCTCAATTTGTCGAATGCATGCATGCATCTTCCTTGTAGCTTTCTCAATCACTTGAATACGGCACTGGATTGATCGCGTCGAACGCATCTCTGAATCCGGACTTTTGCCGTTGTTGTAAGCTTCCGCAACACGAGTCCAAAACTGATCGGATGATTGGTATATATCGATGATTAGGTCTTGCGAAATCTCCATGTAAACCCTACAAAGGAGTTTGTCTTCATCTCGAGAGTAATTAGAAGCTCTAGACATTTTTTTTAGTAAGGTGAGCGATGTGGTGAAATTACAACTTATGAAGGCAATATTTATAGCAAGATTCTCACGTTTCTCAACTCATTCTGACGCGATTTGACTACTCACTTACAAGATTCTCACGTTTCTCAACTCCTTTTGACGCGATTTGACTACTCACTTACAAGATTCCCACGTTTCTCAACTCCTTCTGACGCGATTTGACTACTCACTTACAAGATTCTCACGTTTCTCAACTCGTTCTGACGCGATTTGACTACTCACTTACAAGATTCTCACGTTTCTCAACTCCTTCTGACGCGATTTGACTTCTCACTTACAAGATTCTCACGTTTCTCAACTCGTTTTGACGCGATTTGACTACTCACTCACTCTATTCCCTTTATCATTAACTTTTTCTCTATAAAATACCAATTCTATCATGAGTTTTAATACACACACTCATTCTATTCTGAATATAATACACATTCTCTCATTTTATCTCCCAAAATGAATACTAATTGGTCCTCGTCGTCTTCAAGCTCGGATGACGATTTCATTACTAGTTTGAATGAAGAGGAGGAGGCCATAACTCGTGCTATCATCAACAACAAATATCTTGATTACAGAGCTTATCCGTCAACATTCCAGCCAAGTAGACATGAGAGCGGGAGGCTCAGTGCCAGGACGTGCTTTCATCAACCGTGATCGAGTGAGTGCAGACCGTCGACTATTCAATGATTACTTTTCATAAAAACTCCGATGTATGATGAAGCCATGTTCCGTCGGAGATATCGGATGTCTCGCTCATTATTCCTCCGCATAAAGGATGCTGTTCAAGGTCACGACAACTACTTCGAGCAACGGGTGGATCGCGCCGGCAAACTTGGTTTGTCACCCCTTCAAAAGATAACAGCTGCATTTCGGATGCTGGCATACGGTGTTCCGGCAGATGCCACAGACGAGTACGTCAAAATAGGAGAGTCAACGGCGATTGAAAGCATGAAGAAGTTTTGCCGGGCAATCGTTGAGGTATTTTCTGAGCAATATTTAAGACCACCAACAACCAATGATATTGCTAGACTTCTGCATGTTGGTCAACAACGTGGTTTTCCGGGAATGTTAGGAAGTTTAGATTGTATGCACTGGAAATGGAAAAATTGTCCCACTGGATGGGCCGGCCAATACACGGGTCGCGGTGGAAAGACTACTATTATACTTGAAGCTGTAGCAGATTATGATCTTTGGATATGGCATGCTTATTTTGGTATGCCAGGGAGCAATAATGATATCAATGTGCTAGATTCTTCCCATTTATTTTCCAATCTCACTCAAGGTATCGCTCCTCCTGCCCATTATGTCATACAAGTAATATAGTATACTATGGGTTACTATTTGGCTGATAGTATATATCCAAAATGGTCAACCATCGTGCAAACTATCCGAGAGCCACGTGGCAAAAAAAAAAAAAAATTTGCAATGAAGCAAGAAGCGTGCAGAAAAGACGTAGAACGTGCATTCGGGGTTCTCCAACAACGATTTGAAATTGTTGCGGGACCGACACGATTTTGGAGAAAAGACGTCTTACAAGATATAATGACTGCATGCATAATCACGCATAACATGATAATTGAAGATAAACGAGATCTTAGTGCTCCAATAAGAGTTGCGGGAGAAACACCACCAGCGAATGTTGAAATGGTGGGGGATGATGACACAAGATTTGAGCAATTCGTTAATCGTTATAGACAAATAAGAGATAAAGATGCACACATCGCACTTCGGAATGCATTGATTGAGCACTTGTGGGAAGAGTATTCTAATTCCGAGTCATAATTGTTTGTGTTAAAGTTACTTTTATTTGTTGTGTTGTAGTTTGTTTTACTTTATTTTAATTGAGTTGTGTTGTAATTTTTTTTTATTTTAATTGTATTGTGTTGTATTTTATTTTTTGTGTTGTGATTTTTATTAAATAAAATTTTATTTTATTTAATGTGTATTTATATTTATAATTATAATTAATTTATAGAGTAATATTTTACTCATTATCATAATTCTTCTAAGTTATCTAATTAGTAATAATAAAAAAAAAATATAGGGGTATAAGTATAAATAGGAAATAAATGGGGAAAAATAGAGTGAAAAATAGAGTGGAAAATAGAGTTCGGTTGGAGAGAAATCACTGTTTACAGAAAAATAGAGTGAGAAATAGAGTGATCGGTTGGAGATGGCCTTATCACATGCAATTTCCACAATAAATGGATAATGTGGACACCTCTAGAACCAAATTAAACAACTGGTTTGAAAGTATGTTTAAATTCTTCGTAAATTAATTATATAAGAGGAAAAAAAACAATATACATATATATATATATATATATATATATATATATATATTAATTTTAAAGTTGTTCACTATTCACCCATATTTTTCCTATAAAGAAAGATTTATATTATTCATCATGATAGTTCATGTTTTATTTGAATAATATGGGCTTCTTCTAATCATAACATTACATGATCAAAATGTCGTAAGCATGCATGTCTGGTTGGTGCGGTGATTGAAGATTGACTTTGTGCAGCTGTCTCAATGTCATAATTCATACTCATAAATTGATACCCCTCCTAATTAATGAGCTAATATTTTTATACGTATAAGTTAATCACGATTCGCACGTTATGAAACGGTGTTAGCTGAGATTCTTTTTCCGGCAGCAGTTGACAAATATGTTAGAATATGACTTCGGAGATGACATCATTAAACTGTTTGCGAGAGATCGAGTTTTGGGAATGATTGAAATTATAAAGTGAAAGCAGAAGGAACAGAAAAAAAAAATCGTAAATTATTATTCTTCCAACTATCCGACCACCGACAATGGCAGAGATTGTATGTAGTCTCGCCATGGAGATTGGCAAGTGTCTTTGTGGTTCACTAAGTCTTTCGTATACCAACATTTCAAACTACAAAACTAACTTCGGTAGCCTCGGAGAAAAAGCCCACACCCTTGAGTGTCGCAGAGTTGAGGTTGAAAGAAAGATAGAAGCGATCTCCGCTGGCCAAGTGATCAATGAAGAGGTCACCGATTGGGTCAACAGAGTCAAAGGAATTTTCACAGAGGTGGAGACTCTCAACACCGCCGCCGGGCAGAGCGGAAGATGTGTCTGTGGGTGCTTTCCTGATTACCGGCGGCGGAGCCAGCTGAGTGCACAGGCGAGGGAACTGAGCACCAAAATCGAGACCGTACTGAAGGAGCCGAGCTTCGTCAGCGTCTCTCACCCTGGTCCTCCACCCGGGACTCTGGGGTTCAGGAGGTCGTTGACGAACGACTTCGCAGAGTTCTCGTCGACGCAAACGGCGCTCGAGAAGGTGATGGCGGCTTTGAAGAGCGACGGCGTGGGCGTGGTCGGCGTGTACGGCACCGGCGGGATCGGAAAGACGACGGTTGCAAAGGAGGTGGCGGCGCGTGCTCTAGACGAAAAGCTGTTCGACCACGTGGTGTTTGTCACCGTCTCCAAGTCCCCGAACGTGGCGAGACTCCAGGGCCGCATCGCTGAAGCCCTAGGTCTGACTCTCGGAGGAGTCGGAAGCTGTGAAATCAAAGCGAGCATGATTAGGGAGAGAATTGCAAAGGAGAAAAGAGTCCTAATTGTGCTGGACGATATATGGAAAGCCGTGGAGCTGGAGAGCGTCGGAGTTCCTCTCGGGAAAGAGCTCATAAACTGCGAGTCCAAAATCCTTGTCACCACGAGGCTCGAGAATGTCTGCCATCGCATGCATTGCCATAAGAATACTGTGAGGTTGGACCCTTGGTCTAAGCGGGAATCGTGGGACTTCTTCGAGAAGACGGCAGGTACGGACTTCGATTCCCTGGAGTTTGAGGAAACCGCAAAGTCGGTTGCAGATGAGTGCGGAGGCCTTCCTCTTGCTCTTGTCGCCGTTGCTAAGGCACTTGGCGACAAGGACGTCAAAGAGTGGGAAAAAGCGTTGAATCGGCTGAAGATCTCAATGCCTGCGAACTCCGACGATGATGGTCTCGTCTTCGATCGGTTGATGCTGAGCTTTGAGTTCTTGCAGGCGGCGGAGAAGGCTTGCTTCTTGATCTGTTGCCTCTTTCCCGAAGATCACAACATATGTCATGAAGAACTGGCTCGGTACTCGTTCGGCCTTTGCGTTTTTCCTCAACAAGCCAACACTCTCGACGAAGCGAGAGCAGAGACGGAGACGGTCACCAAGAAGCTCATAGCCTCCGGAATGTTGTTGCCTGGCGACAAGGTCGAGCATGTGAAAATGCACGACGTCATTCGTGATTTTGCCATACAATTAACATTGCCATCGTCTTCGCAGAAGAATGACATGAGTGGATGGGCAGAGAAGCAGGTTTTTATGGTACAAACCGGGAATCATGCATCCAAAGAATGGCCGTTGAGGGACAGTTACAGATGCTACACCGCGATCTCCTTAATGTTCAACGAAATTCGTACGCTACCCGATTCCCCCGACTGTGTGAACCTCCAGGCCTTATTTCTTCAAGACAACAACGGTCTCAAGAAGATTCCAGAGATGTTCTTAGAGAATTTCGAGGCACTGAGAGTGTTGGATGCGAGCGGAATCGAAGCTCCCTCGCTCTCTCTTTCGACCGAGTCCCTAAAGAAGACGATGCGCACGTTGCACCTCGATCGCTGCAAGATCATCGACATTTCGATGCTCGGAGAGTTGGAGAGGCTCACGATACTGAGCCTCAAACACTCCGTTGTCTGCGAATTGCCCAAAAATATAGGGAAGTTGAGTAACCTGAGACTTCTTGATCTCACTCTCTGCTTCAAAATCACGAGAATCCAACCCGGCATATTTACGGGCATGCGGTGTTTAGAAGAGCTCTACCTGAAAGGAAGCTTTTGTCAGTGGCACGACGGTATCGACCCTGAAACGAGCCAGAACGCGTGCTTCTCGGAGATTGTGAGCCTTCCCCGCTTGATCGTCTTGAGTGTTGATATCGATCGCGTGAAATGCTTGCCTCCCGGAGTGGCCGAGTTTCCCAGCTGGCGGAGATTCAACGTGTCTGTGTGCAGAGACACAAAAGGAAGATTGTTCGGCGTGCACTCAAAACAGGGTGGTGAGTGTTCGACCACCATGCTTCTCGACACGTCGATGAAGTGCTTGCCCGAGTGGTTCAACGTGGCGGCTTCGGGGACGACAAAGAAGCTGACCTATTTAGGTTGCGAAGCTCTGAACTTGATCGAAGAACACGAATCCGGACGATTGTCGAGATTGAAGTCTCTCGTCGTCGTCAATTGTGAAGTGTTGAACAATCTCATTCGCCCACTCGACCCAGATTGCCAACCAGCGTTTGAGGCTCTGCGAGAGCTCCAAATCAACGAGATGGAATCCATGGAGAGAATATGCCTGGGAGATCTCCCGATGGGATCGCTCGAGAATTTGAAGTTCCTTGAGGTTCAGCAATGCAGCGGATTGGTCAACGCTCTTCTGACGCCAAATCTGATAAAGCTGACATCAAATCTCGAGAGGCTTCGCGCGAGCGGAAATCCCGTGTCTGAGGTTTTCGAATTCGAAGGCCTCGAAGAAGGGCTGTACTTGGGAAGCTTGAAAGAGATGAGGCTGGAGAATTTGTACAGCCTCAAGGCCGTATGGAAAGGCCCAGCTCGGTTCGCGGACTTCACGAAGCTCAGGATCGTGTCGGTGATCAAATGCAAGAAGTTGACGAGTCTGTTTTCCGTTTCAATTTCGGAGGGTCTGTTTGAGCTGGAGGATCTGTGGGTTGAGGAGTGTTCGCTGATAGAGGAAGTTATTCAGAACGAAGGCGGTGCCAATCTGAAGAAATTAAAGTTGCCCAAATTGAAGACGTTATGTCTTACAAACTTGGCCAGACTGAGTTGTTTCTCTGCTGGCAATGCTCGCTTGGAGTGTCCTTCCTTGGAGTACGTCCATGTCCGAGGATGTCCAAATTTCCAGACTTCGATATCCGAGTTCAACAGCACAATTAGAGTTCACGAAAATGATGAACAACACTTGAAGAATCTAAGGGGCCGTTTGGTTTAGTTTTCTAAACTCATTTTCTGTTTTTAAATTCTGTTTTCTGATTCTAATTTTTAAATTTTAAAAACAGATTTAGAATTACTTTTCAGAATATTTTAAATGTTGTTTGGTTATGTTTTCCATTCAATTGTATAGAGATAAAATAGAAAACAACTTTTCATTGTTTTCTGTTTTCTAAACAAATTTCAAAGAAAACAGAAACATGATTCTAAATCTGTTTTCTGAATTTATAACCAAACAGTTTTTCTAAAACTGTTTTATAGAATTTAGAATCAGAAAACAGAAAACAGAGATAGAAAACATAACCAAACGGTAAGTAAAAGGTAAAACTTAACTTTCTATGGTTGAATTTATTATTCAGGAACCCAAAAACAATGCCATGACTAATTATTTTTTTATTTTTTCAAGGATGACAAAACCAGAATATTAGCTTGCCAAGCCATGGATGAACCCGCCTTACAGGAATTTCCGTTGAGGATACAATATTTCTCTGATTATATATTTTTTTTATTTTTTACATTAAAAATTTGTGGAATAAGCCTAAATGGCATGTCCAATTATAACATGCAATCAATTAATAAGAAACATTTTAAAAGAGTTGACCATCTTCACGTAGAGATGAGATGTCTTTCCATCCAATTATGACATTAGTGCAGATTACAGCAAGTTTCTTATCAGTCCTTGATCACGGCTACCAATTCCTTGATGACACACCATCAATACTAATTAACTTGATCGTGCATCATTTTTCGTCTGATATCCTTTTATGGGAGCAACCGAGCAAGCAAGTTTCCTAAACTTACAAAAATCTCACATGACGTGTCATCAAAATAATAACGTACGCTTTAGTTTTTTCTTCTTGAATAATAAAATAAGTAAAGATGGGGAGTTCGTTTTAATGGTTTTCAAATTGTGCAAAAGTAAGAAACGTAAATGAGTAAAACGATTTAAAAACTTTAAAATAAGCAAGAGTTTGTTTTGATGGTTTTCAAAGTGCCTTGGTTAGTTATATTTCTCATTAGATATCGATTCAAATTAAATTTTTGATACAAAAAATTTATATTTACATTTTAATATAATTTAATTAATAAACATTAAACAAATATGAGCCTACTTAGAATGAAAAACACTAGAATCTATTTTGAATGATTGCCAAAAGTCTAAAGACTTGCAGAAAAACTGTGGTTTGTCGGAAATATTGGCGGTTCGTCGAATGCTTACGAAAAAGTATATCTAAAATAATGTATACGTGATGTAGATAAACTGAAAACAAAACAGAAATTTTAAAAATAAAAAATTTATTTAATGAAAAAGAAAATATATGAAATCAAGCTTCAAATGAGGATAGCATAATCGATTAAGCCAGTTAAAACATGTGAATTTCATTTTATGCAACGTTTCAAAATTTGTTTTAAAACATAGCGTTTTGGCTTACTTGGACAGAATTGTAGCATGATAAAATCTTGAATTTAACCTTCTTTTTTCATTTCATGGTTAACTTTCAAAATTAAAATAAATTATTGCAGTCCAGTTTGATACGCTAATAGCATATATTTAAAATTTGAATTGAACAGGCGGTTTACTTTCTGTTTTAGTTGGTGGTCGTATGTTTTTTTATCTCCTTGTTCATCGCCATATTTTGAGTGTTTTTTTTTTTTTTTGAGAAAAAGTGGCAGGTTCATTCAGCGTAATGTTAATAATTTATGATGATTGTTTAATCGTTTATGAAATTCTTTGTTTTTTTTTCTTCTTTTAAATTGCGCATAGGTATTAGCCATTAATAATTCGTCATAAGTTTCCGTTAATAAATTATTGTCAGTATTTTAATTGGTTTTAACGCTACAACAAATACAACAATTACCGACGATTTTTTTCGTTGGTAATAACCCATTAATCGTCGCTAAATATATTTAGCGACGATTTTAGCGGCGATTATTATCGTCGCTAAATGTCCGTGCCTAAATATATTTAGCGACGATTCATTCGTCGTTAAATATTTACCGACGAGATAATTTTTTAATTTTGTGAAAGATAATTAGCGAAGACTTTTCCGTCGCTAATTTCCCGCGCGAATTAGCGACGGAAAAGTCGTCGCTAATACCTCCAGTGTTTTAATAATTAGCGACGACTTTTTCGTCGCTAATTATTATTATTTTTTTTATTTTTTTTCGTCGTTAATTATTAATTTTTTATAGTTTTTTGTTTATGAAATTCTAAAATGAAAAATCAAATAAAAACCTAATTATATTATCCAAATCAACAAAATATATAAAATCCGGTTACGTACGTTTTCAGTTATCGAGAAATATGTAAATAATAATCTACTATATACAAAATATCTAATAAAACACTAGTCGCGACGTTTGCTTTGTCGTCCCGCCGTTCGTTTTCCCCCTCCTCGACGTGCTCTTCGGCTGGCGCTGAGACTCTGCAAGCTGCGGCGGAACAATGTGCTGATCAGTAGATTGACTTGGTCCGCCGGGCGTCGTTTGCTGGCTAGCGTCGGGAGTCCTCTGCTGGCCGTCCGTCGGAGTGTGGACGCCGGCCGTCGGAGTCTGCTGGCTGTGGGATGACGGAGCCTGCTACGAACTCTGCGGAAATTGGGGCATGAACGAGCTAAGGTTGAGGCCGGGCACCTGACTCTGTATTGCCTCGGCGAACGCGGCGAGGGTCGATGTCAACACCTCCTGCGAGATATATCCTGGTTCCGACGTCCCAGCCTCCGAACCGTAGACTTCGGCGACTTCAGCCGACATCCGTGCTCCCGGCCTGTGGCACCAAACGTCCGACGCCGGTCAAGTGATCAGTCCGCGAACCCATAATATCGCGGATCGCTTCCTGCTCTAGGACAGAAATATCAACGTCCGTTCCTTGTTGCTCAGCCTCCGCTCGCAACGTGTTGAACCTATCGACCGGTCGATCCTGATATAATTAACTAGTTAGTATACATTAATCGAAAAAAAAGACAAAATAAATGTAAACTTACATAACGTGCGAAGGCTTCAGGAGTCAGCCATTCGGACTTGTCGGACTGATGTTGGCGCTTGTAGTTCGTAAACAAGCTCTCGAAAGCGCCTGTCTCGGCACTCTTCTGCATGTAAACAAAACTTCAAGTGTTAGATAATTTAAACGATTTGATGTATCATATAAACATAAAACTTACATTTTTCATGCGGTGGGTCGAGAACCCAATCGTCCCCTGTCGAGTCTTCGTCTTCTTCTTCGCGCGATTCGCCTTGTTCTTCGCTTGTATGGCCTGTAATATAAGTAAACGTACACGTAAATAAAAAAATCGTTTAATAAAAGGGTAAACACATATTTAACGTAAATGATTTGATTACCTTAAACTCATCGCTCGTATATCGTTGTATCAGCGTCTCCCATTCGTTGTCGAGCTTAACGGTCCTCGGTTTCATCGATCGCGCCACCTGTACGCTGCTCTTGCAGTCGACGTCGAACCATGACCGCAAGGTATGCCTCCAATCGCGAAGACGAGTCTTCGCGTCTCGAATGATTGCCGCATCGACAATCGCCTTCTTCTTCCCGATTGCATCACCATCGACTCGAATGTCGTACTTGTCTCGAATCGCTGCTCGGATCTTGGCCTCTTTCGCCGGCCCCACGTTTGCATTCGTCCACCTTGGGACCGTAGGCGAGATCTTGTCTCGGACGACCAACCCGAGCGTGTTTGCGAACGTCGCGAGATCCGGATCCATCTCTCGCTCTGGCTGCAAGAACGACTGAAACTCCTCGTTATAAATAACGACTTCCTTCACCCCGAGGCGCCATGCACGCTCAGATCGAAGCCCGACCGTCGGCCCACGCACGGCCGGTTCGATATCCTCGTCTTCTTCTTCGACGCCATCGCGTACGGGCGCCGACTCGCAATAATTCGGGAGACGGGATAAGTAGTCATCCCCACCTCCGCTGCCTCCAGCTCCTGTAGCCGCAGCCATCTGAAATTCAAAACAAACTATATTTAGTTATGCATTCGTAATAATTTAAATAAGTTATTTTAGTAATTAAATGAAAAACGTTATATACTATCAATCATCGTCGTCTGACAAATCATCTTCTTCCATCAAATCTTCGTCCTCAGTTTCTTCGTCATCGATAAACTCTTCTTCTTCAATATTTTCCAAGTTCACTCCTTCGTTGCTCACGGGCTCTGGTATCGCAGACTGATGACGCGTCGACAGTGAATCTAAATCTGACGGTTCTACTGACAACTAAACTGAAGACGAAGATTGACCAAGGATGAGGTCAATATCAGGAAGATCCCACTCATTTCGATGATTACACTCTTCGACGATTCGCCAATCAGG
Organism: Urtica dioica subsp. dioica; assembly: GCF_054948205.1. NCBI lineage: Eukaryota > Viridiplantae > Streptophyta > Magnoliopsida > Rosales > Urticaceae > Urtica > Urtica dioica. Next base: position 24,448,894 of record NC_142759.1, on the reverse strand, counting down.
ACCATTCAAGTTATCTTCCAAGTAGAAAACTTGTTTCGCCTGAGTTGCCAAAATAAATGGCTCGTCTTTGTACCATTCTTTTGCCACATACACGCTTGTCAAGTTATTGTCGTTGCGTGTCCTTTTCCTCGGATCTTGGTCACCGAACCAACGACATTGAAATAAGACGACACGACAATTGTTCTGATAAGTCAAGACAATGACGTTTTCTACTTGACCGTAGAAGTCGTGACCTCCTTCACTTGGTACACATACCCCGCTATTCTGAGTCGTTCTTCTGCTATCACGTTGACGGGAGATAAATTTAACTCCGTTCACTACACAACACGGATATGTCTGTGGTGCGAAATGTGGTCCCAATGCCAATGCATATAATTCGGAGGATACGGGTAATCCGTCTTGGCTCATGCGAAATACCTACATATAACCATTAACGAGTCGGTTAGTGTCGAAGCGAGTTTAATCATATTCTTTAAGTTAGTCAAATACCTTTTCCCAAAACCATTTTGGGAACTCAAGTCGATGCACTTCTTCAACATCTGGCCGACCTTCTAATTCCATGAGATCTATGTGTTCACTGAAATAAAATTCATGTTCATTTAATACATCACTTCGTATAAATAATTGAAGTTCATTTATTTCACTCACCTCATGAAATCGTCAATTTCGGGACAATTTCGTAAAATGTACCACTCAGCGAGCAATCGTATATTCTCATCTAAGCGTATCGTGGTCATCTTCCCCTAAGGCCGACAACTTGATGACTAAAACATTCTTCTTCAAATTCCCCGCAAAACCATCGGGAAATCTGACAGATCTCAAGAACTCAGTAAACCGCTTCTGTTCTGAAGGTGTCAGAGTGTATGACGAAGGCGGTTTCATCCATCTATCTCCTTCTTGGTACAAATGAAGCTCGTGCCTTATGTTCCAGTCCGCCAAAGTCAACCGCGCCTTATCTGTGTCTTTCGTCTTCCCCTCGATGTTCAGCAAGGTACCCAGAAGATTGTCGCATACATTCTTTTCTATATGCATTACATCGAGGTTATGCTTCAGCGTAAGACTCGACCAATACGGCAACTCGAAGAAAATACTTTTCTTTGTCCAATTCAGCTCACTCGCATCGCGCTTTCGTTTCTTCCCGCCGAAGTCACGGTGCTTCCCCAGGGTTGCATCTCCCACTAATCGCAATTGTCGAAGTATGTCGCTCGCTGATTTTCTCACTGGTGGTGGTCGTTTCTCATTTCGTACCTTGTACAGTTTGCTCTTCCTCATCGGGTGTAACAACGGCAAGAATCGACGATGATCGCAGTAAACAATCTTGTTTCGAGCCTTGAAAGATGGTGTGTCGTTGTTACACGTCGGACAAGCAAGGTACCCTTGACCATTCCATCCCGACAAACTGCTTCTCGCTGGAAAATCATTCACCATCCATAGAAGTACGGAAAACAACCTGAATAGCTCACTGGTCGAACCATCTCTCAACACAACACCGGTTTCCAACAATTCCTTCAGCTCATCAATCAGCGGTTGTAAGAAAACGTCCATGTCTTTTCTCGGCGCACTACGACCTGGTATAAGCAATGTTAACATCAAGTACGATGTTTTCATGCACAACCACGGCGGTAAATTGTACGCAGTCAAGAGTACCGGCCACATATTGTACGATAAACTCATGTCACCAAATGGGTTGAAACCATCGGCGGCAAGTCCAAGCCGGACGTTCCTCGGTTCTGCCGCAAACATGGGATATTTTCGGTCGATCTCCTTCCACGTTGCTCCGTCTGCAGGATGTCGCAGTACACCATCCTCCTTAATGCGTTCATTCTCGTGCCACTGCATCTCTAGAGCTGTGTGCCGACTCGCGTACAATCGCTTAAGTCGATCTTTCAGTGGAAAGTAGCGCAACACCTTATGCGCTACTTTTTTTCCACTGTCTTTCTTCAGCCACCGGCTCTCATTACAAACTGGACACTCGTCTAGATTGGCGTTGTCCTTCCAAAACAACGTGCAATCGTGTTTGCAGACGTGAATCGACTCGTAACCCATACCAAATCGACGCAATTTCGTCTTTGCTTCATAGTGTGACTCTGGAATCGTGTTGTCGATCGGATGAGACTTTTTCAGTACTTTCAGTAGCTGATCAAACGACTTATTCGTCCACTTGTTCATCACTTTCAAATGCATCAACGTGACAACAAAGGAGAGTGACGAATACTCCGTACAACCCGGCCATAATTCTGTGTTCAGGTCGCTGAAAAGTTCATCGAACTATCCACTCTGGTATTCTGCATTCCGGTCAATACTGTCATCGTCACCGTCTACGTCGTTGTGATCTAAGATATCGTGTACAGTATCAAACATCCCACCTCCTCTTCTGTAATCCGTCTGATACTGCATTACGTCATCTTCTTCCTCCCCGTGAAAGTTCCACCTCGTGTAATTCCTCTTAAATCCTCTGATAAAGAGATGATTATCTATATCAGGAATTTTTTGCATCAACACGTTGTTACACCTCTTGCATGGACACTTAACCGTCCTTCGATGTTTACGCGTTGTCGGGCCATTGCCATGAACTCTGTCATGCCAGCCGCAAACTCAACGCTTAAACGTTGGTCATCGATTATCCAATTCCTATTTGGATAACTCATTTTACCTATAGATTAAACATTTCAAAATTTAGTAGTTTTCGGATTTTATTTTATAATTTCACGATCCTGCCGAAATTTCGGCAGAACCTCCCCTATAAACTTAACAACCCGGCATCAAGCCTTTAACTTTAAAACCTGCATAGAAACATCCTAAAACTAACAATAAATCGAACCTTAGTGGTTCGATTAATAAAATACATAATCCATAACCAACTAATTAAATTCACATTGTTATTCATTTTTAAATCTGTAACCAACTAATTAATTTCACATTGTTATTCATTTCTAAATCCATAACCAACTAATTAATTTAACATTTTTATTCATTTTTAAATCCATAACCACCTAATTAATTTATTCATTTGTAACAAAAATTAAATACAATTTCAATTAATCCTAACAAAATTTCTAATTTACTCTAACAAAATTAATCCTAACAAAATTTCTAATTTACTCTAACAAAATTTCTAATTTCAATTAATCCTAACAAAAATTCTTAATTTAATAATCTCTAATTTACTAATCCAAACAAAATTTCATTTCATAATATAAATATTTATATATCTAATCCTAATTTATATTTATATATATAAATAATTATACTTATACATAATTTAAACATTTATGTAAATATTAATATATATATATATATATATATATATATACATACTTGTATATATCGCAGACTGAAGGACTTCGGCGTCGTCGGCGGAACGGCGGAGGATGGCGGCGGGACTCGGGTGACCTGCAAATGGGGAGAGAGAGGCGTGAGGACCGGAGGAGAGAGAGAGAGAGTAGTGAAAGTGAGAGAGAGAGAGAGAGAGGGATAGCGACAAACTTACAGACGTGAGGAGAGAGAAAGCCGGCGGAGGACGGCGCAGCTTCAGACGCGCAGCCGGAGAGAGAAAACCGTGAGGAGAGAGAGAGACGTGAGGAGAGGATCGACGGAGGACAACGGCAGCGGAGGACAGCAGCGGAGGCGCGGAGGATAGCGGCGGCGGAGGACAACGGCGGCGGAGGACGGGGAGGGGATAAAATCCGTTTTTGATTTGGGGATTTAGGTTGAAATGAGTAGAACTGAAATGGGGAAAACTGAACGCGCGATCTGGTATTTAAAGACATTTACCGACGATATTATCGTCGCTGAATGTTTACATTTCGTCGCTAATTGAACTTACGTTTTCAGTTCATAACGAGGCATTTAGCGACGACTTATTCGTCGCTAAATGTTTTTGTACATATTTAGCGACGATTTTCTCGTCGCTAAATCATTTCGTTTTAATTAAATTGGAGGGATTTTTCCCTCTTTAAATTCGTTAAAATTCGAAATCATTTAGCGACGATAGAATCGTCGCTAAATGTATAGCGACGACATAAAACTATTTAGCGACGATAAATTCGTCGCTAAATGATTTCGTTTTAATTAAATTGGAGGGATTTTTCCCTCTTTAAAATTCGAAATTAATTCTAAATTATTAGCGACGATATTATCGTCACTAACTGAATTCACAACTATTTAGCGACGATTTTTTCGTTGCTAAAGATTTTCCCGCGAACTTAGCGACGATAATGTCGTCGCTAATTATCTTTGCCGTCAAACTTTAATATTTTTGGCACCAAATAATCAGCGACGATAATATCGTCGCTAAAATGGTGATTAGCGACAATTAAATCGTCGCTAATAGTTTCGTCGCTAAATGTCGTATTTCTTGTAGTGTAAATACATTACACTATGCGTGATTTCTGTGATCTAATTGTCATGCTTTACGGGTCTATTTTTTTTTTTTTTAAATGTGGGCAAAATCACGAGTTTTTGTTTATTATTAAAAATCCTCACGTATGACTAAGGAAAATCATAGTTACACATTTATTTAGAAAGAAACAACGAAAAACAAAATAAATGAGGGTAACACGAGGCATAGATTACACAAAAAAAATTGTGGTATCTATACCTCTTATTATCTCTAGCAATAAAACGAAGAGCGTCTAATGGAATATCATAAAGTTGAAAAACAGAAATACAAGCTAAATCATGCCCATACTTACTCAAAGAATCCGCCTTTCCCGAAACACGTGCTTTAGCTCGATATTTTTTAGCACATTTCTTATAAAGTTCCATCTACATCCATCAACCGTGGAGGCTAAGTAATGTTGATAATTACATCAATCATAGCTTTGCTATTACTCTCAATGAATTTGATACTAGGCCAGAAATCTGATAATAAATGAATGCTCCAAACTAAATTCAATTTTGGCATCTATACATGAATTTTCCATAACAGGCCCGACAAAGCAGACGATCCAATCGCCGGTGTTATTTCTGATTAAGCACCCAACTACCCCTTTGCCAAAGTACAAGATATCAAAGATTGTGAAATTGTTGTGTATAGAAGGACTAGTACTTATGTCGTGAATATGTGAAACACCATAAAGGTTTGTGAGCTATTTGAATAAGTTATGTGCCGTACTTAATGTGGGTAAGTTTTTTTAGTAAAAAATTGAGGTAACATATAGAATTGGTGATGTGAAGTGTTCTCGCAATACAGTTTATAATGTAACACGCGTGTATACTACATTACGTATGATCAATATTTTCTATGATGCAATGCTCGCATATTGAGATGAATGTAATCTTACACGTCCGTCTAATCATGAAAGAATGTTAAGGAAGTAGTTTGTAGTCTTGCCCGTGACCAAGATTCTAGTTGCGTAGAAGAATATGTCAATGAAACTGCAGTGAATCCAACACTTGATGATCTGTATATTGGATCAGGTCGTGCAAATGATGAAGTCATCGACTTGGCTATACAAACTAATGTAGTGATTGAGTACGTCTCACGTCCAGACGATGTACCGCTTTCAATCTCGTCTCAGCACGCTCATTCAGTGTTATATCCATATATGATAGAAGCATTTCATACGCGATAATCACTATTTTCATACTTGAATCATTGCGAGTTCTCATGTGTTTTTTTTTGTTTTTTATCGTTTTAGTATGTACAATGATTCACATGTTCAATGGAGAAAAGAGTTAACGTCACTATGGAGTCATTTTCCGATGAAACGAAGCACCACATTTGCTGCGACTTGGGCAGTGTATAGAAATACACATATGAATCGTGGAAAGTCTCATCAAGATTAGTGGACAACACCAAAGTTTCTAACCGAGGACATCGAGACACAACAATATGCATCTGTTAGCTCTTCATCAGTTATCATCATTTGTCAAAAATATGGTTTCTTATTTATTTATATTATAAGCATGTATTAATAAATTCATAACAAGAAGCAATAATGAGCCTAAGACAAACTATTAAAAACAAGAAGGTATTCAAGATCCATGTTGACAGTGTTTGCCTTGAAGAAATTTTTTTATTATATCGTCAAACAATTTGGTCCATTTATATATGGCAAGTCAAATGTAGAAATCCACAATGTAAATTGAGAGTGAAATTATTAGAGTGTGTGGGTTGTATTAGCTTACGTGTACGTGTACTAGTTTGCTTACGTGTATTGTGTAATAGTCTGTAATAGTCTCTGTAAATATCTGTAACTAATTCTGTTACGCTAACTGTTACATTGGAGAGCTATATATGCTCAGCGTGTTGTATACGCAAACTAAGCTTGAATAAACAATCCTTTGATCTCCAGATATTTTCTCTCTCTCTCTAGAAATCTTTTATGGTATCAGAGCCTTTGTTTACCCTATACAAGAAACAACCAGATTACTCTACACTGAAAACCTTTGGATGTCTATGCTTTCCCTATCTCAGACCCTATAACAGCCATAAGTTTGATTTCAGGTCCTCACCCTGCACTTTCCTTGGATACAGCCTAAAACACAATGGGTTCAAATGTCTAAATGACAAGGGCAGGTTATTCATTGCAAGAGATGTGATTTTTGATGAACTGTCATTTCCCTTCTCAAAGCTCAAGTCTTCCAAATCACATCCTATACCCACACCTACTTCATCTTTACCACTTCTAGTCCTGCCTCAAACTCATCAAAACCAAACACATACCTCACCTCAACCTAGTGCCTGTCAAACTCACCCACTTCCCACTCCTTAGTCTCAGAATTCCACTGAAAACACAAATCCTTTAACCCCTGCACATACACATCAGACCCCACCTGTGTCAACCCCTGATGCAACACTAGGGGTCTGATAGAGCTATTGAGTCCACTATGCAGGTACATGTGCCATCTCCTACTGTGCAGGTCCAACCCCTGGATGCTCCTCCACAGCTGAATACTCATGGCATGCAAACAAGGTCCAAGAGTGGCATTCACAAGCCACGGGTCTTCATAGCATCAGTAGAGCCTTCCACAGTCACAGAAGCACTCTCAAGTAACGATTGGCTTTCAGCTATGCGAGTGGAGTACAATGCCCTAATGAAGAATGGAACCTGGAGTCTGGTGCCTCTTCCACAGGACAGGAAACCAATTGGATGCAAGTGGGTGTTCAAAGTCAAAGAAAACTCAGATGGTACACTCAACAAGAACAAGGCAAGACTTGTTGCCAAGGGTTTCTCACAGGTAGCAGGCTTTGACTTTACTGAGACTTTCAGTCCTGTGGCAAAACATACTACAATCCGGGTAGTTCTTACAGTGGCACTGAGCAGAGGGTGGTCAATCAAGCAATTGGACATCAACAATGCGTTTCTAAATGGAGATCTCAAAGAGGAAGTTTACATGCTCCAACCAGAGGGCTTTGTTGATCCATTGAAGTCAGATATGGTCTGTCGTCTTCACAAATCTCTCTATGGTCTGAAACAAGCCCCTAGAGCCTGGTATGACAAGCTGAGAACTGCTTTAACTGAGTTTGGCTTCACCTCTACCAAGTGTGATTACTCTCTATTCACAAGGTTCACTCCTGAGTCAACAATATATGTCGTAGTCTATGTTGATGACATCCTAATCACTGGGAGTCACAGCAAAGAAGTGCAGCTCCTCATCACCAAACTGAATTCTCAGTTCTCTTTAAAGGACATGGGAGAGGTTGACTATTTTCTGGGAATCTAGGTCAAAAAGACTCCCTCAGGAGTACTTCTCACACAGACCAAGTATGTTCAAGACCTTCTCTGCAAGACTAAGATGCAATTTGCTCGGTCTATTGCAACACCACTCTCTACTGGAGTCAAGCTCACAACATATGGCAGTGATCCAGTTGCAGATCCCTCTTTGTATCGAAGTGTGGTAGGTGCTCTACAATATGCCACTATCACCAGACCTGAGCTTGCCTATTCTGTCAACCGTGTATGCCAATTTATGCAAAATCCCCTTGAAGTTCACTGGAAGGCAGTCAAGAGAATTTTGCATTACTTGGCGGGTACTCCAGATTATGGTCTCCACATGAAGAGGTGTTCTGAATCTGAGATGGCGCTTGTAGGCTTCTGTGATGCAGATTGGGGTGCTGATAATGATGATCGCCGTTCGACCTCCGGCTACTGTCTGTATCTTGGTCCCAACATTGTGTCCTGGCAATCTAAGAAACAGAACACTGTATCGAGATCATCTGCTGAAGCCGAGTATAGAGGGCTAGCCACTCTAGTTGCTGAGATCACGTGGGTGAAATCTCTTCTTGGCGAGTTGCGTGTTACACAAGCAACCACTCCGACAGTGTGGTGTGATAATCTCAGCACCATCATGATAGCTGCCAATCCAGTTCTCCATGCCAGAACCAAGCATATTGAGCTTGACCTGTATTTCGTGCGAGAGAAGGTAATGAGGAAGGAAATTGAAGTTAGGCATGTGCCATCCGTGGACCAAGTTGCAGATGTTTTTACAAAGGCTACAACAAGTCCAAGCTTCATCAAGATGCGTTCAAAACTCACACTCGATTGTATCCAAGATCAAAATACTACTTCCTAGTATTCTGAACTTGTGGGGGAGTATTAGAGTGTGTGGGTTGTATTAGCTTACGTGTACGTGTACTAGTTTGCTTACGTGTGTATTGTGTAATAGTCTGTAATAGTCTCTGTAAATATCTGTAACTAATTCTGTTACGCTAACTGTTACATTGGAGAGCTATATATGCTCAGCGTGTTGTATACGCAAACTAAGCTTGAATAAACAATCCTTTGATCTCCAGATATTTTCTCTCTCTATCTCTAGAAATCTTTTAGAAATGATTTAACGTGATGTTAGATGTTGTTCAACTATGCTGGTAGAACTACTTGCTAAACAACTGATTAATTTTAGCAAGATAAACAATAAATCAAACAGAAAGCAGTGAAGGACACGTGGAATTGGTGCCCTTGTTATATGATAAAGCACCTACTCATATAACACTACTATAAATTCACATTTCTGGTGCGGAAGAGTATTAGGTGCGACATGTTGATGTCGATACTAACGTTACATCAAGTGACGACGATGAATGACTAACACCATGTAATAATAACCACAGTCGTCGAATACTAATTAAATAGTAAATACTAACTACAATTCATTTTGCAAGATGTCTACTTCAGGTCAGGACCCATTAGGAGGAGGGCGTGATCCCCCGCAGATGCCGAGGAAGAAGCGGGGAACAACGACTGGGGTTGTTTCTGCGAGAGCTAGTGTTGGGACCCGTGGAGCGAACATAGTTCGCTATGATCAGACACAGCAGGCGTTCTACCAAGACGTCAGGGAGCAAAATGCGCTGATCGGGACGTTCCAAAGCCGATCAAGAAACCTGATCAAGAGTACCATTCCAGTCGACCTCCCAGACTGGAATCATGTGCCTGCGCAGATTGTGGCGGCTATTATGAACTCGATTCATAACAAGTACCGCTTCGTTTACGCTCATCCCGACACTGGCGAGCTTGTGTCAGCATATCCTATTCGCAACGAGATTGATATGGCTATCATTCGCGATGCAAAGAGGATGCGTCGTGGTCAGAAATCGAGGTTGTCGCAACTCTTCTTCAAGACGTTTTGCGGGAGTAAAGATCTCGCTAAAAACGAAATTCCCGAAGGCTATAATAAGGAAGCCTGGTTGAAGACAATAGAGACGTTCGTCTCGCCGGAGCATAAGGTATGAGTTGAACTTCCGATGGTTATTTTAATTTCTTAATATTGAACTTAACGAATTTATGTCTTGCAGGCAAAGTCTGTCCGCAACCGGGAAAATTCGAAGAAGAAGAAGAAGAAGAAGACAAAGGCGAGACAAGGGTCGCTTAGTTTTTTTGGTCATCGCTCGAGGAACGTAAGTCGCGTAATATTAATATGCAATATATATGTGATTCATATTTTAATGTTGAAAAATTACAGCGAAGGGAAGATGGGAGTATGGGCTCGGCTTTAGCGATATGGTCAGAAAAACACCATGACGCTAAGGGATCGTGGACGACGGACTTCGCGAAGTTGCAATTTGTAAGTTATTTATTTTATTTGCTATATTTAATTACTTAAACTATTCTTAATAGATAAGTTTTTGTGGTTTTTTTTAAGGATCAAATGACCGCCCAGACGATAGATATTTTGCGTCAAGCGGAGGAGAAAAACATCGTGATCTCCCAAGAAGATGCAGAGAGGTACGCGATGCGCGACGTTTTGGGAGTACGCAGAGACTGAGAAGTCGGTTTAGGGCCTTCGATCCCAAGGTCATCACTGGGTGTTGTCCGAGCGCTAGATAGAGGCTCGTCAAGTTTGTCATCTCAGACCGATCCATTGGTTGCCGAGATGCGAGCTCAGATGGATGCCCAACAAGCCGAGCTGCATGAGATGCGGAAATAGATCGCCTTCCTCACCCAGTTGCACAACCAGGCTTCCATGACTCCCCAACCTCCGCCTGCACCGCAACCTGGTGGCACTGATCAGCAGACGCCAAGTTCCACGCTGGGTTCTACGCCTGGTTCCATGGATTTCTTGCGAGACCATCCTTACTGAAGCGACGCAACGAGCGGCAACGCGTCCGGCAGCGGTGGACGAGGATGGAAGCGGTTCTCAAAGTTCTGGCAACTTATTCGGTAGAGGGAATTCTACTATTGATAAGTTGTATAGGAAAAAAAATTAGGATTCATTTTTTCGTTTTTTTAGAATGAATTTATATTTTTAATTAAGAATTCCATTTTCAGAATATAATTTCTAATTTAGAATTTTTAAAATTTTTTATTTATTTCTAAATGAATTTTGATTTAATTTTCTAATTTCTAATTTTGTAAATTTTTTTTAAATTAAAATAACATATTCGGTGCGACATGTCGCACCGAATATAATGGCGGGAATGGTATTAGGTGCGAGAATGTCGCACCCGATATGAATTATCCGCCAATTTTTATAAATTTGGCAGGAAAATAGTTTGGACATTAGGTGCGACATGTCGCACCTGAAAGTGTCGCACCTAAAGGTATGATTATTAGGTGCGACATGTAACACCTGTTGGAATCGATCTAGGGTTTGAGAAAATAATTAACGCTTCGTTAAGCGGCGGAATTTTAAAAAATTTCTTTTACAAGTAAAACAGTTTTTACTAACCTAGACAAGTGCAAGTACATGTAATTAAAAACCAATATGAGCTATGAAGTTTACTAACCTTTCTTGAAGCTTGAACCTTGTAGAAGCTTTTGGAAAGTTGCAACGCTCGTCTCCCCTCGCAGCACGTCTCTCTTCCTTTCCTCGGCACCTCGAGCAACCACGAAAGTTTCTATCACTAAATCACTCGAAAAGAAGGAATTAGTGAGTGGGCACTTTTAAACACTACGACTTAAGAACGAGTCTCGAAGTCGCAGAGCTAAACACTAGGTCGAGTGAGGACCTAGGTGCCAAGACAAGAAATAATCGAAAATAAACTAGAGAGAGAGAGAGAGGATTTTCGGCCAAGTTCTAGAGAGAGAGTCTCTCAAATCTCTTAAACTTGGATGAATGAAATGTGAGGAAATGAGGCTCCTATTTATAGGAGAGGTCTCACCTTTAATAAGGTAGTTTCCTCTTCTATAGAATATCACATATTCATGAGCAATTTCCTCTTTTTCCCTTTGAGACACTCGGCCAACTCAAGGCTTCTAGAAGCCTTGATTTGTTTCCAATTTTGTTCAAGGCCTTGCCTTGTCTCTCACTTGGCCGATTCCCACTTTCCTCTTGGAGGAAATTTGTTTCCTCTTTTTCTTTTGGCAAGTATCTAAATACATTTATGCACAAAATAAACTCTCCTATTTCTCTATTAGGGTAGGCGCCCAAGTCTCTCTAGAAGGAGCTTCTAGAAGCTTCTTCATTTGTTCATGACAACATGAGAAAGGCCCATTAAGAATTTTCAATAAAATTCTCATGAAATGAAATTAATTCACAAGGCCCAGTTAATAATATTATGGCCGAGTGACATTAAGTCATCAAATGAACTTGTCAAAATTTATTGACATCCATTTCATCCTTATGTCTCAAAAGACAAAAATACCCTTTCGACAATTTTCGTTCTTGTTTTGACTTAGCTTCCAGTTTAACTATTCCTATCGATGTGATTCGTGACAGTGACCTCATGGACCCAAATGAACAAAGCTTGAGCTAAACACTTGGACTCAAAAGTTCACAAACCTTTTCCAAGTTTAGCTTAATGTCAACTGACTCCACTAAAGAGCTGACACTGAAAATCTCTCGGTTCAAATGAATTTATTTTCTACTCAAGAATTCGACCTAATTATGATGAGCGGATCCACTGAATATTATCTATGCTTACCCTTCATGAATGTCATCAGCTATTCGGGATTTACTAAATTACCATTTTACCCTTCTAGCTGTTATTTCCTCAACTCCTTTGTCGCTTGTGAATAAGTTAGAAACAATGTATTGACGAGGAGCTAACAAGTCACATTGTTTCATCCAAAAGAGTCAGGACTCAATTTGGACACTGGCCAGTTCATTTATTCACACTCCAAGGAACAAAGCATGAGGTGACATACATTGCATTTCAGCAATCTTGTACATGAATTCCATATCTATGAGAACTTCACAAAGTTACTCATGACAGACTCACAACTTAGTACTTCACCAATAGGCCTTGTTCGGAATCACATAGTGAGTCCGAACTTTGACTTTCTCAAATGAGAATACTAAGGTGTGAAATGGCATGTCTCATTTCAGGATTAAGGTAAGCATGATGCAATTCATACATAGTGACTTCGAGACATAAGAGGTTAAATGGTTTGTTCTTATATTGTCTCTAGAAGTGCACTGGTCAATTCAGTACCTTCGGAAGATACCTAGAAGAACTATAGAGTCCCCAACTCTCAATGCCTCATAACCAGACATCATAGATTCTTCTAACAATCATACTGAGGTCAATAGTCCTTTGACCCTAAGATTGCGAATATATCGTTTTAAGCAAACTACGAAGAGTTTGTTCATGCAAATCTACATTTGTCTCTTCGTAAGTTGTTAAGTTTGTTTATGGACTAAAAGACTAAGGTTTTATCATAAAGCTTCAGACAAGGAAGATTGAATGAACGTTTCAACTTTATTAATGAATGAATAGGCAATTACAAGCTAGAGTCTTCATGAGACTTTATTACATCAAATGTACAAAATAAAGACTACAACTCTTCTTGTGGGCACCATTGACAACAACACCTAATAATATTAGCGACGGACTTTTAGGTGTGACTTTTGAGGTAATTGTCGCACCGGATGACTGTTTTTGTCCTAGTGGAGGCTTTTGCACCATGTGATGAAAAGCAACCCACTATCTCAATAGTCAAAAGTATATGAATATTAGGTTTGAAGACACCCTTTGTAAACACCTCGCGTATTTGACTTCTTCAATGGATCTGCAATCTAAGACTTGAGACTCCCTCTCACTTTCACCAAATTCTCTCTCGAAGATTGACAAGCATGTTAATACAAAAAACACGCTCTTACACACTTAATATGATGGTACAAAAGATACAGAGTTTTTTTGAAATCGTTTTAGATGAAGATCTCTCCACTCATTATCCAGATTTCTAGGTCATCAACCTCACTCCATGATAGGTTCGTTAATCACGCGTAAACTCCTATCTCCCGAGCTTAAAACCAACGAGTCCTCAAGGATTTTAATTATCTCTAGAGTGTTTTTGATGGATTTTCAGGTCTATATGGGTTTTACTAGTGTTCGGGGTCTCAATATGGAAAAATAAGCTAATCGGAGTAAAATCGAAGCGAAAACGAAGAAAAGAAGCGAAGAAAATATTTTTTCCAACTCTGTGCGCCGCGAGGTCCATTTTGCGCGTCGCGCGGAGTAGGAAATCTTAATAAAAAAGATACAGAGTCTTATGCGCGGTCGTCCTGACAGACTTCCTTATCTTCAATTATTTTTAGCGATTTTCAGACATTGGATGAGATTTAAAGCTTAGATTGCTCCGAAAAAAAGCCCATTGAGCCTTAAAAAGACCAATGCTCTCAGAAGAAGTCATTCATGGAGGGAGATTTTGTGGAATCTATCAAGAACACATTTTTTTTTTCTTAGCTTTTCTTTAGTTTTTCTAAAATTTTCCGGACTTGTTCATACTTTGTGGCTCCAATTTGAAGAGAAGGGAGAGCTGCAGAGTTCGACCATTGCTACAAGCTAAATCAAGTGTTCTATTACGATGTAGGATTCATGATATTAGAATTGCTATGTTGTTGAGATCTCATCAATTTTTCTTAATCCAAAACCTTGCTTAATGCTTGTATGAATGTCATGAACTCATGCTTGGTTTTTGTTCAACTGTAATGCTTGAGAAAGATTAGATTTTTGTGCTTTTGTTTTGAGGTTACTAAAATACATTCCTAGGCTAGATATAGCTAGGTTGTTTTAGACTGGTGTAAATACTATTGTTCGTAATGCTAGCCGTGCTTGTTAGGAGTTGAGATCGAGAGGTGAAATTCCGGTATCGGTTTAGGTTGTTAGATGCTTAGGAGAGGTCTATCAATTCTATTGAAGTAACTATGAGTAGTAAAAATTTTGAATCTCAATAGCTTGTTTCCTTTCTTAGTTCAGCGAATCCGAGTGTTTTATGAACCCGTGAACCATAGTCCTTCCCTTTATCCATTAGAAATTTTGTGCATTTAGTTGTTTAATTTTGTGATGTGTTAATGAATTTTTGTGACAACGATTCCATCAACTATATTTAGTTCTATATTAGCTTGCGATTATTGGGTTCATTATTTAGCTAATCCTCGAGGGATCGACTTGTTCTTACGATTTATTACTTTTGCGACCACGTGCACTTGCGTGTGCGAGAAAATTCGCAACACTCCACGGTTGCTTTGATTGAGTTTTCACTAACCTTTGCCATCTTCGTCCCTTACGAGATATCAGATTTCCAAGGACACTATAGCCCGCGCCACATAATTTGAACAATGCTGATGTAGACATTGTCCATTTTGTGGCAAGAGCTAATAGTGAAATGCGGTTCTTGCACATGAAAGCGCCTTAACAGAGATCGGAGATAAATCCCCACATTGGATCCAATATTAGATACACCAAGAGCTTTTAATAATGTATAATATTCCTTGGCGATAACCTTCTCATTAATGTCATTTCCTAGTAAGGCATAAGCAATGAATGGTTTAATCTGTCGATGGTATGCCCGTCTTGCTGCCATCCACAACAAAAGAGGCCCAAGAGCCACATAGTAACCTAATGGAGTCCTTCACTGAAAAGAAATCCAAGTCTTCTTCCTAACCTTATCAACAAGGAGAGTATTCAGCAATTAGGTTCCAATGACAATAGCATTAGCAGTTTCAGGACCGAACATACACATTAACATATTGTGTATGAAGGGTGCCGGCCAACAGTCAGCTGCCGATTTGAAGTCGTAAGAATAAGTATTACTATGACTTATTATCTTTAACTTATAGATTGGTCTCGTCTGGTGGAAAGTTCCATCCATTGATATACAATGTAGTATATCAGTGGCATATATAGCCCATTGATGGATATGATACAAGAGTCTTTGCTTTAAATAATTTCCAATTGCAAAGATTCTTCACTTTTCGGCTCTCTCAATGACCGCAACTAACCGTCCGGAATTGGGTCGAGCTATTCGACCAAGGTCAGTAAAGATCCTGGCTAATTTCTTCTCATCCTTCTCGAAGGAATGGAGTGCAGCCTCATCACAAGTTTTATTATCTATGGGGTAGATTACCCTTGGGAACCAAAGAATGTAAGGATAAAACACACCATCCTTAAACAAATCAATTATATTGATTCGGTTGGCAAAGGCAACAATTTCCCATTTCAAGGTTGAAAAATGATTTGCAGGAACTTTGACTTCCTTATTCCAATAAGATTCCCGTTCTTTCCCAAACTAATTGTGAACCCAATAGACAACCATATCATTGAACCAACGAAATTATGTCATTTGTTTTCACCATATGTGTTTGAATTATTTAAGTTTATTTGTTTATTTCCAATTATATAACAAACTTTGAAAAACCCCCCATTTTCATATTTTTTATTTTTATTTTTATAAAATCGAATACAAAAGAAGTTAAGAGATTCAAAATATTGAGCGTCTAATCTTCGTGGGATCGAACATTACTTTTATCACGTATATTACATGACGATTCGTGCACTTGCGAGAGTGTAGAGATAAATCTCCCGTTCAACTAGATGGAAAGTTGAATAACATACTGGTTATTAAGAAATATATAAAAATATAACAAACCACTGGTTCGATTTCTTTATTTGTATGATAAAAATGAGGAACACTTGTTTTTTTTTTTTTGTTTTTTTTTTCATTTTACACTTTCTTAAAAAAAATTACATTTAATTAGGAAAATAGTCAATTAAACATTTGACATTGTTAAATAACCAACGTTTGGTAAATCTTAGGTAAATATCATACTTATCATTCCCGCCCAAACGTTGGTTATTTAAATGAATTTGATCAATCACCCCTCTTAACACGATTAAGTCAACTAAATAACTAATTTTTAAATTTAAACACATAACACAATTCAAATTTAAATGAATAACTCACAAAAAATATTCAAATAAAACGTAGGATAAATGTAATATAAAATTATTACGCATAAATTCAAAACAATAAATAAAGGAAAATCAATTTCTAAGCCGGCCCTGTCAGCCATCTTTTCTTTTTATTTTATTTTATTTTAATCTACCGAGAAAATAAACCCCGAAGCTGACGTAGGAGATAGTTGTGTTGGCGCCCACAACACTAGGTTCTGTTTGAGTTAGGTTTGAAAGTACAAAACATGCGGCGTTGCAGAAAAGAAAAATATAAATAAATAAATAAAATTACAATTCTCGAATTCGTCTAATCGGATTCCGAAAAGAAATCTAATTATATAAATATTGAGAGATTGGGAAGGAAACAGAGGTTAGAGAAAATATTTGTTTAGCGCGAGTGAGAGATATTGGGAAAATCAATGGAAATTGCGAGCGACGACGTGTTGACGGAGATTCTAGTCCGACTTCCCGACGCCCGGTGCGTTATAAAGAATAGCTTGGTTTGCAAGCGCTGGCATTCTCTGTTGCTGAGCGACTACTTCAAGAAGAGGTTCGATGAATGCCACCCAAATAAGGTCGCCGAGGCTCTCTTCCACTCCTCCAACGAGGTGCTACGAGCTTTCCACCGGATTCCCCTCTCGCCGGAGTCGGAGTCGTCGGAGGCCGTGCCATGCGATCTGAGCTCCGTCCCGGCGGCGGAGGACACGATCATTAGAGCCACGTGCGGCGATTTGGTGCTGCTATCCCGCGGAAGACACTTTTTCGTCTGCAATTGGCTGACGAAGCAGTGCGTGGCTCTCCCCAAAATCCCGGAGACTCGGGAGTTTGAATTCTTATTCTACGACCCAGTTTCGACGGGTTACGGCATCGCCTTCAACGAGCAGGAAGGCAGGTACAAAGTGGTGATCGTGTACCGGTGCTTCTTCATCGTAGGGGACCAGTACAGATTTACGGCAACGATGTTCCACCCGGAGACCGGGCAGTGGTCGAGGCACAGCTTCAAGTTCCCCTGCGCCCACGAAAACAACTGTGGCGCCTTCGAATTCCGGCTGCAGGTGGTCCACGTGGGAGGCATCTTGTATTGGCTGGACGGAGTCGAGAAGATCCACGGCCTTGCCGCCTTCGACCCTTTCAGCCCTTCGCCCCCTCCTGGCTCCTCCAACGCCTTCGCCCCCCTCGACCCCCTCGCCCCCAACGGCACCATGCTCCCTCTCCCTGACCGCTTCGTGAGTTTTGACATTTTCGTGCGTTCCATTTACCTCCGCGACTTCAAAGACAAGTGCCGCCTCGGGACCGTCCGTGGCCGCCTCAGGATGTCCCAGCTCATGGACGATGCCCACCTTTTGATTTGGGAGCTCATCAACGGCTCGTGGGTGTCGGTCCACGATGTTGCTCTCGACGCTGATCCGCCGGGGAGCTTGCTCTTCCTTCTCGCCTTCGATCCCAATGACGGGAACGTAGTCTTCCTCGTGCGGGGCACTCAAGTCTTTCGCTACACCATCCTCGGAGCCAAGTACGAGAAAGTGTCTGTGTTCCCGACTCCCGACTGCGAACTCAATGTTGAAAACGTGGCCAAGTTCTTGGATGTCTTAACCATTGAACATCCGTCTTGGCCTACATCTTTGATTCCTTTCCTGCAATAGTATCCATGTTAAATTTGTTGGGGCCGTTTGGTTTAGTTTTCTAAACTCGTTTTCTGTTTTTAAATTCTGTTTTCTGATTCTAATTTTTAAATTTAAAAAACAGATTTAGAATTACGTTTCAGAATATTTTAAATGTTGTTTGGTTATGTTTTCCATTCAATTGTATAGAGATAAAACAGAAAACAACTTTTCATTGTTTTCTGTTTTCTAAACAAATTTCAAAGAAAACAGAAACATGATTCTAAATCTGTTTTCTGAATTTATAACCAAACAGTTTTTCTAAAACTGTTTTCTAGAATTTAGAATCAGAAAACAGAAAACAAAAATAGAAAAGTTAAGCCCCTGTTTGGTTAACTTTTCTATTTTTGTTTTCTGTTTTCTGATTCTAAATTCTAGAAAACAGTTTTAGAAAAACTGTTTGGTTGTAAATTCAGAAAACAGATTTAGAATCATGTTTCTGTTTTCTTTGAAATTTGTTTAGAAAACAGAAAACAATGAAAAGTTGTTTTCTGTTTTATCTCTATACAATTGAATGAAAAACATAACCAAATAACATTTAAAATATTCTGAAACGTAATTCTAAATCTGTTTTTTAAATTTAAAAATTAGAATCAGAAAACAGAATTTAAAAACAGAAAACGAGTTTAGAAAACTAAACCAAACGGCCCCTAACCAAACAGGGGCTTAGTTTATTCACTTGCTCCTTTTAGGTTTCCTTTATCTACTACTACATCAGTTCGTTATTATTATTTTTTTATTTTGGGTTAAATTTTATTTGAGAGTACCTGATGTAGCGAGGGGTTATCGGAAAGATGAACACGCTAAGTTTTGGGCAACAATGACGTTGACTTTTTTTTATTTATCAAAAGCAAGCTGACCAAAATAAAGCTCTTTGTCTCCAATACATATAGGAATCGATCAAGGAGAGAGAGAGCATAAATAGATAGTCCAAAACAGGAAGCAAATCACCACAAACGGGAAGTAAATAATATAAAATAAAGAGAGTAAATATAAATAATAAATGCTAAAATAAAAGCCTCCAAGCAGCCCAGAATAGCGCCAATAACAGCCGCAAGAATTCCGGAACTCCCATGCACGCCATGCATACGTCATTTCCCAGCTCGTCGGTCCCACGCCTCCATAAATGTGAGCCCTAACCCTAGCGCGCCATCATTACAAGAGCTTTATTTTGGCCGGCTTGCTTTTGATAAATAAAAAAAAGTCAACGTTATTGTTGCCCAAAACTTAGCGTGTTCATCTTTCCGATAACCCCTCGGTACTTCAGTTGGTATCAGAGCCATTCCGATCCCTTCCATGGCGCGTAGAAACCGACGTGGAGGAGTCCAGGAGGCTGATTTGGACGATGTTAATCGACGTGAAGATCTCGCCGGTGTTCATCGACGATTGGACGAGCTCACCGAAGCGATGGAGGCGCTTCTCCAACAACGCCTGGTGACCCCCGTCGCTCGTGATGAAGCCGAAAACGACAACGACGATAACCCTTTTGGGCCGTTCGCCGACGCTCCGCGCCCGCCGAGGCCGCACGCGGATGGACTCGAGAACGACACACGATGGGAGTCGGCGTTCCGTATGGATATTCCCGAGTTTCACGGGAACGTGAATGCGGAGGAGTTTCTAGATTGGATCGTGGCGGTGGAAGAAGTGCTCGACTTCAAAGTGGTTCCCGACGCTCGGTGTGCACCCTTCGTCACCACCCGGTTCCGTGGCCGAGCTGCCGCATGATGGACTCAGACAAAGACTCGACGTGCTTGGATGGGGAAGGCAAAACTAGTGTCGTGGGATAAATTGAAGAAGCATATGAAGGCCGCGTTCCTCCCGTATAATTACACCTGTACCCTTTACCAGAGTTTGCAAAATCTCCGGCAAGGTACGAAATCCGTGACTGATTATTCCACCGAATTTTTCATGCTCCTTGCTCGGAATGACATCGCAGAGACCGAAGAACAAACGGTGTCCCGCTCCATCGGGGGATTGCGCGTTGCTATCCACGACGTTTTAAATATGTTTGACCCGATCACGGATTCCGAAGCCCATCAACGTGCCCTTGCCATTGAGCGTCAGCAGTCGAGACGCAATTACAATTCGCCCACGACAGTCCCACCCAACCGCGGCCCCGCCACCGCACTTCCGGTCCGCGCGCGAATCCAGCCGCGCATCCCGCCTTACCCAGCGCTCCAGCGACAACCCCTCCCACTGTCGAGGGTGGAATCCGTTGCTTCGATTGTGGTGAATCGGGTCATCGTCGCAATGTTTGTCCGAAGAACACTCGACCCGGGTTATTTACCGACGATGCCCAAGAATTATTTGGCGACCCGATTTATGACGATGATGTCGAGCCCGATGACGATGTCGAAGAAGTGGCGGGCGATGTGGGTCATGCTCTTGTGGTACAGAGGAGTTTTCTATCTCCTCCGGGCCGTGACGACGGTTGGCTCCGGAATAATATTTTCCAATCTTCGTGCACCATCGGCGGAAAAGTGTGCCGCTTCATAATTGATTCCGGGAGTTGTGAAAACGTGGTGGCCGAGGAAGTTGTCACCAAATGGGGCCTCAATCCGGAGAAGCACCCGAAGCCATATAAGCTTTCTTGGCTCCAAATCGGCACCGACGTCACCGTGTCAAAACGAGTTTTGGTGAGCTTTTCCATTGGCAACACGTATAAAGATACTATTATGTACGATATTGTTTCAATGGATGCTTGTCACTTGTTGCTTGGTAGGCCATGGCAATTCAACAGACACGCGATGCATGACGGACTCGCCAACACCTATAGCTTTCTCTTCAGCGGAAAGAAAATCGTGTTATTGCCGTCCAACCCCGCGACAACCTCGAGTCACCGGCCCACTGCCACTCTGCTTTCTCGGGCCGAATTTGAAGAAGAAATGACAGAAACGGGTGTCGTCTTCGTCCTCCTCGGCAAAACCGTCCCCGGCGCTTCCCCGATCCCCGATGCGGCCCAACCTCTCCTCGAGGAGTTCTGCGATGTTTTCCCGTCCGAGCTGCCGGCCACGCTCCCGCCGCTTCGAGACATCCAACATCGGATCGATCTCGTGCCCGACGCGGTTTTGCCGAATCGAGCCCACTATCGAATGAGCCCGGCTGAGCACGAAGAACTCCAGAGGCAAGTCGAAGACCTCCTCCAAAAAGGTCACATCCATGAGAGCTTAAGCCCTTGCGCGGTTCCCGCACTCCTCACGCCAAAAAAAGACGGAACGTGGCGTATGTGTGTGGATAGCCGTGCCATTAATAAGATCACGGTTCGTTACCGTTTTCCTATTCCGCGGCTCGACGATCTTCTTGACCAATTGACCGGTGCTCGAATTTTTAGCAAATTGGATTTGAAGAGCGGCTACCACCAAATCCGCATCCGACCTGGCGATGAGTGGAAGACCGCTTTTAAAACTCGGGAAGGTCTCTACGAGTGGCTCATCATGCCGTTCGGGCTCTCTAATGCGCCAAGTACTTTTATGCGAGTCATGAACCAAGCACTCCGCCCGTTTACCGGTAAATTCGTTGTCATCTATTTCGATGATGTTTTGATTTATAGTGCCAATCCCGAGGATCATGTGCAACACCTCCGAGAGGTTCTCACCGTTTTTCGCAGCCACACTTTTACGCCGCCGCCGCGAAGTGTGTTTTTCTCACTGACCGTGTGGAATTTCTCGGGTATGTCGTTTCGGCCGAGGGATTGAGTGTGGCCGAATCAAAAGTCCACGCCGTGGCATCTTGGCCGACCCCGCATACGGTTACTGAGGTTCGGAGTTTTCACGGCCTTGCCTCGTTCTATCGCCGCTTTATTCTGCACTTTAGTTCGATTATGGCGCCGATCATTGAGAGCATTAAATCGGGGCGTATCAATTGGTCTTCTCAAGCCGCGAACTCTTTTGAGATGATCAAGACCAAGCTCACTTCGGCTCCGATTCTTGTGCTCCCGGATTTTTCCCAGCCGTTTTTGCTACATAGCGACGCATCAAAAGTCGGCATTGGCGCCGTTCTTAGTCAAGGGAGTCGTCCGGTTGCCTACTTTAGCGAGAAACTCTCCGGGCCAAAGTCTCGATATAACACTTATGATGTGGAGTTCTACGCAATTGTTCGGGCGGTCCATCATTGGAGGCACTACCTTTTCCATAGGGAGTTTGTGCTCTATACCGATCACGACGCACTCAAACACCTCGGGACTCAAGACAAGGTATCTTCTCGTCATGCTTCTTGGATCGCGTTTTTACAACAATTTACGTTTTCCATTAAGCACAAGGCCGGGGTTCTTAACCGCGTGGCCGATGCCTTGAGCCGCCACCACGCCTTTCTCACCGAAATTCGTGTCGCAACTCCGGGCTTTGATGTCTTGACCGAGCACTACACGACGGATCCTTTCTTTTCCATGATTATTGAGAGTCTTAACGCAGGCGAGCAGTTGGATTTTTCTTGGTCTGAATGCTTCTTATTTTTTCGCGGTAAATTGTGCATTCCAAAAGGAAGCATGCGGCTCAAAATTATCAGCGACCTTCACAATGAGGGGCACATTGGCCGCGACCGCACTCTTCATCTAGTGGCTGCCTCGTATTTTTGGCCCTCTATGCGGAAGGAAGTGGCACGTTTTGTGGATCGGTGCCGCACTTGTCATGTCACCAAAGACAGAGCCACTAATGCCGGGATGTATATGCCTTTGCCAATTTCGACTCAACCTTGGGCCGATATTAGCATGGATTTTGTTCTCGGTCTACCCCGCACGGCACGCGATCATGATTCCATCTTTGTCATCGTTGATCGTTTTTCGAAGATGGCTCACTTTGTCCCTTGCAAGAAGACCTCTGACGCTGTCCATGTAGCCGGGTTGTTTTTCCGCGAGATTTACCGGCTCCATGGTCTTCCATCAACAATTGTGTCCGATTGCGACACTCGGTTTTTGAGCCATTTCTGGAGAAGTCTTTGGCGCCTAGCGAACACCCGACTTGATTTTAGTAGTGCGTACCACCCACAAACCGATGGCCAAACCAAGGTTGTGAACTGTTCCCTCGGTGACCACTTGCGTTTTCTTGTCGGGGACGCTATCCGGACGTGGGATTTGAAGCTTTGCCAGGCGGAGTTTGCTCACAACCATGCCGTCAACCGGAGCACCGGTCTGTTGTCAATGGTGCCCACAAGAAGAGTAGTAGTGTCTATTTATGTACATTTGATGTCATATAGTCTTACGAAGACTCTTGCTTGTAATTGCCTATTCATTCATTAATAAAGTTGAAACGTTCATTCATTCTTTCTTTGTTTGAAGTTTTATGATAAAACCTTAGTCTTTTAGTCCATAAACAAACTTAACAACTTACGAAGAGACAAATGTAGATTTGCATGAACAAACTCTTCGTAGTTTGCTTAAAACGATATATTCGCAATCTTAGGGTCAAAGGACTATTGACCTCAGTATGATTGTTAGAAGAATCTATGATGTCTGGTTATGAGGCATTGAGAGTTGGGGACTCTATAGTTCTTCTAGGTATCTTCCGAAGGTACTGAATTGACCAGTGCACTTCTAGAGACAATATAAGAACAAACCATTTAACCTCTTATGTCTCGAAGTCACTATGTATGAATTGCATCATGCTTACCTTAATCCTGAAATGAGACATGCCATTTCACACCTTAGTATTCTCATTTGAGAAAGTCAAAGTTCGGACTCACTATGTGATTCCGAACAAGGCCTATTGGTGAAGTACTAAGTTGTGAGTCTGTCATGAGTAACTTTGTGAAGTTCTCATAGATATGGAATTCATGTACAAGATTGCTGAAATGCAATGTATGTCACCTCATGCTTTGTTCCTTGGAGTGTGAATAAATGAACTGGCCAGTGTCCAAATTGAGTCCTGACTCTTTTGGATGAAACAATGTGACTTGTTAGCTTCTCGTCAATACATTGTTTCTAACTTATTCACAAGCGACAAAGGAGTTGAGGAAATAACAGCTAGAAGGGTAAAATGGTAATTTAGTAAATCCCGAATAGGTGATGACATTCATGAAGGGTAAACATAGATAATATTCAGTGGATCCGCTCATTATAATTATGTCGAATTCTTGAGTAGAAAACAAATTCATTTGAACCGAGAGTTTTCAGTGTCAGCTCTTTAGTGGAGTGAGTTGGCATTAAGCTAAACTTGGAAAAGGTTTGTGAACTTTTGAGTCCAAGTGTTTAGCTCAAGCTTTGTTCATTTGGGTCCATGAGGTCACTGTCACGAATCACATCGATAGGAATAGTTAAACTGGAAGCTAAGTCAAAACAAGAACGAAAATAGTTAAAAGGGTATTTTTGTCTTTTGAGACATAGGATGAAATGAATGTCAATAAATTTTTTGACAAGGTCATTTGATGACATGCATCACTCGGCCAATACTAGTCTTATTGGGCCTTGTGAATTAATTTCATTTCATAAGAATTTTATTGAAAATTCTTAATGGGCCTTTTCTTATGTTGTCATGAACAAGTGAAGAAAATTCTAGAAGCTTTTCTAGAAGCCTTGGGCGCCCAACATACCTAAAGAAAGAGAGAATTTTTTGTGCATAAATGTATTTAGATACTTGCCAAAAGAAAAAAGAGGAAACAAATTTCCTATGCATGGTAATGGGAATTTCGGCCAAGCAAGGAATGGAACAAAAAAGGAAACAAATCCAAGTGCTTCTAGAAGCCTATTTGGCCGAGTGACTCTAAGGGAAGGAGAGCAATATTTGCTCATGAATATGTGATATTTAATGAAAGAGGAAACTACCTTATTGAAGGTAAAACCTCCCCTATAAATAGAGGCCTCATTCCCTTCATTTCATTCATTCAACATAAGTTAGAGATTGAGAGACTCTATCTCTAGACATTGTTGGCCGAAAATCCTCTCTCTCTCTCTCTCTAGTTTATTTTCGATTTTTTTTTGTCTTGGCACCTAGGTCCTCACTCGACCTAGTGTTTAGCTCTGCGACTTCAAGACTTGTTCTTAAGTCGTAGTGTTTAAAAGTGTCCACTCACTGATTCCTTCTTTTCGAGTGATTTAGTGATAGAAACTTTCGTGGTTGCTCGAGGTGCCGAGGAAAGAAAGAGAGACGTGCTGCGAGGGGAGACGGGCGTTGCAAACTTTCCAAAAGCTTCTTCAAGGTTCAAGCTTCAAGAAAGGTTAGTAAACTCTTAGCTCATATTGATTTTTAATTACATGTACTTGCTTCTTTGTCTAGGTTAGTAAAAACTGTTTTTACTTGAAAAGAAATTTTTTAAAATTCCGCCGCTTCCCGAAGCGTTTAATCTTTTTCTTAAACCCTAGATCAATTCCAACAAATGGTATCAGAGCTATGGTCAAAGAGATGCATGTACATGTTTTTAAAATTATGAGCTTGAAAATCGTTTTCGAAAGTTTACTAATTTTGTGACAAGTTAGAATTGTAATCTTAGATTTTTTTTAATTTAATGCTCTTGTCTTTAAATTAAAAAGAATGTTGATTTTCTATGAGTTTGGGATGTTTTTAAAACACATTAGAATCAGTTCTAAAAGTTTTTAATTTTTTATATTGAAAAACGTGTTTTAAAGGTTTGAGAAATTTCGAGTAAAATTTTGTGACTAGTTTTGATATCTTGCTAGTTTCTTATTTTTACTTGAATCGTTTTATGCATGTTGTTATTTCTTTTATTATGTTATTACCCTGCTAATAAAACACAAATAAAAGCTTTTAAACAACATCTTAAAACGTTCCGTTACACTCGATTCTTTTTCGCACCTAAAAAGGACCAAGCTTTAATTTATTTCTTTTTCTTCGAGCTGGAGTAAACCTGCATTAAAAGTGGCATAACTCTCTGCTCAGAAATCGAAATTTAATTATTCTTGAATCAAATTAAAGCTCTGTCTGCCCTCTGTCCAATGCCACCGGTTTCGGCTCAAAAGGACATCGGAGCCGCCAGATATGGCGATTTTACTCCGAGGTGCGCGGCTGTCTGAAACTCCAGTTTTTTAGAAATCCGGATTTTCAAACCCCACTACCATGAGTTATAGAACTCTAATGAGAAAATTTTCTTGAGCAAAAATGTTTTTCATATGATTATAAACATGATGTGTAAGATTAAAATGTTTTGATTTTTGAAAGTTTAATTGAAATTAATATTTACAAAACTAGTTTGAATTTTGAAAAACCGTTTTCACTTTCAAACTTGAAAAATATTTTGTCATCCAAATCAAATAAATTTTTCAAAATGTTTTCAAAACTATATCTATATCACATATGTTCAAAATCTATATGCTCTTGAAAATTTGAGTGGGAGGTCTCCTTGTAGAGAAGCCGAAAAATAAAAAGATGTGTAATCTCAAACTTTCAAGTGTTCGAGTGAGTTGAAGTTCACACTTCCCTCACGCACTTTCCCGAAATAGAAAATAGGAAAAGATCGAGTATGTACCTTGTGCCTTTATGCACTAATACTGCTCTGAACATGTCGATCTAGGATTCTCTTCTAGTTGTCCGCTCTGTCGCTCTCTAACTAGGAAATCTGTTTCCGAAATTATAAGAGTCGATGAACCAACTCCAAAAACTAAGTGGGAGGGTTATATTCGTTGTTTGTAACCCACGATCCCCAACACTCATGAAAAATGCAATAACGTGGGACTAAGAGCCGCTCTTGCGACCCTCACTTAAATGTGAGTACTCCAAGGCGTTATTGCCTCGATCATTGCTCAATGAGCTACGTCCGAGAGTGATGCAATGATGACAAGGCCTCCCCTTGGGGGATTGTTTTTCAAAGCTGATCTTTTGGACTAAGTGGTTGGTTACACACTTAGGCTCAATCCCTAGTAATCCTCCCTTGAGGCTCTGCGAAAGGATGTGAGTGATCAAACCAATTTACAAGGTGGCTAGTCAAAGCTGATGTATTGACATCTTGACTAAGCATTAATGATGTGTCATTTACTTATAAAAGGAGATTTTTTGCGGCCTTCTCTTGAGGGAGTAAATTATCGTTTGGTTTATAACACCTTTGGATTTTATAAAAGTCTTAATGAAACTTAAATCCTAAACCAAAAGACTAATCATTAACTTGTTTCAACTTATATAGGCAACATGTCTCGCAAACATCCCTCAATCATCCTTTTCTCGAACAACCTCGAAAACAAAAACTACGTAGATTCGAAACATAACCTCGACATAATACTTACCGTTAACAAGCACAAAAGGGTACTCACCACCCCATGTCCTCCTCAAACGAATGATGATTCGACTCAAGAGGAGAAAGACGCCTTAGCGGCCTGGCTTCGATCCGATGAGATTGTGAGGTGCTATATCTTAGCATCTATGAACAATATGCTGAAAGAGCAACATCGTGACATCGAGACTGCCGCCGACATGCTCTACAATCTCCTTGAGATGTTTGGAGGGCAAAGGCGTCAAACAAGGCTACAAGCAGTCCGACAGTTTATGAACTGTCATATGCAGGCTAGGACTCCTGTTGGAGACTTCATGATACTGATCATTAGTTTTCTAAATAAAATGGAAATCCTAGGATCTGAGATTGATGGGAAGAATATCATAGATATGATCTTAGAAACTCTCCCCGCATCTCTTGATACCTCCAAGATGAACTACTCCATTAACAAGCTAGAGTACACTGTTACCAAGCTTATGAAGGAACTTCACACTGCTGTAGGTCTCACTAAGACAAAGAGGAATCAAGGAGAGGCACATGCTACTGAGCACAAAGCCTCCGCCTCTGGAACTAAGAAGAGACCTTCCAAGGCTGATAAAAAGAACTGTCCCGCCTATCTCAAAGCAAAGGAACATAGTATTGTACTAGTTACCGAAGCATGCTTAGTAGCTGATAATGTATCAACGTGGATTCTTGACTCCGCTGTTACTAACCATATTTGTTGTTCCTTGAATGGTTTCAAGAAAACCAAAAGCTTAGAGGAAGGCGAGTTCTGTTTCAAATGGGGTGATGGGAGCCTGGTGTCCGCGAAGGCTGTGGGATCCGTGACGCTGTCTTTTGAAGACCGCACTTTAAACTTGAATAATGTTTATTTTGTTCCTACCTTTGGGAAGAACTTAATATCCGTTGCTCGTCTTCTCGAGCAAGATTATTGTTTAAAGTTCATAAAGAATGGAATTCGTATTTCGTTTCCTGATAATTCTTTTATCACTGATGCATGTATGAAGAATGCTCTTTTTTACATCTATCCCACTCAACCTTCTCTTTTAGACACCGAAATAGATAATGATCTAATTAGGGAGCCAAAGAGGATCAAACTTTCTGAATCCTCCGATCTAACAAAATCAACATACCTCTGGCACTTAAGACTTGGTCATATCAGTCTAGATAGGATTAAGAGACTTGTGAGGGATGGTCCACTCCAAGCCTCTGCAATAGGTTCACTACCTACTTGTGAATCCTGCATAGAAGGAAAAATGACTAAGCGACCTTTCTCCGATAAGGGTCGAAGAGCCACTGAGTTGCTGGAACTAATACATTCTGATGTATGTGGTCCGCTCAACCAACAGGCACGTGGAGGATATGAATACTTCGTTACCTTCACTGATGATTACTCAAGATATGGGTTTGTCTATTTGCTTAAACACAAATCCGAGACCTTTAACGTATTTAAGGTCTTTAGGGCTTTAGTGGAAAAGCAAACTGGCAAAGTAATCAAAACCCTTCGATCTGATCGAGGTGGTGAGTATATGTCTGGAGAGTTCGATGACTTTCTTAAAGAAGAAGGTATCGCTTCTCAGCTTACCGCACCTGGCACACCTCAACAAAACGGAGTGTCAGAGAGAAGAAACCGAACTCTTATGGAGATGGTTAGATCAATGATGAGTTACTCATCACTCCCGCTTTCCTTTTGGGGATATGCCCTTGAAACAGCCGCCTATATTCTGAACCAAGTTCCGTCCAAAACGGTTCCTGGTACTCCTTATGAACGATGGACTGGCCGTAAAGTGAATCTTGGCCGCATCCGAATTTGGGGTTGCCCTGCACACGTGCTGAGGCAAAAGACTAGCAAGTTGGCTAGTAGGTCAGAATTGTGCCTGTTTGTGGGATATCCAAAGGAAACCAAAGGTTTTACTTTCTATAGTCCCGAGGACGATAAGACTTTCGTTAGCACGAATGCTCGTTTCCTCGAGGAGGACTTTATGAAAGATGCAAAACCTAGAAGCAAAATTGTGCTTGAAGAAAAGTTGGGTGAGGAAGCTTCTACCTCATCTGTAAGAACTGTTCTTACCCCAACTGAAACACAACCTAACTCATCAGAATCTCGTCAAGTAGTACTTCGACGTAGTGAGAGGGCTGTTCAACAGCCTGACAGGTACATGTCTTATGGAGACTCTCTCGTAGCCGTCTCCGACATGGATGACCCTGTTTCCTATAGCCAAGCGATGGCTTGTTCTGAATCAAACCTTTGGCTTGACGCCATGAAAGTTGAAATGCACTCGATGTATGTCTACAAAGTCTGGAAACTTGTAGACCTTCCTGAAGGGATTAAACCCGTAGGGTGTAAGTGGATATACAAGAAGAAAATGGGTCCTGACGTTCAAAGCACGACTTGTGGCGAAGGGTTATACCCAACAAGAAGGGATTGACTATGAAGAAACCTTCTCACCAGTCGCGATGCTTAAATCCATCCGCATACTCCTATCCATAGCTGCAGCTCTCGACTATGAGATCTGGCAAATGGATGTCAAGACAGCCTTTCTGAATGGCAATCTTGACGAGCGCATTTACATGGCTCAACCAGACGGTTTCGTGGATAAAGGTCAAGAGACCAAGGTTTGTGAGTTGCTTAAATCCATTTATGGACTAAAGCAAGCATCTAGGTCATGGAATATTAGATTCGATGAAACTGTAAAGAGCTTTGGCTTTGAACAGTCAATAGATGAGCATTGTGTTTACAAGTAAATACACGAACGTAAAGTTGTGTTTCTGGTACTATATGTCGATGATATACTACTCATTGGTAATGACGTGGGTAAGTTATCTGAGGTTAAGGTCTGGCTAGCAAAGCAATTCGATATGAAGGATCTAGGAGAAGCCGAGTACATTCTGGGGACCCAAATCTTTCGAGATAGGAAAAACCGGACCCTGTCGCTCTCTCAAGCATCTTATATTGATAAGGTGATGGATCGCTTCTCGATGCAAGACTGCAAAAGGGGTCAAACACCCTTTAGGCATGGAGTTTCACTCTCTAAGGACCAGTCTCCCAAGACTGCACAAGAGATTGAAGACATGAGGAAAATTCCTTACGCCTCTGCCGTAGGAAGCCTCATGTATGCTATGCTTTGCACTAGACCTGATATATGTTTTGCCGTTGGCGTAGTTAGCCGTTTCCAATCCAACACTGGACCCGAGCACTGGATTGCTGTTAAGCATGTTCTTAAGTATCTTCGAAGAACTAGGAACTTGATGCTTACATACT
Organism: Urtica dioica subsp. dioica; assembly: GCF_054948205.1. Lineage (NCBI taxonomy): Eukaryota > Viridiplantae > Streptophyta > Magnoliopsida > Rosales > Urticaceae > Urtica > Urtica dioica. Next base: position 24,418,260 of record NC_142759.1, on the reverse strand, counting down.
CAGGTACTGACCTGACTATGACGGGATATACCGACTCCGATTTTCAAGCGGATAAGGATTCCAGGAAATCCACTTCGGGATCTGTGTTCATCCTTAATGGTGGAGCTGTTGTGTGGAGAAGTATTAAGCAATCTTGCATTGCTGACTCCACAATGGAAGCAGAATATGTGGCTGGTTGTGAAGCATTCAAAGAGGCTGTATGGCTTAGAAAATTCCTTAAGTAATTGGAAGTTGTTCCAAACGTCGACGAGCCCATGACCCTTTATTGTGATAATAGTGGGGCTGTCGCTAACTCAAAGGAACCTAGAAGCCATAAGCGCTCTAAACATATTGAGAGGAAATATCATTTGATTCGAGAGATCGCGCAACGCGGAGACGTGGAGGTGAAGTAGATCTCTGGAAGATCCATTCACCAAGGCCCTAGCGAACATGGTCTTCGACCAACTTCGAGAGGGATTAGGCATGTAGGACTACTCACATCTTCTTTGAGTCAAGTGGGAGTTTGTTGTCAATGGTGCCTACAAGAAGAGTAGTAGTGTCTATTTATGTACATTTGATGTCATATAGTCTTACGAAGACTCTTGCTTGTAATTGCCTATTCATTCATTAATAAAGTTGAAACGTTCATTCATTCTTTCTTTGTTTGAAGTTTTATGATAAAACCTTAGTCTTTTAGTCCATAAACAAACTTAACAACTTACGAAGAGACAAATGTAGATTTGCATGAACAAACTCTTCGTAGTTTGCTTAAAACGATATATTCGCAATCTTAGGGTCAAAGGACTATTGACCTCAGTATGATTGTTAGAAGAATCTATGATGTCTGGTTATGAGGCATTGAGAGTTGGGGACTCTATAGGTCTTCTAGGTATCTTCCGAAGGTACTGAATTGACCAGTGCACTTCTAGACACAATATAAGAACAAACCATTTAACCTCTTATGTCTCGAAGTCACTATGTATGAATTGCATCATGCTTACCTTAATCCTGAAATGAGACATGCCATTTCACACCTTAGTATTCTCATTTGAGAAAGTCAAAGTTCGGACTCACTATGTGATTCCGAACAAGGCCTGTTGGTGAAGTACTAAGTTGTGAGTCTGTCATGAGTAACTTTGTGAAGTTCTCATAGATATGGAATTCATGTACAAGATTGCTGAAATGCAATGTATGTCACCTCATGCTTTGTTCCTTGGAGTGTGAATAAATGAACTGGCCAGTGTCCAAATTGAGTCCTGACTCTTTTGGATGAAACAATGTGACTTGTTAGCTCCTCGTCAATACATTGTTTCTAACTTATTCACAAGCGACAAAGGAGTTGAGGAAATAACAGCTAGAAGGGTAAAATGGTAATTTAGTAAATCCCGAATAGGTGATGACATTCATGAAGGGTAAACATAGATAATATTCAGTGGATCCGCTCATTATAATTATGTCGAATTCTTGAGTAGAAAACAAATTCATTTGAACCGAGAGTTTTCAGTGTCAGCTCTTTAGTGGAGTGAGTTGGCATTAAGCTAAACTTGGAAAAGGTTTGTGAACTTTTGAGTCCAAGTGTTTAGCTCAAGCTTTGTTCATTTGGGTCCATGAGGTCACTGTCACGAATCACATCGATAGGAATAGTTAAACTGGAAGCTAAGTCAAAACAAGAACGAAAATAGTTAAAAGGGTATTTTTGTCTTTTGAGACATAGGATGAAATGAATGTCAATAAATTTTTTGACAAGGTCATTTGATGACATGCATCACTCGGCCAATACTAGTCTTATTGGGCCTTGTGAATTAATTTCATTTCATAAGAATTTTATTGAAAATTCTTAATGGGCCTTTTCTTATGTTGTCATGAACAAGTGAAGAAAATTCTAGAAGCTTTTCTAGAAGCCTTGGGCGCCCAACATACCTAAAGAAAGAGAGAATTTTTTGTGCATAAATGTATTTAGATACTTGCCAAAAGAAAAAGAGGAAACAAATTTCCTATGCATGGTAATGGGAATTTCGGCCAAGCAAGGAATGGAACAAAAAAAGGAAACAAATCCAAGGGCTTCTAGAAGCCTATTTGGCCGAGTGACTCTAAGGGAAGGAGAGCAATATTTGCTCATGAATATGTGATATTTAATGAAAGAGGAAACTACCTTATTGAAGGTAAAACCTCCCCTATAAATAGAGGCCTCATTCCCTTCATTTCATTCATTCAACATAAGTTAGAGATTGAGAGACTCTCTCTCTAGACATTGTTGGCCGAAAATCCTCTCTCTCTCTCTAGTTTATTTTCGATTTTTTTTGTCTTGGCACCTAGGTCCTCACTCGACCTAGTGTTTAGCTCTGCGACTTCAAGACTTGTTCTTAAGTCGTAGTGTTTAAAAGTGCCCACTCACTGATTCCTTCTTTTCGAGTGATTTAGTGATAGAAACTTTCGTGGTTGCTCGAGGTGCCGAGGAAAGAAAGAGAGACGTGCTGCGAGGGGAGACGAGCGTTGCAAACTTTCCAAAAGCTTCTTCAAGGTTCAAGCTTCAAGAAAGGTTAGTAAACTCTTAGCTCATATTGATTTTTAATTACATGTACTTGCTTCTTTGTCTAGGTTAGTAAAAACTGTTTTTACTTGAAAATAATTTTTTTAAAATTCCGCCGCTTCCCGAAGCGTTTAATCTTTTTCTTAAACCCTAGATCAATTCCAACACGGTCTTAGTCCGTTTCGGGTTGTGTACGGAATCATTCCGCGCTGCCCCTTAGACCTCGCGCCGGTTCCCGCCCCTCATCGCCCCCACGGGGACGTGGCGGACTTCATCACGCAGGTCCAGGACATCCACCGCCAAACTGTGACGACACTCCAAGCGACCACCGAAAAATACAGGCGCTCTGCCGATGTCAAGCGCCGTTTCGTCGAGTTCGAGGTCGGGGATTTCGTGTGGGCCGTCCTTACCAAGGATCGCATCCCCGCACACGAGTATAATAAGCTAAAGTCAAAGACTATCGGTCCCGTGGAAGTCATCGAGAAGATAAATCCTAACGCCTACCGCTTGAAGCTGCCAAGTCACATTCGAACCGCGGACGTTTTTAACGTCAAGCACCTCCGCCTTTACACGGGCGATAATTCCGACGACGACGTTGGCGAAAATTCGAGGACGGATTTCGCAGACCCTCGGGAGAATGATGGCGCGCTAGGGTTAGGGCTCACATTTATGAAGGCGTGGGACCGACGAGCTGGGAAATGACGTATGCATGGCGTGCATGGGAGTTCCAGAATTCTTGCTGCTGTTATTGGCGCTATTCTGGGCTGCTTGGAGGCTTTTATTTTAGCATTTATTATTTATATTTACTCTCTTTATTTTATATTATTTACTTCCCGTTTGTGGTGATTTGCTTCCTGTTTTGGACTATCTATTTATGCTCTCTCTCTCCTTGATCGATTCCTATATGTATTGGAGACAAGAGCTTTATTTTGGTCAGCTTGCTTTTGATAAATAAAAAATAGTCTACGTCATTGTTGCCCAAAACTTAGCGCGTTCATCTCTCCGATAACCCCTCGCTACATCAGTACCTAAGCTCTGTAGGAACCTATTTTTCGCTTTTATAGAACAACTGAACCATGGTGAGTTGTGTTCTTTAAGGTAATGTGTGAATGAGAAAGGGGTGTCATACTTTCATTGCCGCAATGACTTGAAAACAAATTGTGAGATTATCGTAGACCTCAGTCTCGCATGAGCTAATTTATCTTAGACCTCTAAATATATTGTTATACCGTCTTAGAATGGAGCTCTTTGATGAGTTTGTTTGTGAATTCAAAATCTCCGGAACAAGTGTGTTGAACCTCATAATGTTCCGTCTCCGTATATTTCCATTTTTTCCGTGTCTGAAATCGCCGTGTGAAACCTCCACCGAAACCACGGCTGCTCAGATAAAACAAAATATATAAAAATGGGTGATGAGCAAGGCAACAAAATGTTGGTGGCAAAATAAATCACTGCGTCTGTCATAGATTGGAATCCAACAGTGTTGATAATTACAGAACCTTCCGCTGAGGTGCAACACGGTGCACTCCGCTGCACCCAAGCAGTTGAGAGTTAAGAGAAAGCGTAATTGAAATCCAATGATATTATTGGTTTTGCAAAATGATATTAGGTTTTGCAAAATAATATTATTGCTTCTGATGAGTCCATTCATCCACAGCACTCGTAAACTCCACGCCCGCAGCCGGAGGCCGTGCCGTGCGTTTGTCTTTTATATGTTTTCCCTCTAATTTGTTTCCCTTTTCATTCTTCAGTATACTAGTGTGCATAAATCGTGAGTATACTAATGTGCAAAAACGTTCTTCGCACATGTTGGTTGTGATATAATTGTCATCAATTATAAGAATCGAAATTATTTTGTCAACTAGAATTATGACGAGATCTCGAATAAGAGTTGCAACGTAATTAGAGATGAAAACTACAATACACAAATGCACATTGTGCCTAGGACATGAAAATAGTAAGATAAATGTTCTTTCAAGTTCATTGTGACCCTTTTCAACTTTGATTACCTAAACCAAAAAATAGACCTCGGATAAAAGATTCTACCTAATCAAAAATCTCCATACAGCTAGGTGAAGAGCTTTGGTTAGAACCACAACTTGACAAGGTGATACTGCACTTGACTCGGTTCCCTTCACTGCCTCATCCTCTAAACTCCATGTTGCTTCCTCGTTTAACATTGCAAACTGCTCCAACCAAAACAAGATTAAATAAATGACCAGATCTAGTAGTCGTTTGATTGTTTTGGACCAAAATATTGAGTTCTTTGTTTCGGACACTTTTAGTAGTTACTCATGTGAGCAAGTACAATACTGCCCTTTACTTTTATTTTTATGTTGAAAATAACCCAAGCCAAAAACCCACTCACAGAAGCCATACGAGCACACATTTACAGAATGCCTACAAAGCCCAAGCCAAAACCCCCTGAAAACCCTTAGCCGCCGCCAGATCAGCCTTCAGATCTGCCGGCCGATCGACATCGGCACCGAGATTCTCCGCCAAGACCACCAGGCCTTCCTCTTCACCCTTCGGAATCCCCAAACAAACTCAAAACCTTCTCTCTCCTCCCGTGTCCCTTAGGTAATTCAATTCCCTTAAATTTTGTTTGTGCTATCTCTAAATCTCTTTTTTCCTTAAAATTTCTCTGTGACCACTGTGGTTTTGGTTTTCTTGGTGTTTTCCCTATGTTATCCTCACTGGCGAATATTTTGTTGACTGATTTCGACAATTGAGGTTTTTCCAATTACGTTATCGCCTTTTCTTTGGGATTTTTTTTCTAGGTTTTAAGAGATTTGGGTAATTTCACTTTAATTTGAACTAGTTAATGTATCGGTCATTCTTTGATGATTTTTTTGTTTGGATCACCTTTTCAAGCTTCTCTGCTGAGGGTTATTCCGAGTTTAGTGATCAGTGAACAGTTGAGGATGGTGTTGAATTGATTTTATGAGAAAAAGGTGGTGGAAAACACTCTAATTGCATAATAAGTAGAAATCACTAAATTATACACAAACCTCTTGAATGGTTCCGGTAACATTCGTCGGTCCCTTTTTTCTGTTTATTTCATAGGGAGTTTCCTCTACGGGTTTCTAAGCATTAAACCTCTAAAATTGTGCAAATTATTGATATCGAGAACTTGAAAAAAACATGGAAAGTCTGTCTTTGACTCACTAATCATGTTGGATGAATGATTCGGACTTTTGCTTCTCGAGAACTTAATAATCTATGGCATTGTTAATATGTTTCTCATTTTGGTTGAGATGATTCTTAGTACTTCGCTGCTAATAATTTTCCACTTTTGGTATCTAGGTTCGTAGGTAATTTGTCAGTCTGGATTTTGGTGCCTTCTGATATATGCTTTGCTTTGAGGTTGTTTTTTTTAGTTTGTTTCAGATTTTGATCTTGTGTTGTGTTGTGTTGAATAATTGTAGACAATTTCTAATATGCATATCGATAATTGTAGACATATGTCTATAATTATACAAATTGTAGACATACATGTCTACAATGATAGAAATTATCGATAATATGTCTATAATTATCGAACTTATAGACATATACGTCTACAATTATAATATTTTTCAAAAATATTTAGTAACATAAAATTGTAGACATTTAAAGCTATAGTCACAATAATTTTTTCATACATATGCAGGGATTTGTGAGATTTGTCCCCGAAGACGAGATAGTGGACCTTTGTAATTGTATTGGTTTCGAGTTTCTAGCTTCGAATGTATGCTCTTATAACTTGTATTGGGGCAAACAAGAAGTTGTAAACTCGATCATGTTTCTAAATAATTTCTGAATAAGTGGATTTACACTCACTTACAGACACAATTTCAAATTAATACTTATTCTTTTGTTACTTTTTACACTAATTATTGTCCTTGTAAGTTCATGCCAGTGTTAAATATTCTTTGTTTTGTTGTGTCACCACCAAAATTTTCTTTTGCGAGTAATAAAATAGTCATTGTATCGGATAATCTATATTGAATAATTTGAAGTAGTTGGACTTCATAAAAATAAAACTCTTTTGACTGTTAATCGGATCAGGTAAGACAAAAATAAAATAAAAAATTATATCAAGAAAAAGAAACAAGCCCTCTAAAATAGTTACCCTCTAAAATAATAAATGTAAACGTTTATGTCTATAAGTTAAATAATTATAGACATGTTATCTATAGTTTCTATAATTGTAGACATGTATGTCTACAATTTGTATAATTATATACATATGTCTACAATGATCGATATTCATATTAGAAATTTGTAGACATATATGTCTACAATTATAGAAATTGTAGATATACATATCTACAATTATCAAAATTGTAGATAGAAAAGAGTAGCAAGAGCAAGATAGTAAGCTATATGCAGGCTTGACAGGCGGGTTAGCCTAAAAATCCAAATTCAATAACAGAGACAATCAAAATCACATGTACCTAAACTTTTCCATAAGATCAGTAGAGAAATAAACGAAATTAAAATAGTTAGTTTTATGTATTTAACTGCATAGAACATGAGTAATTTTGAGTTAAAATAGCCGTTCACTGATCTGCTTCTTGAGCTCATCATTTTCCAGCAAAGGACATTCCATGATAGCCCATTCATGTTCAGCGTCTCCAGACTTGAAAATATCCAAATATAAAGATGAGTGATGGATGTGGGCAGTAGTCCATCCTCCAAAAAACACCTTATCTCTGAAGAGCCATATATTTTAAACCAGAATATTAGCAAACTTCAGAATTTCATAATAGGAATCCCAGATAAGAAAAAGAAGAATGAAATATTGAGGAATGTGTAGAGCACAACAAATAACGAAATTAAAAAAAAAAAAAAAATTAATAACAAGTCATGAAGTATATCAGCATTTTCTTTTTTGGTTATGCTACGAATAGTCATCAATAGAGTTCAAAAATAATAATAAAAAAGATGAATAAAGAGGAATGCCTTTGAAAGTGGAAACGAAACTAGCATCGAAATTTCTCATTTTGATATCGCGTCAACGTTAAGCTTCGTTTTCCAGCCAGCAAGATAAAGTTCATAGCTGGATGAGATATGAATAATATAAATATGCAGTAAGGCTAGCATAGCTGGATGAGATAAAGTTCTTCTTGATATGAATAACATAGCTGGAAAAAAAGTAGTTGCCTTAAGGTTATGGACACCACTAATCAAGGAATATATCGTTGGGGCATTCCTTGATCACTCTGTTACAGCAACAAAGGACATCTCTTAATCTGCAAAACTCACCAAAATCCGGTACAACATGTCGTCCGGGGAAAAGTCGAACCTCTTGGGAATTTCGTCGAACAGTTGGGGTGCTTTCTCGAAGAGCTTCGAGTTGTTGCATGCAGCGAGTCTTCCGGAGGGGACGGAGGGTTTTAGGGCTCCGTCGAGGTCGTTCTCAGAGCGGAGCTTGGGAGATGATGGAGATAAGATGAGGAGACCATTCTAGGAGCTCACGTTCTTCAGACCCACGGCAATGGATGCCTCGGAGCTCGACTCAACCCAGGCCCATATTGCCGATCTCCACGCCGAGTTCGACGTCGAGCGCATAGCACGAAGGAAGCTTACGAAGGAGCTCAGCGACGAGCGATGCACAAGGAAATTGGTGGAGCGCGCGTGCGAGGGCTTGGTTGATTTCGTACTGTGTGAGCTCGATCGATTATTTCACTAACTGACCATAGGCATCGTGGTTTTGCAAGTTGTAGTGGAAAATTGGTCAACACCCTTCTCGCATGTGCAAGAAAATAATGACGCAGCTTTCTAGATGCTGTCGCCAATGCTACAACCAGTTTTTCCAGCTCAGGATATCGAGTCTCGACATCTTCCATTCGGTGGCTTGTATTGTATACCAGGAATTGAATAAAACCTTCATTTTTGGTTAATGCTGAACTGACAGCGTGCTCAGACATGGCCAGATATCTGTCGAGTGGCTTTCTTTGTTGTCTTTCATGAGTTGTGGTGGCCAACTTGGGTACTCTTTCAATTTCCTCAAACTGTCATTGCATTCTTTGGTCCATTCAATTTTCTTTTAGCCTCTCCGGCGATTGAAGAATAACACGCTTTTATCAGTGGATCGGGATATGAATCTCCCGAGTGCGGTGATAGACCTCGTGAACCTTTGCACTACTTTTATATGTCTTGGAGGTCTCATGTCGAGTAACGTACTGATCTTGCTCGAAGTTGTTTCAATGCCTCTCGCTACACCATCCTCGGAGACAAGTACAAGAAAGTGTCCTAGTTCCCGACTCCCGACTGCGAACTCAACATGGAAAATGTGGCCAAATTCTTGAACATCATTCTTGGCCAACAATTCTGATCCCGTTCCTGCAATAGCATCCATGTTAAATTGTTAGCTTAGTTTATTCACTTGGTCCTTTTAGGTTTCCTTTACCTATAACATGATATTTATTTATTTATTTGAGACTATCTAGCTTCGTAAGAACCTATTTTTCACTTTTAAAATAATTGAACAATGGTGAGTTGTGTTCTTCAAGGTAATGTGTGAATGGGAGTACTTTTATTGCCGTAGTGAATTGGAAACAAATTGTGAGATTATCTTAGACCTCATTCTCGCATGAGCTAATTCATCTTAGAACTCTAAATATATTGTTATACCATCTTAGAATGGATCTCATTAGTCAGTTTGTTTATAAATTCAGAAACTCAGAAACTAGTGTTTTGAGCCTCATAATGTTCTGTCTTCGCATACTTATCCACTGTACTTTCTCCGCCGAAAATTATTCTTGCTCATATAAAAAAATATATAAAATGGGCGAGGAGGATTCCTTTGCAATATAAATATCCACTGCACTTCCTTTTGGCCTAATATAGTTTTTCAGGTAACTCTTTAGAAATTTCATATAGCGCTCGATTTCATACATCCACCGTAGAAATATCTATCAACATAGTTTTACTTCACGTACTAAGTGAACGGTTAAGTGAATCATTATATCAAAGAACGAAAGTGGGAATAGTTTCTTGAACATGCATATCATCTTTACCTGCTCCGACTGCATAAAATCAAGGTCACGTGGATCGATCACCTTCTAAGCTACCTTTTAAAAACAAGGTTTCGGTATAGCTTAGTTATTAGGTTTTCGTGACAAGTAGTCTTGATTAACCTAATAGCATCCCTTCACGAAAAAGGTTCGAGTAGGGAGGGCGAGACACTAGGTCTTCTTAAGAGCCCTACCCGCTTAGCCTCTTATCGGCTTCATGACAAAGCACTCTGATCCAATCAACTCATTCATTAAAACTATCCTAATATGATTAGATGTTTTAAACGAATAAGGCCCATGAAAGCAAGCCACACACGAAACAAGTTCTAAGTTATAGCAAACAAGCAAAGTAAATAAATTAAATAAACAATCATTCAAGATGCAAGCAAGCTTTGTTTCAGTTTGATCGTATCCAATAAGATTCTTAAATAATAAATAAAACAAGATGAGACCAATGCTATTGGTCATGGATTCAGTTTGGGCCCATAACAATGTCACATTAAAAAATAAATCAATATCAAATTATTTACAAAAGACGGAGCCGGGGTGATGGTCGCGCAGGAGGATGGCGGCTGTCGGGCTGCCAGGCAGAGGTTGTCCACCTTTTCCTGCACCGCCCCCACCATCACGGCGGGGCCGTCTCGTCACGTCGGTGGGGTACTCCTTCGGGCTTTCATCGTGGTTCGTTGGTACTCGTCCGTCATGGGTTGATGGTTGTGATTACGATGCGTCATTCGCCAGATTACAAACAACGATAATTTTTCGAAAAAAATAAATTACATAAAAATATATATCCATTTAATTACGGGTGTACAATTAAATCTAGAAATCGAGAATCTATAATCAATGATCAAAACCAAAAATAATTCGCACATTTAAATATCGAATCGAATGAAAAACATAATTGTTATGCCGTCATTTTCACAAGATAAAAATGATACCCCGAGAGCAAAAACGACAAGAATTGGCAAAATTTAAGACCAAACTATCGGCACAAAACCATCGGCGTTAGACCATCGGCGAACTTCATGGTCGAGACTATCGACACAAAACCATCGGCATTAGGCCATCGGCAACTTCATGGTTGAGACTATCGGCATAAAACTATCGGCGAGCTTCATGGCCGAGACTTTCGGCGTGAAACTATCGACGAGCCTCCAAAACCCACTCAAACTCCAAGATGAAAAACTATAAATACCCCCTCTCCATCCACTCTCAAGGTAAGTCTTTCTCGACTTAGAAAATCTCTGTTTCACTCCCGACTCACTATATTTTTCTCTCTCGACACTTGAGACGAGATAAGCCCCCCATCTCGACTAATGTTGAGCGTCGGAGCGCGCGCCAGGGAAAACCCCTCCGCATCCCTCTAGTCCACGTTTCTTGTCTTTTCAGACGAAGAACACGACGAACATGAAGAACGCGAAGAACCCAACGAATCCGAAGAACACTACAGACTCGAAGGACTCGTCGAACACGAAGAACGCGAAGAACTCGACGAATCCGAAGATCACGAAGAACCCGAAGAACATGACGAACTCGACGAACACGAAGGTGAACTAATCACGGAGTGACAGAAAACCGAAAACCTCTTTTCGGAGAGGCAAAGACGACGAGAAGAGAAGATTTCACCATACCCAATCTACGTGCGGTCATAGGGTCCGGCCCTAGACCGAATCACAGACGGTTCTAAGTGTTGACCCAAAACGGCGTTAACATTTTGGCGCTAGAAGGAGGGGTACTCGAAAACAACCACGAGTGCCCACTTGCAGATTCACTTCCTTCTTGGAAGATCTATAAAAACTCACGAACGACAAATGGCTAGGCACCTAGCCATCTCTAAGGGCGGCGCACCTCCGGCGGAAAGTGTCGCACTCCATACTCGGGCCCGAGCCGGCCAAGCTCAAGAGAACAACGCCCCTCGAGATGAGACTCAACCCGTTCCCATTCGTGATGACCGAGACGCACGAATGGAGCGAATTGAGACAAGCCTCTTCCAACTTGCCGGCATTGTTGGAAGGATCGGGGGCCAAAACACTATCGTTGAAGACATCTTCAACGATCAAGACGAGCGAGACGCGTCGGAGTATATCCCACTAGGACCTGAGACGCAAAATTTAGAGCAAGGTCCCAACGACAACCCCAATCCCAAAGACGAAGACCTCGAGCCTTGCCAAGAGGTTAGCTAAGACGCTCCCGATCCGAGTATTCGTGACATCAGGCGCATTGTTCCCGATGTGGCGAGAGAGAACCGTGAACGTCACCAACGTCACGAGACGCGTGAGGCTCGCCGAGAGGTGGTTGATCCAAGGCCACGAAACCGCCAAGTAACCTCACGAAGCTCCCGCTTCTTATCCGAGGCGAGAACGGGACGTTCATGTCTATCCGCCTTCGATCGCATAAGCCACGAAGAAGACATGGCCGATAACGGCGATGCTCAGAGATTCACGCCACCAAGACGTGTCCTTAATCCGACATCTACTCCCCTCCATGATGAAGACTTGAGACAACAACTGAATGCACGTTGGGAGATTCCACGGAATCTCCCACCTTCTGAACCAGAAAACCCACAAGCAGAGACGGGGCCGATCCCGGCTAACCTAACTCAACCACACATCACGCCCTTCGATCAAGCATCGAACGAGAGGGGGCGTACGACAAGACTTGCCCCCACAAAGACTCCCTCTGACAACGCGGACATGATGACCATCTTCCGAGAATTGAGGGACGAAGTGCAAGGTCTACGAGCTGCCTAGATCTTGACGCCAGATATCCGCAACATGATGGGGGACATCGCCTCACCTTTCACTACAGAAATCCTTGCAGAAGGCTTCGCGCGTGACTTTCGTCTCCCGACCACATCAACATATGATGGGAAGACAGATCCCCTTCTTCACATCCAGCATTACCAGATGTAGATGAAGGTGGGAAGACACTCGCCGGCGATCATGTGCCAGGCATTCTGTCTCACTCTGAGCGGCCCCGCCTATCAATGGTTTCTCAAGCTGAGGCCTGACACCATTCACTCATTCGAAGAGCTATAACAAAGCTTCCTTGCCCGTTTTAGCGGCTCCAGAGAACGAAAGTTGGGAAAGAATCATCTCCGCGCAATCAAGCAGAGAAGGAATGAGTCTTTGCGTGAATACTAGTCGCGATTCACAGAGGAATCAAATAAGGTTGACAGATTCGAGGATGGCGACGACATCTCGGCGATACTCGATGGACTCCAACTTGGAGGGTTCCTCGACTCTATTATAAAAAAAGAGCCAAGTACAATGACTAAACTCACCTCTCGGGCCGGAAAGTACATAGCCCTCGAGGAATTTGTCCATGGACGGAGAGTCAACGACCAAACGAGCCGGAGAAGGGATGATGATGAATTCGATGAGCTACGAAGGAAGAAGGCGAGATCCGGTACCAGTGGTCACCCCCCGACGGACCAAAAGCGCAGTTTGGTGCACCAGTTCCAACAACAGGTCAACTTCACCCCGCTAAATACTAGACCGGAGAGAATCTTGGCCCCAGCTCGTGAGAAGTTCAACGCTCCTGAGCCAATGAGATGCGAGCCGGAAAGGCGGAACAAAAAAAAGTATTGTGAATTTCACAAAGACCACGGACACCTGACCTCTGAATGCTACCAGCTGAAAAGACAAATCGAGGCTCTCATTTAAGGCGGAGACTTAAAGGAGTTTGTTCTCACGATGGTCAACAACGCCGGAGCCTCGACAAGCAGACAAGCTGCCACCACCAATAGAGAAGCCCACGGCAAGGAAACCCGAGCAAACACTCCCCTTCGCATCGTAGAATAAAGGGCCGCCCCGTAAGTTAGAGATCTGTGCGATAGATCGGACACCCAAGGCCAAGACACGCATCCCCATTTTGCAATCTACCTGTTGTAATCCACCACGTGGAATATTTTATTTTTATTTCCTTTTTGTAAATCCATTAGAGGGACTAACTTTTGTAACTCGCTTTTCGCGAAAACTCTGAATTAATGAAAGAATTCTTCCTTTTTGCTCTACTTAGAAAATTAGTAAAGCATTAAATAACAAAATCTTCCAAGACTCTTGCCTTCCTAGGCACGATCTTCCGAGATTGAAGTCTTTCGAGACTCATGCCTTCCGAGGCAAGATCTTCCAAGATCGAAGTCTTTCGAGACTCGCACCTTCCGAGGCAAGATATTTCGAGATCAAAGTCTTTTGAGACTCGCGCCTTCCGAGGCACGATCTTCCAAGATCAAAGTCTTCCGAAACTCTTGCCTTCATAGGCAAGATCTTCCGAGATCAAAGTCTTCCAAGTCTCGCGCCTTCCGAGGCAAGATCGTCCGAGATCAAGGTCTTACGAGACTCGCGCCTTCCGAGGCAAGATCTTCCGAGATCGAAGTCTTTCGAGACTCGCGCCTTCCGAGGCACGGTCTTCCGCGATCAAAGTCTTCCGAGACTCTTGCCTTCATAGGCACGATCTTCTGAGATCGAAGTCTTCCGAGACTCGCGCCTTCCTAGGTACGATCTTTCGAGATCAAAGTCTTCCGAGACTCATGCCTTTCGAGGCACGATCTTTCGAGATCCACGTCTTCCGATGCACGATCTTCTGAGATCAAACTCTTCCAAGACTCACGCTCGAGATCAAAGTCTTCCGAGACTCACGTCTTTCGAGGCGCGATCTTCCGATAACAAAGTCTTTCGAGACTCATGCCCTCTGAGGTACGACTTTTTGAGATCAAAGTCTTTCGTGACTCCCTTATTACGATACCCAACCCCATTAGGTCAACATTTTACATATCCGCACTCCACGAGGCACGCCAGTATGAGATACATCTTCAAGTCACAAGATCAAAAGACGTCGACAACAAAGCTCTCAAGGAACACAAGACAAGTTTCTCGCACGACAAATCACACAAGAAACTGGGGGGCCAATGTTATGCCGTCATTTTCACAAGATAAAAATGATACCCCGAGAGCAAAAATGACAAGAATTGGCAAAATTTAAGACCAAACTATCGGCACAAAACCATCGGTGTTAGACCATCGGCGAACTTCATGGTCGAGACTATCGGCACAAAACAATCGGCATTAGACCATCGGCAACTTCATGGTTGAGACTATCGGCACAAAACTATCGGCGAGCTTTATGGCCGAGACTATCGGCATGGAACTATCGGCGTATAACTATCGGCGAGCCTCCAAAACCCACTCAAACTCTAAGATGAAAAACTATAAATACCCCCTCTCCATCCACTCTTAAGGTAAGTCTTTCTCGACTTAGAAAATCTCTGTTTCACTCCCGACTCACTATATTTTTCTCTCTCGACACTTGAGACGAGATAAGCCCCCGACCTCGACTAATGTTGAGCGTCGGAGCGCGTGCCAGGGGAAACCCCTCGGCGTCCCTCTAGTCCACATTTCTTGTCTTTTTAGGCGAAGAACACGATGAACACGAAGAACGCGAAGAACGCGAAGAACCCAACGAATCCGAAGAACACTACAGACTCGAAGGACTCGTCGAACACGAAGAACGCGAAGAACTCGACGAATCCGAAGATCATGAAGAACCCGAAGAACATGACGAACTCGACGAACACGAAGGTGAACTAATCACGGAGTGACGGAAAACCGAAAACCTCTTTTCGGAGAGGCAAAGACGACGAGAAGAGAAGATTTCACCATACCCAATCTACGTGCGGTCATAGGGTCCGGCCCTAGACCGAATCACAGACGATTCTAAGTGTTGACCCAAAAACGGCGTTAATAATAATCATATATAATTTCATTCAAACCACAATAATTTAAAAGCATGAATGGATCAAAACAATTAAGCAAATCAACTAGTTCGGATACCAATTCTTGGGAATTATTATCTCTATAACTGTGCAGAATATAAATAATTATGTTACTAGATCTAATTAATTAAACGATTGTATAAACAATCTAGATTTGCTAATTGAATACTAACAAGTAGAGAGAAATTTTAACCAAGTGATGCATAAAAGACGAAGGGATTTTCATAATTCTTACGTATTTGGTTATCAGCTATTGAAAACTTTGTTAGAGTTTTTCATTAACCAATACCGAGCTCCAATTACTCAATCTTCAAGCTTTGATCTTCAGTCTTGAATCTTTGATTTTTCAGAATCTGTATCGCATTTCTTCTAAAACTTTGGGAACGACGATAATACTTTCATCGATTGGATATCCAAGGATGACACCGTAGTCTTCCAAGCCGTAATATCCGGATGAACAAAGAATGTGGGCTCACTCATTATCTCACAACGATCACCGAATTAGGAGTTCGGATCGTGGTCATGCTTTGGGGATTGGAATCACGAATTCGAAGGGAGAGGGAGCGAGCAAAAATTCGACCACGAAGGAGAGAGAGATAGGGCGGAAATTTTGTTCTATTTCATATGTTTTTGGCGTTCTCCATTGCTCCTATATATAGTGGTAGGAAAGAGATATTTTAAGAAAGCATTTGGTTTTCTTATTCTCCTATATTCATTCCTATTATGTAGTCAATTATGAACCATTGGATCTTTGACTATTAATCTTACTTTTTCTCTCAACCATCAGATAAGAATCTAGGGTATTATATTTCCTTATTTTCCTCCTAGACTTAAGTAAACTAGTTATGAGAGAATAATAAGGACAATTTCTTATTTCCTTATTTAATTGTTAGAGAATATCTCAACCATTATTATCTCCTATATATTAGGAAACTAAATAATAAGGATAATATCTTATCTCTTTATTTAATGGAGAGAGAATATTTCCACCATTGTTCTCTCCTAGATATTAGGAAACTAATTATGGGAGATTAGTAAACACAATATCGTATTCCTTTATTTAGTGGAGAGATAATATTTCAACCATTATTATTCTCTCATTATTTAGTTACTTGATTTCTTTTCAACAAATCTAGCAACTAATTAAAGAGAGAATATTGGGTATTAAAACTTTAAAGTACGCGCCAACTTTAGCTATTATTGGGCATATGAAGTTCAAATTTTACAGTGTTCAATAGGCCCGTCTTAAAATTCAATTAATTAAATACCTGTTCTAACAATAAATAATTAATTTAACAATAAATAATTAATTTGGCAAAAAGACAATTTTCCGAAATAATGCTGCTAGAAAATTTAAAGTTGTGACATTGTAAACAATAATTCTTATTATTACTTTAGAGTTCTTATTTATCTTATCAAAGATGACTCGAGGACTATGGACTTAGTAATAGAAGCTCATACAAATCTGAGTAAATATATGAAAATGTCATTTCTCATATTTAAATGATTCGTCAATCTGGGCGTCACTTCACAATATGAATCGAGACTACACTCTACTTATTACTAGAATTATGTTTTACTCATCTTAAGAGTGTCCATTGTTATACTCAGTTCACGAGCTTAATCCTCCAGGTTCAACTCGTATCGAGAAAGGTCAATTGTTCCGTTATACCTTTCTTGATAATATAAGCCCTAAGCATCTTTGCTTCCCCAGCGAAACTTTCGTACGTACATACTACTAAAGTATGCACAATCAATCAGTTCTAGGATCAATCCTTAGGTGAGTGAACACTGACCTTCTTTCAAGAAGGCTGGATTCTGTATCTGTGAATCCCTTCACACTCGGATTATATCCCGAATTCCCAAGAGATACGTATTGAAGCATCTTCAAGTAGCCATTAGCGAATGAGTCAAAGAACTCGGTAATACAACCTAGAATTCGGTGTCAGCTTCAGAATATAGATTGAGTCTCATTGTGACCATCATAGCAACCCTGGTTAGTGTGCTGTAACAATACTTAAATGTCACATCAACCATCAAACTCTGTGTAGGCCGTACACATACCAAAAGTGTAGAATACTCCCCCAAAGTGATCAACCTTCACTTGCTTTCCACATATGTGATTTTAGATCTAGCGATCCGAGCATAGATCAATCACCGATCACGTTTTAGCTCACTGACCAAACTTAGATGCCCAACATGTAATTCAATTTAATATGGACGTTATGGATGATAGTTGTGTTAGGAATATTGCCCACTTGAAGATAATGAATAAATGATTGCTAAATTCGATAAGAAGATTACTTTATTAGCGTTATATGATTAGTGGGTTGAGTTCTAAACAATTAGAATCAATAACAACTATCTTCCATAGCCTCCGTATCTAATTGAGTCACGTGCTGGGCACCTGAGTTCGGGCGGTGTGCTAAAACATGGTCAATGACTGATATACGCCTGGAAAGCTATATCTAAAGTCATATATGTGGAACACATAGGTGAAGGCTGATCACTATGTGGGAGCATTCTACACTTGTGGTAAGTGTACGACCTGGACAGGTCTTGGTGTAGATGTGTCGTTTAAGGACCGTTACGACACACTAACCGAGTCACTATGATGGTCACAGTGAGACTTGATCTAAATCCTGAAGTGATCATGGACACTGGGTTATGTTACTGAGCTCTTTGACTCATTCGCTAAAAGGCTATTCATGCTAATCACAGCTTATGTCTTGGGAGTTTTCTCAGAGCATGATTCGAGTGGGAAGTGATTTACAGATACGGAATCCAGCCTTACTGAAAGAAGGTTAATGTTCACTCACCTAAGGGTTGATTCCAGAACCGATAGATTGCTAGCACTTTCGAAGTAAGTAACGTTCGAAAGAATCTTTCGCTGGGGAAGCAACAATGCTTAGGGCTGATATGTATCAAGAAAAGTATAACGGAAAAATTGACTTCTCTTGACACGGGTTGAACCGGAGGATCTTGATCACGAACTGACTATATCAGTGGACACTCGTCACGATGAGTAAATATAATTCTAGTATAAAGGAGAGTTCAGTCTTGGCTTACAAGGTGGAGTACTTGACCAAGATTAGACGAATCGATGGAAAAAGAGAAAGGACTATTTCATTTTTTTCATCGGATTTGTTAAGCTTCTATTACTAGGTCCATAGTCCCCGATTCGGCTCTGATAAAGGCGGATAAGAACTTTCATAAAATAATGTTTATCATTATTGATCTCACTTGCTGTAATTGTGATTGACAGCATTAATTCTGGAAAATGGGTATTCGCAGAATTAAATAAATATTTATGGTAGAATTGTTTATTTATTGTTTGATAAAGTAAATAAACAATTATTAATTATTTGTTTATTGTTGGACCAAGTAAATAAATAATTAATTGGGTTTTAATTAATTGGGCCTTGCACAAAATATGAAAGTCGGATTTAGGGTTTTGGCACTAGGGTTTGCGCAAATCCCCTTGGCCGTGTGCCTAAAACCGATTTTTATAATATTGGTATTTACCAATATTTTCTCCTTAGTTCCTTAAATAAAGGAGAGAAAATAATATAAGATATTGTCCTATATTTAGGAGAATATATGAGAATATATTTAAAGGGAAATAATATATTCCCCTTTATTCTCTCACTAAATAAAATATTCTCTATTTAAATAGAGAATAATATTCCATAGATATTGATCTGATGGATGAGAGAAAAAGTAGGATTCACTTGTTGAGATCCAATGGCCTAGATTTAATCCACCAATGTGAACACAATAAAAGGAAATAAAATATTCAGGATGATTCCATGAATATCTCCTTTTTACTACTATAAATAGGGGTTCATGAGAAGGCAAAATTAAGCAATTATTTTGGTGAAAATTTCGTGCAACCTAGCCCTCATTGGCCGTGCACTTCTGCTTCTCTTCCCCTCGGAAATTCGTTTCCATTCTTAGTAAAATAAGAACGAGATCTCGAAACACCTAGTTTCGTGATCTAGTGAGATAAAGACTGTGCCCACTCATCTTTCTTATTCGCCTCGGAGATTACGTTTCGGAAGACTAAGGTGTCATCCTCGAGTCCTTCATCAAGACGACTCAAGACGAAGACGGATTGTGAAAGCTTTCAGTTCGTGAGCCAAAAACTGTAAGTATTCGTTTTTCGTTCAAATCGGTTGCTTGATAAATATGCTCTCGTGAATTAAATTAATTAAACATAACTAGATCTTGTTAATTATAACCATAATTTAATTAGCTTATGATTAGCGTAAGTAATTATTTTTCCGCATTAATATGGTTATATGGTGGAATCATCTCAAACGAGTCGCATCGGAGCGATCGTTCGTGTCCGATGCGCGCTCGATTCACCGACAAGTGGTATCAGAGCGATTGTTCGTGTCTGATACCCACTTGATTCCCCCACAAGTGGTATCAGAGCGATTGCTCGTGTTTGATACCCACTTGATTCCCCAACAAGTTGTTATTGATTCTAATGAGAAAACAACCCACTAATCAATAATGGTAATAAAGTAAGCTTCCTATTATATTCAGCAATCATTCATGTATAATTTATTATCTTCAGTGGACAACATTCCTTATAGGCTGCGGATGGCTTCGTTGGTGACCTTGTGGAGCTTGAAAGTGTTGTTGTTTTTGACGAAGTTGTTGAAGTGGTCTTGTGGGTCTTAGCTGTGCAATAATGCGAATTGGGATTTGTTGCGATAAAATCACAACGTCTTTGGTGTGCAATCTTGCGAATTAGGATTTGTTGTGATAAAATCACACACGCAAGCACATGTTTCGCCGAAATAATATAGATATGAAGTAACGAGTGTCGAACCCACAAGGACTAGCAATTTTTAACAATTTACTAAAACTTGTTGCGAATTGTTTCCAAGAAAAGGTTATAATGTTTTGAAACGATAACTAAACTAAATAAGACAAAAGTAATAAATTATTCACGAGTTTTCAATAAAGGTGAAGTATGGGTCACGATCTAACAAGGTCAGGGGTTTTGGGTTTTAACAACAAAATCTACTCATGTGGATGCTGATCTCACTCTATCAAATTATTCACTAGCTTCTCACGAGTGTTCTAGAAAAACTATGTAATTGACGAATTGTTATCCGCTCGACCTCTAATTATATTTAAACAATTACACGCAATACAACAAGAGTTCAAACGATTACATAAATTTCTTAGATTTCTACTAACTTAGGATCACCTATGAAGACATGAACAAAAGCACGATTATTCACTCTATCTCGAGTAGCTAAATAATCCTAGATAACAATTCTAATGTTGATTAAGTACTAGAAAGCATTAAACACAATTCATGTCAAGCAACGCATAATATTGAAGCAGACAAGCACTATCTAACTCTAACGAATCCCCCAATCATTACAAATTCCAGCTACATCGTAACCCTGTAAGAAACTTAGCCCTAATGATTTTCATATTCAACAATAAACAAAGCATAATAATTGAAAGCAATAAAACAAATATTGAAAGCAACAGAAAATTCATAATAAATAAAATTGATGTTCAACAGTAATTCAACAACTAATAATAAAAAGAGATGAAGAAGGAAGAAGAACGAATTGATTTGAATTCAAGAGACTCGTCGGAGGCGTTGATTCCAACGAAGAACACTTTTTCTCTCTATAAAACCTCTCCAAAATAGGCAAACACTATAAGAGAAACAAAAATAAAAACAAAAGTGTGTTTTTGAGAGCCTAAATTTGTTTATATAGGTCAATGGGTGATTTTTGGAGCTATTTGAAACCTTATATGAGATCCTAGGAAAGTACTTTAAAATCGGAAAATTGAAAATACAGATTTTTGGGCGCCACGGCACGTTCATTGCCATGTTTTGGCGCATTCTATCTCAGGATTTCAGCGCGGGGTGCTGAAACTGGGCAACCGCGAATCGATTTTGAATTGGTCGTAACTTCTTACTACGATGTAATTTTTTTTGCATATAAACATGCATTCGAAATCTAAGAGAAATATTTATCCAATGGTGGAAGGAATTAATCCAAGATAGTCATTTCAAAATCTCAAATCATGCAGAAGAAGATGTCATATTTCTTGATTACCTCTAATTCGTCCGAAACGTCTTCAAATCGTCCCAAAATTGCTGCATTTCTCTCAAAACACTTTTAACTCATGAAATACCTATAATAAAAAAGAAAAAAAGAAAAAAATATCAAAACCACCTAAGGAGTCACTTCGATTCAAGCCCACGAACGAGTGATTTATACATATAAGATGCAGTTTTCAAGATTGTTGAACCATATGGATCACACCCGTCTTAATCTTGAAGTTCAGGTTTTCTCGAGTGACCGAGAGTACGATGGTTGTCAACGTCGTGTCGACCGGCGGCGACCTATATTCAAAGAGAGTTTTCGGCATAACGTTCGCTATATAGTTATTGTTGTTGTTGCCTTTGTTGCTTGGTTGATCGCTCATTCCTTGGTCTTTTTGCGGTTTTTTTGTAGGTCTTTTCTATCTCAGGATTGATCTGAACAAGCGTTGATGGATCGTCTCTTCACATGGACCTTCAAAAGAGAGTGATACAAAAGTAAGTAAACAAAATATATCAGATATAAAATTGCTAGAAACATGTTATTTCTATCGCTAAAACCGAACTAAGTCCCTAACAACGGCGCCAAAAAAATGTAGCAAAAAAATCACACACGCAAGCACATATGTCGTCCAAATGCTATGGTGTACATGAAGTACGAGTATTGATCCCACGAAGACTCGAAATAATAACAATTTAGTCTAACTTGTAGCAAACTTCCAAGGTAAAAGGGTGTGGTTTAAATTGATTAACTAATTTAAACAAAGCGAAAGCAAGATTAATCACAATTTTTTAATAAAGGAAAAATAGAGCTTACGATTTCACCGAAACTAACTAGGTTGGAGGTCTCGGTTCGAACAACAAAATCTACTCCCGTGATTGCTAATCTCACTTTATCGAAATTATCCACTAGCCTCTCTCTAGTGTTCTAGAAAACCTATGCAGTTGACGAATTGTTATCCTCTCGGCCTTTTATCTTGTTGCAGCAACTATACACAATACGAAAAGAGTTCAAACAATTACATAATCGCCTAGAGTTTTCTACTAACCTAGATAAACTACGAGGACATGAATAAAAGCACGATTCGCTACTATCTCTCTCATGAAGTACGCAATCCTAGATAATAGTTCTTATGGTGATCAAGCACTAGAAAGAATAAAAAACAATCCATATCAAGCAATTCATAATAATGAAGGAAACAAGTATTATATAGCCCTAATGAACTTCCCAACCATTATGAATTTCGGCACATCGCAAGCCCATAAGAAACTTAACCTCTATGGTGTTCATGTTCATCAATAAACATAGAACAATAATTAAAAGCATCAAAATAAACAATGAAAACAAAAAGAAATTCATATTAACTAAATTGATGTTCAACAAGTATTTAAATAACTAACAATAAAATGAAAGGAAGAAAGAAAAAAAAATTGGGTTTGAGTTCAAGAGACTCATCGGAGGCGTTGATTCCAACGAAGAACATGAGATGTAGTCATTTCAATGCGCCTCGGTGAGTATTAATTTTTTAAATCCTAGCTTTGAATTTGTCTAATAGGTGTTGTTTTGCTCCGTTTTGACTCTCGAGAGCTTCTAAATAGCTCTAATTATCTTGTGGCACTCGATTATGCACTCAAAACCTGAAGTTCTCATGAAAACCTCGAAATAAACGTCAAATACACTTAAGAACGAACTAGATTCAAGCCAAAAGAGAATTTGTATGTATAAAACACACTTATCAAAATCAAAAGCGTCAATATCAAGAACTTTCTCTCAATACACAACTTTTGAGGAAGATTTTTGTTCATCAATAGAGCTGGTCAAATACTATATTGAGTAATCATGGATTCAAAACGGTTCATCCGGTTCCATGACAAAGCTAGATCTAAATATGGCGGATATGAGCTTAATTCTTGAAAATTCGCATCAAATGATTTTCAGTGTGCTACATCAGCTGAATGTCTCATCATAACATCCTTAATACGTTTATCATAATGCTACAACAAGTTCTTAGCATGTTGAGATTTATTAGACATACGTCGAAAATGCGGTGTAGGGAGAATGTACACAACTTTTAAGGAAGATTTTAGTTCACCAATAGAGCTGGTCAAATACTATATTGAGTAATCATGGATTCAAAAGGGTTCATCGGTTCGATGACAAAGCTAGATCTAAATATGGCGGATATGAGCTTAATTCTTGAAACTCCGCATCAAATGATTTTAAGTGTGCCGCATCAGCCGGATGTCTCATCATAACATCCTTAGTACGTTTATCATAATGCTACACCAAGTTCTTAGCATGTTGATAATTATTAGACATACGTCGAAAATGCGGTATAGGGAGAATGTACCATAACATCTGGAAAAAAATGTAACGAAAAATAATCAAGGAATTTATAAATGCTATATATATATTATAATAAAATGGTATATATATATATATATATATATATACACACACACTCTTGAGTTCCTTTGACATCGTTACAAGGTATCTTATTCGTTTTGCACCATGACTCGTGACAAACCAGACATTCATCTAAGTCTTCGTGGGCTTGTCTATATAGAACGCAATACTTAGACACGCATAAACCTTCTCCTATTTCATTCCTAATGTCCTCAAAGTGTTCTTCGCATCATACATATAAAAAGACACTCTATTATCCTTTGGAAATATCATTTTAAGAGTCTACAATACTCGTGTGAAACTAGAATCGGTCTAACCCCCCACGACTTTAAAAGAAGTACGTCACTAGAAATGACAACTTCATAAAGCTTGTACACCCATAGAATAATGTTATCTTGGCATCATTCAACATCGACTGAAACAAATCTCGTTGTTCGAGAAAATTTTCTTCCAAATCATCCACCATTCCACGCATAACTTCATTATCATCTTCTTCATCATTAGCATCACTATCAAATAAATGCTCTTTACGAAAAACCTCACCATGGTGGAACCATATTTGATACGTGTTCATGATCCCGCTTACAATCGCAACTTTGAAATACTTATTATTCCTACATCATACACAAGAATAATGAATCAAGTCATCATCATTCATATATGCTTGCTAGAAAACTCACAAAACTCTTTAACACCACCTCCATATATATCGCTTATTCTATTTTCCAACATCAATTTCCTTGACTTCATTATAACCAAAAGCTAGATTTTGAAAAAACAATTATAATCATTAAAAAAAAAACTACAACAAGATTAATCAAGAAGATTACTTAATAAACACTTATAAGACATGGTTGGGTTAACCAAAAATGAGGTGAAATGGACCTTAAAGTATTTTTGTATTTTTTAGTGATGGAACCCTAATTTCGAGTTGAAAAAACGAGTTTAAGATCCAGCTAAACGATTTTGTCGCGACTGAAAAAAAATGTCGCAACGAAAACATTCCTAGAAGCATAGGTTTTTGGCAGAATTGAATTACAGTTTACGTTGCGACGTTAAAAAATACGCGTTATGACTAACAAGGAACTCACCGCGCTTTTAAAATCTCATGATGCGACCAAACATTCCCAGAATTACAGGTGGTAGGCTAGAACTTGGCAGATCTAAATTACATGTTTCGGTGCAACAAAAAATTTGAGCATCATGACTTAAGATGGTTTTGCAGCGACACCAAAATACATGTTGCGACTTGTGCATGACTTTCAACAAAAAAATTTGAAACCTTCATTTAGAATAGACATTATCACAAAGAACAAAAAATAAGCATCGTGACCCATCGAGACTATGTCTCAAAAACACATTTTTTACCTGCAAAAATGACAATTGTCCAATCCAACATAGCCTATACATCCAAATCCATATTGAAAACATAAGTTCAAAACATCCAATAAAACCTAATAGTTAAATATCCAATCATCCCGTTCAAATTACAAATTAAACTAAACTACAAACATAAACTGATTAAATAAATTTTTTAAATGATACAAATAAAACTAATGGAACATTATACTAATTAAAACACAAACTAATTCAAAACTAATCATCATAAACCATAATAAATTGTTTATTTGTTCAGTTTTGTGATGGAGTCATGTACGGAGTCCATTGCGGTGGTGGCAGTATGTGCAAAGGCCACTGTGGTGGTGGTTGTGCATAATCGATATACAGAGGGTACGGTGGAAATACGATCGTTCCTTTTGAATGATGTACGATCTCCTATATAGATATTTTAGTTGCTCAATGTGTCAAACGCCATAGTTCACTTTTTTTCATGCGTATCGCTACGAGTGTTGGTATCAAATAACAAGGTAATGTATGCCATGATCAACGTAGTCCATGGTAGCGGTTGGATTGGTTTTTTTGAAGATCTTCAAGAAAAAATCATACAAGTGAATTAAACACAAGTATATAGAGTATCATAAAATAAAGTTAAAAAGTCAATAAATGTACATTCGAGAAAAAAAAACACAGGTGTGTCAAGTTTGGCGAGTTCAGAACTTTCCAATTATTTCTTAGGAATGTAACTCGGTACAAATTTCACGTTGTCGACATTTTTAGTCTCAACCCTATTTGAAGTGCATAGAGCATGGATAATGGATGAATATGGAAAACCTTAACTGATTCAACTCTCACGGTGAGCATCCCTTGACTAAAAAGGCGACCAATGTCCATGGACAGTCCCAGACTGATGCAATATCAAATGTTCATGCACGCCTGATCAATCTTTGTGGAGTGACTAATCAGGTGGAGACTAGAGCATATAGAGTATACCCATACTTTAGCGAACGTAGTAAATATGCTTTCTTGAATTTCTACTTAATCAGGCCCATTTTTTACAAACTGCGCCCTAGGAAGACCTCTTTGATGATGTTGTGGAGGGGCTCACTAATGGGAGCAAAGTCCTGAGATATGGCGATGCTGTTGGCATTGGTGTCCACAATAAGAGTAGTAGTTATAACTTATATACATTTGATGTAATAAAATCTCACAAAGACTCTTGTTTGTAACTGCTGAATAATTAATAAAGAGTTGAAACTTTTATTCATTCTTCCTTATTTGTTTGAAGATTTATGATAAAACTTAGTCTTTAGTCCTTAAACAAACTTAACAACAAATGAAGAGTCAAATATAGATTTGTATGAACAAACTCTTCATGGTTTGCTTAAAATAGGATATTCACAATCTAAGGATCAAAGGGCTATTGATCTCTGTATGATTGTTAGGATAACCTATGATGTCTGGTTATGAGACATAGAGAGTTGGAGACTCTATAGTTCTTCCTAGGTATCTTCTGAATATACTAAATTGACTAGTCCACTTCTAGAGAGAGTATAAGAACAAACCATTTAACCTCTTCTCTCTCAAAGTCACTATGCATGAATCGCATCATGCTTACCTCAATCCTGAAATGAGACATTTCATTTCATAGCTTACATACTCTCATTTGAGCAAGTCAGAGTTCTAGATTCACTGTGATATAGACAAGACCTATTGATGAAGTACTAAGTTATGAAGATGTCATGAACAACTTTGTGAAGATCTCATCGATATGGAATTCATGTTCAGATTGTTGAAATGCAATGTATATCACCTCATGCTTTGTTTCTTGGAATGTGAATAAATGAACTGACTAGTGTCCAAATTGAGTCATGACTCTTTTGGATGAATCAATACGATTTGTTAGCTCCTCGTCAATACATTGTTTCTAACTTATTCACAAGTGACAAAAGAGTTGAGGAAATAACAACTAGAAGTGTAAAATGGTAATTTCATAAATCCCATCTAGTTGATGATATTCATGAAGGGTAAACATAGATAATGGCTATGTTTGGTTCAGCTTATTAAGCTTGATTTTTAGCTTTTTTTATAAGTTAAATCATAATCAAGTGTTTGGTAAAATTTCTTTTTCGAAAAACTAAAAAGTGTTTTTTTTTACTATTTTAACTAAAAAACTAAAAGATACAATTTCTAGATTTTATACATAGCTTTAGTTTTTGGTTTGTAATTTCTCTCTCTTAACATTTTTTTCTCTTATACTAACTCTTATTATATGTTTTTATCAAATAATTTTTTTGACGTCACCAAAATTTATAATTTATTTTTTACATTCTATAGACACCTACTTTGATATATTTTTTATATATGAAAATATATCTTATTATTATTATTAATTACATTTTGTATAAATAATTATTACTTATAAATATTAATATATATTTTACCAAACACTAAATCATCTTTTCTTAACAGTTACAGCTATTTTACAATAGTTTACCAAACACTTATCTGCTTTTTAAAACAACAGTTTTTCGTACAACTATTTTAAAATCACTTTTTTAAAATGAAAAACTATGCCAAACGTAGTCAATATTCAATGGATCCACTCATCACAATTAAGTAGAAAATTTATTCATTTGAACCGAGAGATTTTCGGTGTCAACTCTTTAGTGGAGTCAGTTGACATTAAACTAGAACTTGGAAAAAGTTAGTGAACTTTTGTGTCGAAGCACGCTAGCTCAAACTTTTTTCATTTTGATCCATGAGGTCACTACCACAAGTCATTAGAGTAGGATTTGTTAAACTAGTAGCTAAGTCTAAACAAGTTCAAGTGTTGAACTAGACGAATTTTACGAAAATTGTCTAAAGGATAGTTTTGTCCGTAAGGACATAAGATGGTATAAATGTCAAAATAAGATTTTGGACATTATCATATGATGATGATGTGAATCAATTCACACGGCCAAGATTAGTTATGGGCCTTGAGGATTGAATTTCATTTTATGGAATTTTATGTGAAAATTCTACATGGACTGTTCTTGTATTGTCTTGGAGAAATAAAGAAACATCTAGAAGCATGTTCTAGATGATATTTTCGTGGCCTCCATCAAAAGAAAGAGGGAAATCATTTTGTGCATTGATGTATGAAGATACTTGCCAAAAAGGTAAAGATGAAACAAATTTATAGCATGTTGCTATTGAGTTGGACGACCAAGCTAGAGGAAAAAGGGAAGCAAATTTCCAACCTTGGTATTATTATAATAGGAATGGAAAATAAAGCTTATACTCATGAATATGTGATATTCAATAGAAAAGAGGAAACTACCTCTTCAAGGCAATCCATTCTCCTATAAATACTACACCTCATTCAGAATGTTGAAATAAGTTTTTGAGATTGAGAGCTTCTCTCTCTCTCTCACTCTCTTCTTCTTTCTCTTTTGTTTTGGCACCTAGGTCCTCATTAGACCTAGCGTTTTGTATTAGCTCTTTGACTCTAAGACTAGTTCTTGAGTCATTGTGTTTAGTATTGCCCACACACTAAATCTTTTATAAACTTGAAGACTCTAGTGGTAGAAACTATCGTGGTTACTCGGATTCAAGGAGACACGAAAAAGACAAGCTAAGTGGGGAGATGAGCGATTCAATCTTTCCAAAGGCTTCTCAACGCTCAAGCTTCTAACGAGATTGGTACCAAGTGAAAACTCATTATACTTTTTCTTTTTAAATTATATATTCATGCACTTTGTCTAGGTAGTAAATCGTTTTACATGTTTCAAAGAATTTTTTATATTCCGCCGCTTGCTAGAAGCGATAAATTATTCTTAATCCTAGATCTATTCCAACAGATGCCCCATTTAAAGATGACCGTAGGTGATTTGAATATCAAAAAGTAAGCAAAAGCCTCCCCGCTAACAAATTCCCTTTGATTAAATGTGACAACAGCACCATCGGATTCCATGTCTGCTCGGTGATACACCTACAACATTAAACAAGACAAGACACAATTCTAAATTATTTCCCAAACCACATTCCCCTAACACAATTACACAATCAATTTCAAAACCTAAATTCTCAATTCTCAAATTCAACCACAAACTATCAATAACCTAATCACAATTCAATCAAACCAACATCACAATTAATCACAATTACAAACTATTTTACAAACCAAAGACATAAGTCAATTAAAACAATTTCACATTCCATCGAACTATAATAAAAATTCAATAAGTTTTCCAAACCAACCATAAACTAACCTAATTACAATTCAATCAAACCAATTTCACAATTATTCTATCAAATCATAATCAAAATTCAACCATAAACTAGGACACAAATATAAATTTAACAAGTCCACAATTCTCACAATCTCAAATACAATTCTAAATTTCATTAACGTTATCACTCGTTTTCGGACAACGATTTAGAGACTTGAACTGTTCGACCCAAGGTTGGACCAAGTGATCACGTTCGAGCCTAGATATTTTAAACTCGGTATCCCAAGTTTATTCCCAGCGGTGAAGCATCATCTAGGTCCTTCGAGGTGCCTGGAAATAAGAGGAAAGGAACAATGTTCAAAGGGATACAGAGGCGTTGCCTCTGATTATATCTCTGTTACTAAAGATTAGTGAGATTGAGGTGGATTAACATGGGTTTAAGAGTGTTGGTTGTTTAGAGAGATTATAAGACAAATGAGCTTTAACGGTATTTTGGCAGGACATAATCAGGTTACCATTCTTGTTCGAGACCTCCATTTATAGGCCTCGAGGTATTTACCGCTCATGTCACCGAGAGCTCTGTCCACGTCCTCTGACTGTTCGGACAAAGGCTGGTCAGCCCGTAGACCAATGGTCGAGGGCTGACCGACCCGTGAGGCTGTCAGAAGCAGTTGGCCGCTTGACGCGGTCCTCGACAGAGAGTCGGTCTGTTGAGCCTCGCCTTCAAAGGAGTTTGTTGACTAATATGGTTTCATGTCGGACGAGGGCCGGTTCACTAGATCGATCGGGAGAACCGAAGACGTTACGCCAAGGTTTGGCCATCGGTCGGGGTGCATGCTTCGGTACCCAGGGTCGAGAGCCGGCCGAGTGGAGGACTCTGAGGTGCCGAGACGTACTTCGGTCCCTTTTCGTACTTGTGATATGGGCTTAGGCAAGAGTGTACAGACCCAGTTGGGCCGAGCGCGGTTGAATTCCAATTCTCCATAGATAAACAAAATCTCAGAAAACCTCAATTTCCATTCTAAGGGTCTCCAATTTTAAATCCCTAATTTTAATCCATAAACATCTCACACTCATAAACATCTCATACTCATAACAAACCATAATTATCTAAAATCCCAAACTTCAAACCAAATTTGGCCAAAAACAACTTAAGCAACAAATCCGAAATTTAACATGTAATTCATTAATTCAATACTAAAAAATCAGTATCCAATAACCAATTCAAAGAATCAAGCTTCAACAACATGAAAACTCCAAATTAAAACCCTGATTCGCCAAAAAAACTTCCACATTTCAGAAATTGAAAATTAGAAACAAATTCAAACCAAATAAATCACATCCAACGACCATCAATCAAGTCTTAATTTCTAAAAACTAAAAAAATCGAGTATTATGGGTCTCTTACCTTGATTGATGAATGAAAGAACGAAGAGAGAAATACCACGACAGAGACGAAGAGCATGGACAGATACAAGCACGACGGTGGCAATGAGCACAAACGAAAACAACCAATGCAGAGACAAAGAGAGACGCACAGAAAGAGAGAGAGAGAGAGAGAGAGAGAGAGAGAGAGAGAGAGAGAGAGAGAGAGAGAGAGAGATCTATAAATAGGGACCTAAGTGAAGAGAAAAACGCCCAAGAGAGCATGTTTCCACTCGTGGAACACGTCTATCCCCTTACCAAGTGTATGGTCAAAGTTCCTCTCTCTCGTCTTGAGGGAATTCGTCTATTACACTTCCCGAAAGAGTGAAAATTATTCTAACGCCTTGTCGGATTACCTGCGAGACAATAGAGTTGGCTCTTGGTCCTTTTTCATCCAGAGAACGGCTCAGAAGACTTGGTGTCGATCCACAACAAAGAATGCAAGGATCCCAAAAATCTTGAAGACTGTCAACTGGCATGGAAATTCAAATAGCGCGATTGAATGTGAGTTCTTCGAATCTCTTCTATTTATTTATTATTATTAGTTTTTTTATAATAACTCATCGATTATTAGTTAAAATAAAACTAAATATGTTGTTCTTGTTTCCATAGAATGTAAATCGTTTAGGATTCTTATTTTTGCATTAGTGAAATATGATAATTCCGAACACTAATTCCCTTATATGAGATCTCTTTGCAGCTCTTGAGAACTAATTTTTGTCCAGAGAACTTTGTTGGCTAAGGAGTTCTTTTTCACTCTCTCGTATCTTCCCTGTCACATTTTTTCACTTCCTCAATTGCCGTGATTGAAGATTTCTCCCAATACATTGCAGCTTATCTTGCAACGACCCTTGAACACCAATCACTTCGGCAAGCCAAGCCTCCTATATTTATTCCTTCCATTCAGGGGCTCGACCAACACCTTAAGAATTCTAAAAGGCTTCATCCTTCTAGTATCTTGAAGGAAGTAATTTAGAATGATAGGAGCATGGTCCAACTCAATGGCCGGAAGGACACGAACTCCTACATTGCTAAACATGCATAACCATCCCGAACTCAAAATGGGTCTATCATACCTTTCCTTCTCTTTATATTGGACCACATGAAGTGACCCCCTTGAGCCCCTTAGTCAAACTCTCCGGATTTGTGAAGAAAGCTCCTAAGAATTCAACACTAGTTACATGAAAAGGGCACTCCTCCTACGTTTTCATCTTCCTATCCAATTTGGTTATTATCACCAATCATTATCCACAACCTTCTAACCTTATGTAAGATAACAACGAATCCCATAAAAAAAACCTTGATGTTCTTATTCATAAGGAGACCCGTAGACCCTGAAAAGATCCCAATAATTTTCCCTAGTATCCCCTCAGATGATCGCGCAAATGACATTCTTTGAAATTTTCCAAATATCCATATTCACAAATTTTCCCACCACATACAAAGACGACAAACGGATAAGCCGCGAATGGGATTTGATCGATGGAATAATGATCAGGAGGACGAGCACAAAGAGTAGAACAAGCAAGAGGATAAACATCGGGTTATCGAGATGAAGACATGCATCCCGATTCGTGATTTCATTATGTATGCATGAATTTTATGCATTAGTTCTTTTACATATACCATACCATCGTACTTTACACGCCTGTTATAGGATCAAGATCGACTCCCGAAAAAAGAAAAAAATATGACGAATCCTAGCCAAAGTCCTACCGAACTAAAAACGCGGCCCGGGCGTACCTCGTAAGCCACAGGCGAAGCCCTACCCACACGAGGCAGGCTTCGCGGGCTTTCAGCAGGCCCTGATGAACCGACAGCATCACCAAGGGTCCGAGCAGACCCCGCGAGCCTCTAGCAATGCCAAGCCAGCGAGGGCAGGCTGCGCGGACTTCGATCAAGGCCTGAAAGCCTCGACAGAGGGATGCACGGAGCCCAGCTCTCAAGGAGCAGGCTCCTCTGACAGCAAGGGCAAAGCCTTAGAGGTTTGCACACCCTCTAGTGAGGCCCAGCCGGCCTCTTGAAGGCCTTGCGTGCCAAACCGGCAAACCCACACGGGGGGTCCGCCCGGAGCCCTTAAGCCTCACTTGAAGCCCAACCTTCTGCCAACTTCGTGCCACTTCCTCGCTGGCCTCGCCAATGTCCTCGTGGAACTCTCCACCTAGACCAGCAAGGCCTCGTGCGAAGCCTACCATGAGCCCTCCGCGGGCTTTCTTCTCACGTCCCAGTCCCTTCGCTTTAACTCCTATAAATAGGAGTCATTGCCACACAATATGTAAGCGCCATTCAGAACCTGAGCAAGCCCATTCTCTCTGGAATCTCCACTCTTAATCACTAAATCCGGACGTTCACTCCGTATACGCTTACATTACACCAATACTAATGTTGAGAGATAAAGTGTCTACCGAAGGGAAACCTTCCAGGTCCCTCTAGTTCACATTTATTTTCCTCTCACATGTGACGAACATAATAGACCCCGACCATCCCTTGGAGGTCGACAATCTTAGGCGTTTGGTGACATCCAGGCTACGTGCAGCCTCAAGGTCTGGCCCTGGGCTTAACTACCAACGGCTCTTTAGTGTCGACCCGCTTCCGAGAATTGACAATATGTACAATTTTATATTAGTTTCAATGATATATGTACAACTTTTATAATAACGTATATAATTTTGATTATTTTTTATAATTTTAATTTTATAGAGGCAATTAGGTTAGTAGCCCAATAGCCCACCCTCTTTTCAAAAAATAGCCCAAGTTTCATTTTATTAAGAAAATAATCCACCAAGATGAAGTTAATTAAATTAACTGCCAAACTTGAACCATCACTGATCCTCAAGTGATAAAAACAAAAACACACTCAAGAATTTGACTAAAAATAACAGTAAATTCCAGAAATTGATTTACCTTGTCAAAAATATGTTCACATCAACTACGGATTGATAGGCTTACAATATAAAGGGTATTCATGATTTTGATTTGAATTCAACTACCGAGTGTGACAAAAATGAAGTACAAGTTAGTGTTACCTTGACCCTTTACAACGTTTCTCGTATCTCACGAACTATTGGGTTCCCCACTTTGCAACCTTCTCAATCACCCTCAAGAGATTTCATAAAGCCAATTTTTTGTGAATTTCGGGTCAACACATGCATATGCCCACTCTTTTCCCTTAGTCTCCACTAACGTACACGTACCACTTTTAGTCGGTTGATGGGTCATTTTGGCTTGTAATATTTAGGCTAGGATCACGGTATGATATAGAATTTTTAGTGACCAAAATCAACCTAGCAAGGATCGCGAATCACTTCTAACAAACATTCAAACTTCACACTCTCGCTCTAGCACTCGACCTCTTTCAAAATCATCCTCAAAACTGTCATTCCAAGACCTTGACTCATAAAAATATCTTCAATTCATATTTATTTTTCTTTTGTCGGAGTAATATGTAATTCGTATATTTATTTAAGGGAAAGGGTCTCCGAATTCTGTTATAAAGAAATGGATCAAATAATTGAGATCAAAACACTATGAAAAAACTGGAAATGAAAAATGCGAAAGAAACTTTATTTCTTTATTTAATCAAAGACGGGCGACAACAAAATAATAGCTTTATCAAGCTTGGTATTCTCCAACATCCGACGAAAAATAGATATGAAGTAAAATAGACGGAATTTGAGAGAAAATTATATATTTTTGATGAAGCTGAAGAATCTATTTATAGCTCGCCTTTGGCCTTCCTCCTTGTCGAGCTTGCTCCCGGAGCTCGTCCCCCTTTCCAAGGGAGTTTGACCGATTCCCTTGGGCGACTGGAGTTTGTGTTACAGGTCGTTTTTGGGGTACCGGAAATTCAAAAACGATTCAAGGCCGGCCGGGCTTCTCCGGTTGGAAAGCCCAACGAGCCCCGGACCACTAGGCATGAGTGCCCCGATTGACCTGCGCGCGCGCCAGCCTACCTGCGCCCACAGGCCGCGCACACACCTATGCCCCCGACCCAGTGGGCCTGAGCGCGGGCCTTAGCGCGCCCGGCCCGCGCGCGCTAGCCTTCCCGCGCCCACAGGCCGCGCACGCACCTGCGCCCTAGCGCGCCCGACCCGCGCGCGCTCCCGCGCCCCGGGCGTCCTGGCCCGTGTGCGCTCCCGCGCCCCAGGCGTCCCGGCACGCGCGCGCTCCAGCAACCCGACCGAGCACGACTGCTGCCTCGGCCAGACGCTCCTGCTGCGCCGGCTAGCGCTCCTGCTGCCTCGGCCGGACGCTCTTGCTGCCCCAGCCGAGCGCTCTTGCTGCCTCGGCCGGGCGCTTCTGCTGCCCCGGCCGAGCGTGCCTGCTGCCTCGGCCGGGAGCCCCTGCTGCCCCGGCCGAGCGCCCCTGCTGCCTCGACCGGACGGCCCTGCTGCCCTGGCCGAGCGCCCCTGCCGCCTCGGTCTGAGGCTCTTGCTCCCCTGGCCGAGAGCCCTACTGCCTTGGCCGGGCACACCTCATGCCATGCGCGCCCCGCGCCCGTCCAGACAGCGCGCCCCGCGCCTGCCAGGATGTTAGGCCTCGCGCGCCTCGCTCCCGGCCACCAGGTGGGCCTTGAGGGGGCCGGCCCAAGGCCTCCTCCAAACACTATAAATACCCCCCTTAGGGGTAGGGAAAGGCATGCTGACTCAGCCCCACAACTCTCATACACATCTCTACTTCTCTCTCTCGAGAATTCTCTCCTCTCCCGCGCTCTTGTGACATTCCAAGAGCACGCGCTCCCCCTTTCTCGTCTCATAAAGACATGGACCGCCCCTCCACGAGAGGGAGCGCGCTCCTCTTCTGCGACCCGAGCTTCTGGAGTACACACTGCTCTCCCGCTTCTTGGCCCTTGAGCTAGAACTCTGAGCTACGAGTTAAGCGACCCCTCTAAAGTCTTCACTAGAAGCTACGAGACGGGCCCTACTCTAAAGCCTTGGATTCTCGAGCCTCCGATCCCAAGACAGCCCCCACCATTCAAATTGAACTACGTTCTGACCTGATCCCGACTAAAGGGTACGTAGGCAGCACACCTTTGGCACGGTCACACCCCCCAAAACACACCTCAGGGTCTGGAGGGTGCAGCTCGGTCTACGAGCTCCCATTTTTGGCCCGGGCGCGGTCACTTGGTCCGGCCTTGGATCGAACCGTCCGAGATATTTAATCGTTGTTCATTTTCGTGCGACAACATTTTGAACGTCTTTAGGCGGGATGATCCTTCGAGGACAAATAACTTATGGGCTTTGCGATTTGAATTGGGCCGTTCTGCTCGCTTGTAGACACGGATCTCCTCGTTCTCGCCTTGGGCCAGACTCGTTTTGGGCCTTTGCTGATCCAGCTCATCTAGGGCCGAGGGAGGTCAATTTACACTCCCATAATCAGTCCCCCAGTATTTTTTATAATATGCGATCGCATAATATAAAATATACTGAGTCGAACCAGAATTTCGCTTGGTTTAGTTTTCTTTTAACGAGATATTTTAAGTATCTTTGTTTTTCGGTTGCCTCGTAATGGGCATATTAACACGTCTCAGTGCCTCCTCACCATGAGAATCCAAGCGTTGGGCCTGCTGGGATTCCCCTAAACTCGGGAATCCCAACAGTCGATGTGACATTTAAATAAGGGTTAAGAATCCATTGGATCATTAAAACGTCCATTCTCTCAAATATTCGAAGGTAAACCTCGGCGATTTCTCCCTCCTTCTCTTTGAAACTCTTTTTTTTCTTTTTTTTTTCTTTAGAAAAAGCTTTAAACTTTTCCTCTCTCGTTCTCGTTCTGTGCTTGGAATAGTCTCAGGGGCTTTGAAGCTTTTACTTCTCTTATAACTTTTAATATTTTTCTTTTCTCTTTCGAGTTGTGTTGTTTGATTCTGTAACTATAATTGTTGAACCAAAAATGTCAAGCTCTGGCATGAAAATGGAGGATTTTTCTAGTGATCTCTCATCGCCGTCGATTTTGATGGCCGATGACCTTATTGAGATGAGACATAAATATAATTTCCCTTCGGGACTGAGGCTCCACCTGGGAGGCTAGTCCGCCGATCAAATAATCCATGGTTATGTTTGTGCTTACCAGGTGTTCTTCAAGGTGTGTGGACTTCGCTTTCCAGTCCCGAGCCTCCTGATCGATTTTTGTGACGCTCTGGGTATTCAGTTCACCCAGATGTGTCCGAATTTCGTGAGACATGTGATGGCCTTGTTGTTGGTGTCCATGGAGACCGAGGTCCCCTTGTTCGTCAATGACATCAGCCATCTCTTGGTCATGAAGAGAAATTCAAAACACCATCCCATGTGTTTTTATCTTACGAATCGACCTAGCCAGGGGATTATAACCGACCTCCCTACCAAGGACAAAAATTGGGGATCCAAATATTTTTATTTTGAGATCAGCGCCCAGACCGTCAAGGTGGTCAAACCTTGTCTGACTTTTCCGTGGAAGACAGACTGTGGTACTATTTTAATAGGGGGATTTTATTCGTCAATCTGCAATCGAGATATGAGCTAATCGTGAATTTTGCTCGCTTTTGCAGGAAAGTTCGTCTATCCGACATCCAAGGCCTTCAAACAAAAGTTGAGCGAGCTGCGAGGCGGCGACCCTCCGGTGAGTTCGCCTTGTCGAGCTGAGAATTCTTACCTAACTTAATTTTTTTTATATATACAGAAGAAATTTCAACCGACGACGAGATGACTAATAAGGGCATCGACTACGTTGCCCAGAAGAAGGCCACCAAGGTGGCGAAGAAAGCTGAGCGGGATGACAAGAGGGGTCTCGATGCTGAGGTCGGCCCCAGGTTAGCGGAGAAGGAGTCTGCCTCCATGTCGGGAGCGACTTCGTCCGATGGGTTCCAAGAGCTGACTATCATTGCTCCATCCAAGGTGATGCCGGTGGAAGTGGATCTGCCAACCATTGAGGTCCATAAAGCCTCTACCGAGTAGGCCAGCCATCCCGTGGTTCCGGCTACGACGGCCAAGAGGAAGGGAGGCAACACTACTTCCCAACCCGGGGTCACCCGAAAAAGGGCCGCCTGGAGGAGAAGGGGAAGGTCATGATGAGTACATCCCGTTCCTCTCCACAAACTCGTCCCCTCTCCCACCAGCCCACTCCTAAGCAAGGAGCTCCGGCAAAGTTATGGAAACTGGGGTTTAACTAGAATGATGACCGCCCGACCTGCGAGGATCCCGCGGCGGCGGTCTGCCTCTTTCGGCAGTTCAACTTCCTAGAGTACCGGCCCCCTACGGTCACCAAGCCTCATGGGGAGAACTTGTTCTTCTCCATTTTTTTATCACTCTAATTTTCAATTCATTCGATAGTATCTTGCCAAGCTTAACAAGGGCTTTCTTGGCTACGAGGTTCTCGTGGAAAGGAGCCTCGTCATGGCCCAGGAGGGGAAGGCCAAGATGAAGGTTTCAAAGGCCGAGATGGAGAAGTGCCGAGGGTCCCTGGGACAGATAGACCACTTGGTGACCAAGGAAAATGAGCACCATCATCGCCAAAATGAGTTGAAGGGTCATCTTGACGCGTCCAAGAAATCAAGCGCCGAGCTGAAGAAGGAGTTCGACCTCATGGAGGGCTCCCACAAGAAGATGGCCGCCAAGCTGGAGAAGACCAAGGCCGAGCTGGAGAAGTCGCGGGCAAACAACCTCTCTCTTTACAGGGCATGGAAGTCCACCAAGGATGATGGCATCAGGTCGGTAGGAAAGCGACCGCTCTGAAATATAGTGGTGTGTTGAGACCTACCGCTAGTTTGTGGCTGCCGGCAAGAAGAGGGTGATAGTCCAACGTCACTTCGACCAGGCTAAGGCGGCGGTGGGCATCCTCCAGGAGGTCATCGACAAAGAGATCGAAGATGCTCTTTCTGATCTGAATGAGGCCGAAGAGGACCTACTGAAGTTCTAGGCCGAGCTGGACGCCATTCATCTGCATGCTCTTTCCGGGGTCGAGGAACTTGTCTTTACTCCCTACTCGGAGCGATCTCCTCCGGACGTGGTCATGACCGATGGAAGCGAGGTCCCTGATCAGTTCAGGTCTATGTTGGGAAGCTCTGATGTCGTGCTAGAGCAAATCATCAAGGATAACGAGTCTTCGACGAAGCCCTTTGCATGAACTCGCCCTCGGCTGGGTCGAGCTTCGGTAATTTCAGTTTTTATCGAGTTTTTGTTAATTTTCTTTTTAAGTTGCCCGTGAGTCGGGCTTTTCTTTTGGGATAATTTGGGCCCCTTGTTTTAGGCAAGATTTTCTTTGTTTTAGAACATATAATTATTTTGATAATGCTATGTTTTCACTTTATCCGATTCGTATGCTTTAGGATTAACAGTTGCTTTATTCTAACTACTTACCCTTTGCAAATTGTTCATATGATGTATTTGGTCATCATAAGTGGAACCCCTGATAACACGGCGTGCTTTTAAATGATGCCTATACTTTATTAAACTTTCGAACCGAGACTCTAAACCCTTCTTTGTCCATGAGTAAGGTCTGAAGTGGTTTATCGTACACCGTGTTTGAACAAAGCTTGGGTAATTTCATTCACTGGTGTAAGTCAAATCTACTATGTTTGGCAAATTGGTTGAATCGAACTTGCTTGGTGCAAGTTTATCTCATTTATATGAGGTGAGGGCTGAACCTTGCAAGGCTGCCTACGTACCCATGGTTGGGATCAAGCTCTGATGTAGTTCGATTATTGTGGTTAATTTTAACAGTAATATTTCTTAAGGTTCAACACGTTCCAGTGTCTTTGTACGGGGATTCTCTCTGGCGTCTTGATCTTGTAGACGCATGGACGTGGGATTTCCGTGACTTGATATGGTCCTTCCTAGTTTGATCCTAGTTTTTCAGCTTTTTCTTCGGCTCTGTTCTGGTATACTTTTCTTAGTTCGAGGTGTCCGATGTCGAATCCTCGAGAATTGACACATTTGTTATAATAGTGAGCGATGGATTGCTGGTATTGTTCCATGCGTATCAATGCTTGGTCTCTCCTTTTGTTGATTAAGTTGAGGGAGTCGCGTAGCATTTTGTTATCTGTTTCTTCGTTTTCACCCGCATATGTGGTGCGTATTGTTCTTACTTCGTGCCCGATTGGTAATACCGCTTCGACCCCGTGAACCAATGAGTACGGTGTTTCGTCAGTGGGTCTTCACGAACTTGAATGGTAGGCCCACAATACTCATAGGAGTTTGTCAGCCCATCGTTCCTTTTTGGCTGTGAGTTTTTCTTCATGTTATTGACTATGGTTTTGTCGGTGGCTTCTGCATGTCTGTTTCCTTGGGGGTATCGAGGCGTCGAGTATCGCAAGGTAATTCCTTCGGCTTTGCAAAAGCGTCTGTGATTATCTCCTATGGGGTGCCATGTAGACAGATTATGTTCTTACAAATGAAGTTCTTAACGTCAACACCTTTTTTTGAGACGAATGCTTCAGCTTCGACCCATTTTGAAAAATAATCCGTTGTGATGAAGAGGAATTTGAGTTCTCCTTGTGCATTGGGCATGGGACCAACGATATCCATAGACCATTTTAGGAATGGGTATGGAGCGAAGATTGAGGATAGATTTTCTCCTGGTCGTTTGATATTCGAGACATGTTTTTGGCAACGTTCGCATCTCCGTGAGTGTTGCTCACAGTCTATGATCATGGTTGGCAAAAAATATCATTGATTTTTTATTTTGATGGCCAAAGCCCTTCCGGCTGCGTGATTTATGCATTCTCCTTCATGGATTTCGGAGAGTATACGCTTTGATTCATCTTCTCCTACGCATCGTAAGTAGATTCTTGTGACACTTCTTTTGAAAAGTGCCCCATTGATGAGAGAAAATTTTGTGCTTTGACTGATTAGTTTTCGGCACAGCTGTTTGTCTGTCGGGGCGTGTCCTTCAGAGATATACTTAATTATATCCTCTCTCTAGTCCCCCTCTTCTATTATTACCATTATGTTTGTATTTTTGATAGTGATAGAGGGTTGTTTTATTGTTTCGATCGGTATAACGCCGCTTAGCCCTGGGTCTGACGTTAAAGCTAGCGCGACTAAGGCGTCGACAATTGTGTTTTCCCCTCTAGGGATGCGACTCAATTCAAACTTATCGAATTGGTTTGTCATTTCTTTTACCACTTGAACGTACGCCTCTATGCATTCGTCTATTGTTTCAAATTCTCTGTGGAACTGGTTTCCAACGAATTACGAATCGCATAAAACGGAGACAGATTTTGCTCCTACGGGTTTCGCTAAGCACAATCCTGCAATTAGCGCTTCATATTCTGCTTCGTTGTTTGAGGCGGCAAAGTCCAGTTGGAAGGATTGCTTGATCACTTCCCTGTGTGGCGATACCAGGTGTATTTCAATGCCTGCCCCTTGACTTGTTGATGAGGGGGTCGACCTTGAGTGTCTAGTTTTCGATATTGATCGTGGTCTCGCATTCATTTGTCGGGAGCTTGATAAGAAAATCGGCTAGGAGTTGTGATTTCGTACAAGTTCTAATTCAATATTCTATACATATTCGCTTAATTCGACAGCCCATTTAATCAACCTTCCTGCTTGGTTAGGACTTTGAAGAAAACAACGTAGTAGTTATGTGGTCATTATAACTGTTGAGTGGGATTGAAAGTATGAGCGGAGTTTTCGGGCAGCCGTGACGACGGCGAGGGCCAGTTTTTCCATTGCAGGGTATTGTGTTTCAGCGTCAATGAGTGATCTACTGATTTAGAAAACTGGTTTTTGGTCTCCGTGTTCCTCTCTGACGAGTACCCCTCTTACTGCCGCAGGCGTGACAGCGACATACAAGTAGAGAGCTTCTCTCTCCTCGGGTTTTGCCAATACTGGGGGTTCGACCAGGTACTGTTTCAATTGTTTAAAGTCGTCTTCCCACTTCTCGGTCCATTCGAAATTCTTGTTCCCTTTTAACAATTTGTAAAAAGGCAAACATTTGTCGGTTGATCGAGATATGAATCGGCTTAGTGCTACGACGCGGCCTGTTAACCTTTGAATTTCTCGCTTATTTCTTGGTGAGGGCAAATCGCAGAGTGCTTGTATTTGATCCGGGTTTGCTTCTATCCCCCTTTGGGTTACCATGTATCCGAGGAATTTCCCAGAGGATACTCCAAAGGTACACTTAAAGGGGTTTAATTTCATTTGATATTTGTTTAGGATTTTGAAACATTCCTCCAAATGTGTGACATGGTTTGAATCACGTAGAGATTTTACCAACATGTCGTCCATATAAACCTCCATGGTTTCTCCTATTTTTTCGGCAAACATTTCGTTCACAACTAGTTGATACTTGGCTCCGGCGTTTTTGAGTCCGAATGGCATGACTTTATAATAGTAAATGCCTTTATCGGTCGTGAAGGCGGTTTTTTCTTGATCGTTCGGATGCATGAGGATTTGATTATATCCTGAGAATGCATCCATGAAGGACAAGATCTTGTGACCGGCCGTTGCCTCGACTAAGCGTTTGATGTGGGGTAAAGGAAAACTATCTTTTGGATATGCTTTGTTCAGGTCGGTATAGTCGACACACACACTGTTGTCAATGGTGCCCACAAGAAGAGTTGTAGTCTTTATTTTTTACATTTGATGTAATAAAGTCTCATGAAGACTCTTGCTTGTAATTTCCTATTCATTTAATAATAAAGTTGAAACGTTCATTCATTCTTTCTTTGTTTGAAGCTTTATGATAAAACCTTAGTCTTTTAGTCCATAAACAAACTTAACAACTTACGAAGAGACAAATGTAGATTTGCATGAACAAACTCTTCGTAGTTTGCTTAAAACGATATATTCGCAATCTAAGGGTCAAAGGACTATTGACCTCAGTATGATTGTTAGAAGAATCTATGATGTCTGGTTATGAGGCATTGAGAGTTGGAGACTCTATAGTTCTTCTAGGTATCTTCTGAAGGTACTGAATTGACCAGTGCACTTCTAGAGACAAGATAGGAACAAACCATTTAACCTCTTATGTCTCGAAGTCACTATGTATGAATTGCATCATACTTACCTTAATCCTGAAATGAGACATGCCATTTCACAGCTTACGTATTCTCATTTGAGAAAGTCAGAGTTCGGACTTACTATGTGATTCTGAACAGGGCCTATTGGTGAAGTACTAAGTTGTGAGAATGTCATGAGTAACTTTGTGAAGTTCTCATAGATATGGAATTCATGTACAAGATTGCTGAAATGCAATGTATGTCACCTCATGCTTTGTTCCTTGGAGTGTGAATAAATGAACTGGCCAGTGTCCAAATTGAGTCCTGACTCTTTTGGATGAAACAATGTGACTTGTTAGCTCCTCGTCAATACATTGTTTCTAACTTATTCACAAGCGACAAAGGAGTTGAGGAAATAACAGCTAGAAGGGTAAAATGGTAATTTAGTAAATCCCGACTAGCTGATGACATTCATGAAGGGTAAACATAGATAATATTCAGTGGATCCGCTCATCATAATTAGGTTGAATTCTTGAGTAGAAAATAAATTCATTTGAACCGAGAGATTTTCAGTGTCAACTCTTTAGTGGAGTCAATTGGCATTAAGCTAAACTTGGAAAAGGTTTGTGAACTTTTGAGTCCAAGTGTTTAGCTCAAGCTTTGTTCATTTGGGTCCATGAGGTCACTGTCACGAATCACATCGAGTAGGAATAGTTAAACTGGAAGCTAAGTCAAAACAAGAACGAAAATTGTCAAAAGGGTATTTTTGTCTTTTGAGACATATGATGAAATGAATGTCAATAAATTTTTTGACAAGGTCAATTGATGACATGCATCACTCGGCCAATACTAGTCTTATTGG
This sequence comes from Urtica dioica subsp. dioica, assembly GCF_054948205.1. Taxonomy (NCBI): domain Eukaryota; kingdom Viridiplantae; phylum Streptophyta; class Magnoliopsida; order Rosales; family Urticaceae; genus Urtica; species Urtica dioica. The sequence goes on along the minus strand of NC_142759.1, from coordinate 24,374,720 downwards.
GCCATGTGGATTAATTTCATTTCAAAAGAATTTTATTGAAAATTCTTAATGGGCCTTTTTTTTCATGTTCTCATGAACAAATAAAGAGGCTTCTAAAAGCTCCTTCTAGAGGACATGTTGGGTGCCCACTACCCAAGAGATAGAGAGAATATTTTGTGCATAAATGTATCAAGATACTTGCCAAAAGAAAAAGAGCAAACAAATTTGCATGAGGATGCTTTAGGGTAATCGGCCAAGAGAGAGACAAGGCAAGGCAAGGAACGAAAATGGAAACAAATCCAAGCCTTCTAGAAGGCATCCTTGGCCGAGCATCTCAAGTGGGAAAAGAGGTAATTGGCTCATGAATATGTGATGTTCTATAGAAGAGGAAACTACCTTATAGAAGGCGAGACCTCTCCTATAAATAGGAGCCCCTTTTCTTCACAATTCATTCATCCAAGTTTAAGAGATTGAGAGACTCTCTCTCTAGACATTGTGGCCGCCACTCTCCTCTCTCTCTCTAGTCAATTTCGTTTTATTGTTTTGGCACCTAGGTCCTCATTTGACCTAGAGCTCTGCGACTTCAAGACTCGTTCTTAAGTCGTACTGTTTAAAAGTGCCCACTCACTGATTCCTTTTATTTCGAGTGATTTAGTGATAGAAACTATCGTGGTTGCTGGAGGTGCCGAGGAAAGAAAGAGAGACGTGCTGCAAGGGAGACGAGCGTTGCAACTTTCCAAAAGCTTCTCAAAGTTCAAGCTTCAAGAAAGGTTAGTAAACTTCTATGCTCATATTAAGTTTTTATTTATATGTACTTGCTCTTTGTCTAGGTTAGTAAAAACCGTTTTTACTTGAAAAGAAATTTTTTAAAATTCCGCCGCTTAACGAAGCGTTAAACTTTTTCTTAAACCGTAGATCAATTCCAACAAATGGTATCAGAGCTATGGTCAAAGATATGCATGTACATGTATTTAAAAATACGAGCTTGAAAATCGTTTTCGAAAGTTTACTAATTTTGTGACAAGTTAGAATTGTTATCTTAGATTTTTTTTTAATTTATTGCTCATGCCTTTAAATTAAAAATCATGTTGTTTTTCTATGAGTTTGGGATGTTTTTAAAACACATTAGAATCAGTTCTAAAAGTTTTTAATTTTTTATATTGAAAAACGTGTTTTAAAGGTTAGAGAAATTTCGAGTAAAATTTTGTGACTAGTTATATTGTCTTGCTAGTTTCTTTTATTTACTTGAATCGTTTTATGCATGTTGTTATTTCTTTTATGCCTTGTTATTACCTTGCTAATAAAACACAAATAAAAGCTTTAACAACCTTCATAAAACGTTACGTTACACTCGATTCTTTTTCGCACCTAAAAAGGACCAAGCTTTAATTTATTTCTTTTTCTTCGAGCTGGAGTAAACCCGCATTAAAAGTGGCATAACTCTCTGCTCAGAAATCTAAGTTTAATGATTCTTGAATCAAATTAAATCTCTGTCTGTCCTCTGTCCAATGCCACCAGTTTCGGCTCAAAAGGACATCGGAGCCGCCAGATATGGCGATTTAACTCCGAGGTGCGCGGCTGTCTGAAACTCCAGTTTTTTAGAAATCCGGATTTTCAAACCCCACTACCATGAGTTATAGAACTCTAATGAGAAAATTTTCTTGAGCAAAAATGTTTTTCATATGATTATAAACATGATGTGTAAGATTAAAATGTTTTGATTTTTGAAAGTTTAAATGAAATTAATTTTTACAAAACTAGTTTGAATTTTGAAAAACCGTTTTCACTTTCAAACTTGAAAAATATTTTGTCATCCAAATCAAATAAGTTTTCAAAATGTTTTCAAAACTATATCTATATCACATATGTTCAAAATCTATATGCTCTTGAAAATTTGAGCGGGAGGTCTCCTTGTAGACAAGCCGAAAAATAAAAAGATGTGTAATCTCAAACTTTCAAGTGTTCGAGTGAGTTGAAGTTCACACTTCCCTCATGCACTTTCCCGAAATAGAAAATAGGAAAAGATCCGAGTATGTCCCTTGTGCCTTTATGCACTAACACTGCTCTGAACATGTCGATCTAGGAGTCTCTTCTAGTTGTCCGCTCTGTCGCTCTTTAACTAGGAAATCTGTTTCCGAACTTATAAGAGTCGATGAACCAACTCCAAAAACTAAGTGGGAGGGTTATACTTGTTGTTTATAACCCACGATCCCTAACACTAATGAAAGAAGCAATTAACGTGGGACTAAGAGCCGCTCTTGCGACCCTCACTTAAATGGGAGTACTCCAAGGCGTTATTACTTCGATCATTGCTCAATGAGCTACGTCCGAGAGTCAGACGATGATGACAAGGCCTCCCCTTTGGGGGATTGTTTTTCAAAGTTGATCTTTTGGACTAAGTGGTTGGTTGCACACTTAGGCTCAATCCCTAGTAATCCTCCCTTGAGGCTCTGCGAAAGGATGTGAGTGATCAAACTAATTTAAAAGGTGGCTAGTCAAAATAGATGTATTGACATCTTGGCTAAGCATTAATGATGTGTAATTTACTTATAAATGGAGATTTTTTGCGGCCTTCTCTTGAGGGAGTAAATTATCGTTTGGTTTATAACACCTTTGGATTTTATAAAAGTCTTAATAAAACTTAAATCCTAAACCAAAGACTAATCATAAACTTGTTTCAACTTTTATAGGCAATATGTCTCTCAACCCTCTCTCAACCATTCTTTCCTCGAATAAACTCGAAGGCGACAATTACGTTGACTGGAAACGTAACCTCGACATAGTCCTTACTGTCGACAAGCACAAATGGGTTCTCACCACCCCCTGTCCTCAAACGAATGAAGATTCGACGCAAGAGGAAAAAGATGCACTGGCGGCCTGGCTTCGATCCGATGAGATTGCGAGGTGCTACATTCTGGCATCGATGAACAATGTGTTGCAACAACAACATCGTGATTACGAAACTGCCACCGATATGCTCTACAATCTCCATGAGATGTTTGGAGGGCAAGGACGTCAAGCTAGGCAACAAGCGGTCCGAAAATTCATGAACTGTCGTATGAAGGCTGGAACTCCCATTAGAGATCATATGATGCTGATCATTAGCTATCTAAACGAAATGGAGATCCTTGGATCCGAGATTGATAAGGAGACTAAAATAGATATGATCTTGGAAACTCTCCCCGAAACCTTTGATACCTTCAAGTTGAATTATTCCATGAACAAGCTAGAGTACACTGTTACCGAGCTCATGAAGGAACTTCAAACCGCCGAGGCACTCACTAAGAAAAAGAGGGCTCAAGGAGAAGTACATGCTACTGCCTCCACCTCTGGATCTAAGAAGAGACCTCGCAATGCCGAGAAGAAGAACCAACCTAAGGTTCAAACGAAGAAGAAGGCGCCAAAGGCTCCGAAGGTGGACAAGTCTAAAGACAAGTGCCACCACTGCAATGAGCCTGGTCACTGGCGTAGGAACTGTCCTGCCTTCCTCAAAACCAAAGTAAAAGGTATTGTACTTGTTACTGAAGCTTGTTTAGTAGCTGATAATGTATCATCGTGGATTATTGACTCCACTGCTACTAACCATATTTGTTGCTCCTCAACTGGTTTTAGGAAAAGCAAAAGCTTAGAGGATGGCGACTTCTGCTTCAAGTGGGGTGATGGGAGTGTGGTGTCTGCAAAGGCTGTGGGATCCGTGACGCTATCTTTTGAAGATCGAACTTTAAATTTGAATAATGTTTATTATGTTCCTTCCTTTGGGAAAAACCTAATATCTGTTGCTCAACTTTTCGAGCAAGATTATTATTTAAAGTTTATAAAGAATGGAATTCGTATTTCTTTTTCTAATTCTTTTGTCACTGATGCATGTATGAAGAATGGTCTTTTTTACATTTATCCCACTCAACCTTCCATCTTAGACACCGAAATAGATAATGATCTAATTAGGGAGCCAAATAGGATCAAACTTTCTGAATCCTCCAATCTAACAAAATCAACATACCTATGGCACTTAAGACTTGCTCATATCAGTCTAGATAGGATTAAGAGACTTGTGAGGGATGGTCCACTCCAAGCCTCTGCAATAGGTTCACTACCTACTTGTGAATTCTGCATAGAAGGAAAAATGACTATGCGACCTTTCTCCGATAAGGGTCGAAGAGCCACTGAGTTGCTGGAACTAGTATATTCTGATGTATGTGGTCTGCTCAGCCAATAGGCACGTGGAGGATACAATTACTACGTTACCTTCAGCGATGATTACTCACGATATGGGTTTGTCTATTTGCTCAAACACAAATCCAAGACCTTTAACGTATTTAAGGTCTTTAGAGCTTTAGTGGAAAAGCAAACTGGCAAAGTGATCAAAACACTTCGATCTGATCGAGGTGGTGAGTATATGTCTGGAGAGTTCGATGACTTTCTTAAAGAAGAAGGAATCGCTTCTCAGCTTACCGCACCTGGCACACCTCAACAAAACGGAGTGTCAGAGAGAAGGAACCGAACTCTTATGGAGATGGTTAGATCAATGATGAGTTACTCATCACTCCCTCTTTCCTTTTGGGGATATGCCCTCGAAACAGCCGCTTATATTCTGAACCAAGTTCCATCCAAAACGGTTCCTGGTACTCCTTATGAACGATGGACTGGCCGTAAAGTGAATCTTGGCCGCATCAGAATTTGGGGTTGCCCTGCTCACGTGCTAAGGCAAAAGACTAGCAAGTTGGCTAGTAGGTCAGAATTGTGCTTGTTTGTGGGATATCCAAAGGAAACCAAGGGTTTCATTATCTATAGTCCCGAGGACGATAAGACTTTCGTTAGCACGAATGCTCGTTTCCTTGAGGAGGACTTTATGAAGGATGCAAAACCTAGAAGCAAAATTGTTCTTGAAGAAAAGTTGGGTGAGGAAGATTCTACCTCATCTGTAAGAACTGTTCTTACCCCAACCTAACTCATCAGAATCTCGTCAAGTGGTACTTCGACGTAGTGGGAGGGCTACTCAAAAGCCTTACAGGTACATGTCTTATGGAGACTCTCTTATAGCCGTCTCTGACATGGATGATCCTGTTTCCTATAGCCAAGCGATGGCTTGTTCTGAATCAAACCTTTGGCTTGACGCCATGAAAGTTGAAATGCACTCGATGTATGTCAACAAAGTCTGGTAACTTGTAGACCTTCCTGAAGGGATTAAACCCGTAGGGTGTAAGTGGATATACAAGAAGAAAATGGGTCCTGATGGGAACGTCGAGACGTTCAAAGCACGACTTGTGGCGAAGGGTTATACCCAACAAGAAGGGATTGACTATGAAGAAACCTTCTCGCCAGTCGCGATGCTTAAATCCATCCGCATACTCCTATCCATAGCTGCAGCTCTCGACTATGAGATCTGGCAAATGGATGTCAAGACAGCCTTTCTGAATGGCAATCTTGACGAGCGCATTTACATGGCTCAACCAGACGGTTTCATGGAAGAAGGTCAAGAGACCAAGGTTTGTGAGTTGCTTAAGTCCATTTATGGATTAAAGCAAGCATCTAGGTCATGGAATATCAGATTCGATGAAACTGTGAAAAGCTTCGGCTTTGAACAGTCAATAGATGAGCCTTGTGTTTACAAGTTAATACACGAAGGCAAAGTTGTGTTTCTGGTGCTATATGTCGATGATATATTACTCATTGGTAATGACGTGGATAAGTTATCTGAGGTTAAGGTCTGGCTGGCAAAGCAATTCGATATGAAGGATCTAGGAGAAGCCGCATACATTATGGGGATCCAAATCTTTCGAGATAGAAAAAACCGGACCCTGTCGCTCTCTCAAGCATCTTATATTGATAAGGTAATGGATCGCTTCTCGATGCAAGACTCCAAGAAGGGCCAAACACCCTTTAGGCATGGAGTTTCACTCTCTAAGGACCAGTCTCCCAAGACTGCACAAGAGATTGAAGACATGAGTAATATTCCTTACGCCTCTACCGTAGGAAGCCTCATGTATGCTATGCTTTGCACTAGACCTAACATCTGTTTCGCCGTTGGCGTAGTTAGCCGTTTCCAATCCAACCCTGGACCCGAGCACTGGATTGCTGTTAAGCATGTTCTTAAGTATCTTCGAAGAACTAGGAACTTGATACTTACATACTCAGGTATTGACCTGACTATGACGGGATATACCGACTCTGATTTTCAAGCGGATAAGGATTCCAGGAAATCCACTTCGGGATCTGTGTTCATCCTTAATGGTGGAGCTGTTGTGTGGAGAAGTATTAAGCAATCTTGCATTGCTGACTCCACAATGGAAGCAGAATATGTGGCTGCTTGTGAAGCATCCAAAGAGGCTGTATGGCTTAGAAAATTCCTTAAGTATTTGGAGAGTATACACTTTGATTCATCTTCTCCTACGCATCGTAAGTAGATTCTTGTGACGCTTCTTTTGAAAAGTGCCCCATTGATGAGAGAAAATCTTGTGCTTTGACTGATTAGTTTTCGGCGCAGCTGTTTGTCTGTCGGGGCGTGTCCTTTAGAGATGTACTTAATTATATCCTCTCTCTAGTCCCCCTCTTCTATTATTACCATTATGTTTGTATTTTTGATAGTGATAGAGGGTTGTTTTATTGTTTCGATCGGTATAACGCCGCTTAGCCCTGGGTCTGACGTTAAAGCTAGCGCGACTAAGGCGTCGACAGTTGTGTTTTCCCCTCTAGGGATGCGACTCAATTCAAACTTATCGAATTGGTTTGTCATTTCTTTTACCACTTGAACGTACGCCTCCATGCATTCGTCTATTGTTTCAAATTCTCTGTGGAACTGGTGTGCAACGAATTACGGATCGCATAAAACGGAGACGGATTTTGCTCCTACGGGTTTCGCTAAGCACAATCCTGCAATTAGCGCTTCATATTCTGCTTCGTTGTTTGAGGCGGCAAAGTCCTGTTGGAAGGATTGCTTGATCACTTCCCCGTGTGGCGATACCAGGTGTATTTCAATGCCTGCCCCTTGCCTTGTTGATGAGGGGGTCGACCTTGAGTGTCTAGTTTTCGATATTGATCGTGGTCTCGCATTCATTTGTGGGGAGCTTGATAAGAAAATCGGCTAGGAGTTGTGATTTCGTGCAAGTTCTAATTCGATATTCTATACATATTCGCTTAATTCGACAGCCCATTTAATCAACCTTCCTGCTTGGTTAGGACTTTGAAGAAAACAACGTAGTAGTTATGTGGTCATTATAACTGTTGAGTGGGATTGAAAGTATGAGCGGAGTTTTCGGGCAGCCGTGACGACGGCGAGGGCCAGTTTTTCCATTGCAGGGTATTGTGTTTCAGCGTCAATGAGTGATCTACTGATTTAGAAAACTGGTTTTTGGTCTCCGTGTTCCTCTCTGACGAGTACCCCTCTTACTGCCGCAGGCGTGACAGCGACATACAAGTAGAGAGCTTCTCTCTCCTCGGGTTTTGCCAATACTGGGGGTTCGACCAGGTACTGTTTCAATTGTTTAAAGTCGTCTTCCCACTTCTCGGTCCATTCGAAATTCTTGTTCCCTTTTAACAATTTGTAAAAAGGCAAACATTTGTCGGTTGATCGAGATATGAATCGGCTTAGTGCTACGACGCGGCCTGTTAACCTTTGAATTTCTCGCTTATTTCTTGGTGAGGGCAAATCGCAGAGTGCTTGTATTTGATCCGGGTTTGCTTCTATCCCCCTTTGGGTTACCATGTATCCGAGGAATTTCCCAGAGGATACTCCAAAGGTACACTTAAAGGGGTTTAATTTCATTTGATATTTGTTTAGGATTTTGAAACATTCCTCCAAATGTGTGACATGGTTTGAATCACGTAGAGATTTTACCAACATGTCGTCCATATAAACCTCCATGGTTTCTCCTATTTTTTCGGCAAACATTTCGTTCACAACTAGTTGATACTTGGCTCCGGCGTTTTTGAGTCCGAATGGCATGACTTTATAATAGTAAATGCCTTTATCGGTCGTGAAGGCGGTTTTTTCTTGATCGTTCGGATGCATGAGGATTTGATTATATCCTGAGAATGCATCCATGAAGGACAAGATCTTGTGACCGGCCGTTGCCTCGACTAAGCGTTTGATGTGGGGTAAAGGAAAACTATCTTTTGGATATGCTTTGTTCAGGTCGGTATAGTCGACACACACACTGTTGTCAATGGTGCCCACAAGAAGAGTTGTAGTCTTTATTTTGTACATTTGATGTAATAAAGTCCCATGAAGACTCTTGCTTGTAATAATAAAGTTGAAACGTTCATTCATTCTTTCTTTGTTTGAAGCTTTATGATAAAACCTTAGTCTTTTAGTCCATGATTGTTAGAAGAATCTATGATGTCTGGTTATGAGGCATTAAGAGTTGGAGACTCTATAGTTCTTCTAGGTATCTTCCGAAGGTACTGAATTGACCAGTGCACTTCTAGAGACAAGATAAGAACAAACCATTTAACCTCTTATGTCTCGAAGTCACTATGTATGAATTGCATCATACTTACCTTAATCCTGAAATGAGACATGCCATTTCACAGCTTACGTATTCTCATTTGAGAAAGTCAGAGTTCGGACTTACTATGTGATTCTGAACAGGGCCTATTGGTGAAGTACTAAGTTGTGAGAATGTCATGAGTAACTTTGTGAAGTTCTCATAGATATGGAATTCATGTACAAGATTGCTGAAATGCAATGTATGTCACCTCATGCTTTGTTCCTTGGAGTGTGAATAAATGAACTGGCCAGTGTCCAAATTGAGTCCTGACTCTTTTGGATGAAACAATGTGACTTGTTAGCTCCTCGTCAATACATTGTTTCTAACTTATTCACAAGCGACAAAGGAGTTGAGGAAATAACAGCTAGAAGGGTAAAATGGTAATTTAGTAAATCCCGACTAGCTGATGACATTCATGAAGGGTAAACATAGATAATATTCAGTGGATCCGCTCATCATAATTAGGTTGAATTCTTGAGTAGAAAATAAATTCATTTGAACCGAGAGATTTTCAGTGTCAACTCTTTAGTGGAGTCAATTGGCATTAAGCTAAACTTGGAAAAGGTTTGTGAACTTTTGAGTCCAAGTGTTTAGCTCAAGCTTTGTTCATTTGGGTCCATGAGGTCACTGTCACGAATCACATCGAGTAGGAATAGTTAAACTGGAAGCTAAGTCAAAACAAGAACGAAAATTGTCAAAAGGGTATTTTTGTCTTTTGAGACATATGATGAAATGAATGTCAATAAATTTTTTGACAAGGTCAATTGATGACATGCATCACTCGGCCAATACTAGTCTTATTGGGCCATGTGGATTAATTTCATTTCAAAAGAATTTTATTGAAAATTCTTAATGGGCCTTTTTTTTCATGTTCTCATGAACAAATAAAGAGGCTTCTAAAAGCTCCTTCTAGAGGACATGTTGGGTGCCCACTACCCAAGAGATAGAGAGAATATTTTGTGCATAAATGTATCAAGATACTTGCCAAAAGAAAAAGAGCAAACAAATTTGCATGAGGATGCTTTAGGGTAATCGGCCAAGAGAGAGACAAGGCAAGGCAAGGAACGAAAATGGAAACAAATCCAAGCCTTCTAGAAGGCATCCTTGGCCGAGCATCTCAAGTGGGAAAAGAGGTAATTGGCTCATGAATATGTGATGTTCTATAGAAGAGGAAACTACCTTATAGAAGGCGAGACCTCTCCTATAAATAGGAGCCCCTTTTCTTCACAATTCATTCATCCAAGTTTAAGAGATTGAGAGACTCTCTCTCTAGACATTGTGGCCGCCACTCTCCTCTCTCTCTCTAGTCAATTTCGTTTTATTGTTTTGGCACCTAGGTCCTCATTTGACCTAGAGCTCTGCGACTTCAAGACTCATTCTTAAGTCGTACTGTTTAAAAGTGCCCACTCACTGATTCCTTTTATTTCGAGTGATTTAGTGATAGAAACTATCGTGGTTGCTGGAGGTGCCGAGGAAAGAAAGAGAGACGTGCTGCAAGGGAGACGAGCGTTGCAACTTTCCAAAAGCTTCTCAAAGTTCAAGCTTCAAGAAAGGTTAGTAAACTTCTATGCTCATATTAAGTTTTTATTTATATGTACTTGCTCTTTGTCTAGGTTAGTAAAAACCGTTTTTACTTGAAAAGAAAATTTTTAAAATTCCGCCGCTTAACGAAGCGTTAAACTTTATCTTAAACCCTAGATCAATTCCAACACACACGCCACTTCACGTTCTTCTTTTTAACTACAACCGTATTGGCTAACCAATCGGGGTATTTCACCTCTTGGATTAGCCCTGCCTTTAATAACCGTTCAACTTCTTCGTCGGTCACTTTGGCTCTTTCTGGGCCAAGTTTTCTTCGTTTATGTTTTACGGGCTTATGGCTAGGGTCTGCGTTAAGTTGATGTGATGCAATATTGATGTCGATACGTGGCATGTCCTACGTGGTCCATGCAAAGGTTTTCTTGTTCTTTTTCAGGAAAGCGATTAGCTCTCGACGGATGCTTCCTTTTAATTCAGCCCCTATGCCTACGCATCGTTCAGGTTCAGTTCCATAAATTTGAACCTGTGTTACCATTTCTACGCATGGTTCGTCCTTTTCTTCTAATTTTTTTTCCTTTGGAATCGGGTCTGCCGTTCCACTTCCGATAGTCATTAATTGCTATTGACTTTAGTTGGCTTCGTCGTCGGAGGGTTCTTCAGGTTTACTTTCTTCTGACTTGATCTTTTCAGTGATCATCTTGTGATTGCTCATATAAGAGATTCGAGAAGCCTCTTGACTTCCCCTGATTTCTTGGATTACGTTAGGGGTCGGGAAGCGTACACATGGGTGGTATGTTGAGGGTACTGCATTTATTCTGTGTATCCATGGTCTTCAAAGGATTATATTGAACGGAGAGGGGCAGTCGAGTAGAGTGAATTCAACCATGTGATTTACATCCCCGGCCTGTACGGGGAGTTCGATGACACCTAGGGATGGGGTCGTTTTGCCGTTGAATCCGGATAGCTGGTTGAGTCTCCGCTCGATTTCGGCTTCTTTGGTATTCATCTTATCCAATGTGGTTTTGAATATGACGTCTACCAAACTTCCGCCATCGATTAAGATTCTAGCTACTATGCAGTTGCCCACTTCTAGCTCAATGACTAGAGCCTCGTCATGGGGTCCATGCAACCTTCAGGCATCGTTCTCGCTAAACGAGATCGTGGTTTCAACTTTTTCTTGAGATTTGGATGACCTTGGTGCGTCTTTAAGTTGGCACCGGTGGGCCTTTATAGAGTTGATACTTTCTTTGCAACCTCCCATGATGTAGTCGATTCTTGGTTTTGCCTGGGGTGTGTTATTGGCATCTTCCTTGGATCTCCCTCTTTTTGGAGAGGGATTTTCTCGTGGCTTTGCATTGTTATACTTTGTTTTCTGGGAAGGCGGACCCAGATCGATGTTCTTTATTCCTCTGTTCTTATATTTTTCAATAAGAACCTTTCTAGCTACGACACAATCTAGAGTGTCGTGTCCGCAGCTCTTGTGGAAATCACAATATTTGTTTTTGTCACATGGCCATTTTGAGTTGTCCTCTTACGGGGCGCCCTCGTCATTCACGTTATAAGTATGATCCGGAGCGCCTTGAGGCTTCCTCTATTTGTTGCTTCGAAATGGTCTCATGCCCTACGACTTTGTAATTGTTGGATAGAGTATCGTTGATGGGATTCTTTTCCGGTTATGTTTCGTTGCCAAGAAAGTTCTTTCCTCTTCGGCCTTCGTGTAGTTTGAAGCGCGATGAATCGCATCTTCGATGGTGGGAGGCCTGTTTACCTTCATTTCCTTTCGAAACCTGGATTCATGCTAGAGTCCGTTCTTACGGGCGTTTAGGGCCGATTCGCCCTCGACACAAGGGATTTTTGACGTGACAGTTTTGAACCTTGTCATGAAATTCTTTAGGGTTTCGTCACAAATTTGTTGGGTGTTCCATAGATCAGCCATGGTCGTCTCGTCCTCTACTAGTATATAATAATGCTTCGGAAAGGCAGCCGAGAGATGTTGGAAAGTGCTAATCGATCCTTCCTCGAGACAGGAGAACCAATCTAAGGCGGTTCTTGATAGGTTTCCAGCAAACAATTGATTGTACCGGCCTCTTTTTCATCTTCTCTCAGATATGCCTGACCCGTCGCGATGCAGAATGCCATCATATGTGATTTTGGGTTAGAAATTCCGGAATACTTAGGAAGTCTAACCTTCCCAGCATCTCCAATTCTAACCCGGGTAACATTCTCGGCGAAAGGAGTTCACCTAGTGTCTGCTACAAGGCGGTCGATCTCGGGAGCCGAGCTCATGGCATAGTGAATTCGGGAATCAAAAGCTCGGAACTTTGCTTTCACCTTCTAGCGAAAAGTGTCGAAAGCTGTGTTATCGGCCCCTGGGAGTTTGACAGCGAACTGATCGGCTCCATTTCGGACCTGTCCGCCCTGGGTATTGTTCTCTCCAAGGCAAACTGCTGGCTCGAAATGATTCGGTCCCTCTTGAATCTCTTCCTCTTGTGGGAGGTCGATAATTTGAGGAATATACCTTGCCAGGGGTCCTTCTGGGGGCGGAGGTGGAAGCTCGTCTTAGATCGGTCGAGTTCGCATAGCGTCGAGCTCGACCTGATTTTCAGACAGATTCATTCCGACCGGGTTGCTTGGCCTGGCCGTGTTGGGCGTCACCTAAATCTCGGAGAAATCTAGGCGCCTCCCGAGCGAAGTGAACCGACTGACGCGTTCGGTCATGGAGACTGGACTGACCGAGCTCAGTAAGACAGCTCGCTCGGCGTCGAGCTGCTCCTGAAGCGAAGATTGACCCGCTGTGAGGCTGTCGAGCTGAGATCGGGTGGATCTTTGGAATTCGATGGTGCTTTCGAACAATTTCAATAGAAGAGCCCGCATTTCTGGATCGGTTCCAGAAATAGGGACTTCATGCTCGCTGTTGGACGACATTCTTTAGATCGGTTTTATCTGTTTTCTTCGGAGTTAGGTATTCTGATTGTTTCCCACAGACGGCGCCAAATTATTGAACCGATTTCTCGACTCAAACAGTCAATATGGAAATTATATGAGTAATATGGAATTCGTATATTTATTTAAGGGAAAGGGTCTCGGAATTCCAGTATAAAGAAATAGATCGAATAATTGAGATCAAAACAATATGAATAAATTAGAAATGAAAGATGCGAAAAAAAGTTCATTTCTTTATTTAAACAAAGACGGACGACAACAAAAGAATAGCCTTATCAAGCTTTGTATTCTCCAACATCCGACGAAAAATAGATATGAAGTAAAATAGAGGTAATTCGAGAGAAAATTATATATTTTTAAGCTGAAGAATCTATTTATTGCTCGCCTTTGGCCTTCCTCCTTGTCGAGCTTGCTCTACGTGTATGGTCGAGATCGGTCATCGTCTTGTCGATCCAGGAGCTTGTCTCCCTTTCCAAGGGAGTTTGACCGATTCCCTTGGGCGACTGGAGTATGAACATCTTTAGGCGGGATGATCCTTCGAGGACGAATAACTTATGGGCTTCGGGCTTTGAATTAGGCCATTCTGCTCGCTTGTAGACACAGATCTCCTCGTTCTCGCCTTGGGCCGGACTCGTTTTGGGCCTTTCCTGATCCAGCTCATCTAGGGCTAAGGGAGGTCGATCTATACTCCCACGTTTATTAGTATTTATTTATCGTTAAAATCACACCCACTTTCCCGGGTCGTGACACTATTGTACTTAAACAAAGATATATTAATACCAAGTACAAAATACCAAAACCAAATACCAATACCAGATAATTCATTTGATTATCTTCGGAGTAATACCAAAATCTAGACGAAACAAATAAGAATGAAAATATGAGACTGACCGACTTGATTGGGAGGGAGAGTCTTGGAGGGAAGCGGAGCCGCCTGAGACTGAGATTTCTTGGCCGCCCGAAACTAAGACTTCTTGGCCGCAACTAGAGAGACTCACAGACACACAATCAAGTGCAGAGACTTTTTGGCCGCAGCTCGAAACACGGCTGGTGATGGCCGGGCTGAGTGAGAGAGAGAGTGAAAGAGTGAGTGAGAGAGAGAGAGAGAGAGAGAGAGAGAGAGAGAGAGAGAGAGTGAAAGAGTGGGTCAGAGAAAGGGAAGGAGGCGGAGATGGTGAGGTCGATTGGCGGACTGGTGGAGCGTGGTGGGTGGACGCGACAAGGCCTCGCAGCGCCGACGAGGGAAAGATGAAAGGGATAGAGACGGAGTGGTGGTGTGAGAGATAGAACCAGAAAAAGGAAGAGAAAAGTAAAGGTAGGGAATCAGGAAGCAAATCCTAGATTTGGGTCTGATGAATGTAAAGGAGTGGTGATAATTTTTCTAAGCATTATGTGGTCCTAATTAAAAAATAAAAAAGAGAGCCAAATACGTTTATTTTTATACTTGATGAAACTTTGGGGGGACATGAAAAAAGAGGAAATTTTTACTTTTTTGTTTTTCTTTTATATAATTAAAAATGGAATAAATTACTATAATTAAAATTAGAATTCATTTGAATATGTTATGTTTAATTTAAACATAACTAATTATGGATCTATGACATCAAATATCACTCTATATTTTAAAATAAATGATCTTCAAAATGAAGGAAAAAAAAAACCAAAACTCCATGTAAAAAAAAATCTTTACATGCTCCTGACCGTGGCTGTGAAAATCGAGTCCGGTCATGCTCCTTGTTTTTTCTTCTCTCTACGAAATTCAGCATCAATTTCAAACAACCATAAAATCGTATTTGAATCCTATTTGAGATTAAGAATCCTAGCCAAAAACAAACACAACAAAGCTGAACTCAATTCTCGTAATCATCAACGCTTACATCAATATTCAACATTAAACACAATCGGTGTCAATCTAATATATAACTCTAAATGGTCCAACAATTAGAAGCCATTTGATCTAAAATTGATCATTTCATTATCTATATATATATATTGATATATATATATATATATATATATATATATATATAAATTCATTACAACTCTATAAATTATATCACATTTGATATTAAAACTTAAAACTATATAATATTTACATTTGGTATAAAAATTGAGTATCCATAATAAATAAATAAAAACTATGTATTTACTACTTTTGGTATACCTTAATACGGGGGATAATACATCCATTTATCTTTCTTCAGTGCATCATTAATGCTTTTGGCATTAAAGAAGAAGCATTAAGGTATATAGTTCTTTAATGATAGCTGTATGATGTTTCATGAATTCAAATAATTAATGTTTCAATATGTATATTGTGTTCAATAAAATCTATTATTTAATGATCCAATCCACAATATGTGTTGATATATATATATATATATATATATATATATATATATATATATATATATATATATATATATATATATGAGTTACTCGGGAGAAAAAAAAAAGAGTACAATACTAAATCCGTTCAATTTGAAAAAAAAAAAATTTCATTTTCAATGTTTCTCGTGTTGGCCTCGATTTCTTATTAATTATACATTAATATATGTGAATTAATATTGATATGATATAGTACGTGAATTAATATTAATCTTTGGCTTGCAATATGTATATTAGTCTTAGCATTATTTTATTATGTATTGACCACTTTCGGTACTTTAATACAGTGAATAGTATATATATTTATCATTTTTTGATGCCTCATTAATACTTTTGGCATTAAAGAACAAACATTAACTAACCATCGAACAGAAAGTCTATCTATAGATGAATATATATTTATCATGTTAGAATATATATTTTGATAACTCGAGCAAGTCAAAAATTTACGTTTCAGATCTACTCTGTGACGATCCGACTTTTCGGACCGTCTTACTTATCTTACTTTTTAAACTTTAAAAAATTCTTTAGAAAACTTGGTGGAATTTTTTTTTAAAAACACATCGAATAAAGGCATACTAAAATTTTAAAGATCTTAAAAAGAAACAAAAACATTTAAGAAAAATATGAAGATTGCATATTGAACACTTCATGAGAAGTACTTAACCAAAATTGAAAATACGAATTTAAAACAAAACATAACAGCAAATATACTAAAACATAATCCATAATCTAAATCTCAACCAAAATATAAAACTCTTTGAAACTTCGACGTAAATGAAATTAAAACCTTTAAAAATTATTTCTTAAAAACTCGTAGCGGAAGACTTATGTCTTAATAACGCTTAGCAAAAGACTTAATTCGTGAATGGAATCCATGACCCAACCCTCTCGCTATCGATGCCGCTAGTCCACCCTGCTCAGTTCCTTGGAAGTTGTTTACCTACAACACAGACGTATATTTTATTCGACGAGATGAGCTTACGCTCAGCGAGAATAATATAAAGCTCACAAAATAAAAAGAGTAATCAATGCATGAACCGGTTATTAGTATTTTAAAACTAAACGGTGACTTGATCTTTCTTTTCTTGATTCTATCAACTTTTAGTTCGGGGTGCCCCTAGGGTAATCGTATCAATTTCAGTGTACACTTTAGATACGAAGTGATGGGGTTATAAAGTCCCACACTTCGCTCTATCTTTTAAACTTATTAGGGCCTCGGCCCGAGAAATTTCCCCATTAGAGCCTCGGCCCGGGAAAATTCTCCTTAA
Organism: Urtica dioica subsp. dioica; assembly: GCF_054948205.1. NCBI lineage: Eukaryota > Viridiplantae > Streptophyta > Magnoliopsida > Rosales > Urticaceae > Urtica > Urtica dioica. Next base: position 24,358,114 of record NC_142759.1, on the reverse strand, counting down.
CACCTCTCGAGGCGATACGACTCCCTTGCTTATCTTTTTTTTTTTCACTTTTAAGATAACATTCCATACTGATATGACATGTACATAAAAAAAAAAAAACTTTCAAACATATGCTCATACAATACATGACTAAAAAAAATATAAACCATGTACATTCTAAAAAAAAACCTACTTTAACTTAACGCTTTATAGTTGACCAAACATAAATCCAACTACTACAAACAATCACGCAATCAAATAAAGAAATACATACTCAAGCATATAAAGCTATAAAAAAACCATATCATGAATCACAAAACATCATATTTAATTTTGAACTAATCTGTGTTGTAGTGAGATTATTATCACCTGGATATCGAAGGTTACGATCGTAGATCGTCGAAGGAAAATGACGCTCAAAACGACTCGGAACCTAATTGGGATAAAAAGCTACCGGGGATCAGCTGTAGGTTCTGAAAATTTCCAGAGACGACATTCAACGTGAAATTACGAAAATACCCTTGGCTATTAGGGTTTCGGTGAAATATTAAAACTCTGAGAAAACTTCTGTAAAAATTCCAGTACGTATAAAACATAATTTGGATCACTTTTTGTAAAGGCATCACGGCCAAAATAATTTTTTAACTATTTATTAAAAATAAAAGAAGTGCTAAAATCCAACTTTAAAATTTTTGTCAAAAACTGTCTGCGTGTTGTTTTCAAAATAATCAGAAAATATTCTGTAGTTGATAAAAATATTTTTCGATTTAAGGGTTAGATAGAAGACATTTAAACCTAACTTTTCCAAAAAGAATCAACGCAAAGATCAAATTTGTTGAATCCACAGTAAGCGTTTAAAGTCTGAAAATTTGGAATAGGTCTCAGGTCTGTGCACTGATTTGAAAATAATCGGAAAATATTCTGTATTTCATAAAAATATTTTTCGATTAAAGATTTAGATAGAAGAAACATAAACCTAACTTTTCCAAAACGAAACAATGCAAAAACATCTTTTTTGAAATCAGGGCAAGCGTTTTAAGAAACCTTTTTCAAAGAATCCGAATCAGAGAGAAAAGAAAACATACCTAATAGGAGCTACGAATTTTCAAACCAAGAGAGGGATGAGGGAGGGAGAGCAGAGAAGAAGCGTTAAAAGAAGAGGAATGGATGTTTAAATATGACTTAATTAAACCCTAAAAGCCCAAACCCTAAAAACCCAAACCCTAATCCTACTTTTATTCTTAGAAAAAATAATAATAATAATAATAATAATTACTTTTATTATATATATATATATATATTATATATATATATAACTACGTATCTAACACACATATACATATAAACACACACGTTCATACTTAATATACATACACGTACATACTTAACAGACCATTATATAATATATATATATATATATATATATATATATAATATTATACTGATGAGTACAATATAATACATTATATATATAGACATTATTACTTTATACATATAATTATAGCTCGCATTTATACACTATATATATATATATATATATATATATATATATATATATCAAACAAGAAAAACAAACTAAACTTATAGTTTCATACTAATCACAAAAAAATTAAAAAAATTAATTAAATGCCATAATATCTACAAAGGAAATTATTTTGGGGTTTCACAATCTCCCCTACTTATTAGAATTTTCGTCCCGAAAATTAATAAGAAAGTTGAGAAGAACAGTAAAAACTCTTAATTGGAAATATTAAGTCTCTTTAAAAAAAAATCATTGAAATATTTAATCTCCAAGATGAAGAAATCGATCCTTAGCTTTGTCCACTAATTATTATCGGTACTTTTTTAGCAGTACTATGATAATGATAAAACATCACCGAACGGTAATGTCACGTCCTTAAAACTTGTCAAGTTTTATCTACACTATAGCCTAAGTTTTTTTTTTAACTCCAACAAAAAAAAGGAGTGAGTAGCACCAGAGTCAAACAAAACAAATGCGTCATAACGGATCTGCTACTACATCTGAGGTGCTGGCTAGGGCATCGACATTGGTGTACGCATAGATGCAAACTTGAGGTGGCTGTGGTATCTGAGTTGCTGGTGGTGCTTCTAGTAGGCCCTGGAAAATCTATGGCCCTTCAATTTCAGCTTGAATGAAGTGAAGTCGCCCATTCTGATTGTTCTGCTCAAAGTTCTGCTTCGGACAATCTTTAAGGAAGTGTCCTGACTGACCGCACTTGTAACACAGTATACTGCCCATCTTACATTCTCCTGGGTGTATCCTCCCACATGTGTTGCACTTCGGAAATGACCTATTTTACATCTTGACTTTGTAATTTGCATTACCATTATTTTCAGGATGGTTCCTCTTCTTCCCGTTTTCATTCTCGAGATATTGCATCTTGTCGACTTGATTGTTGAAGGGAGGCTGATCGGACTTCTTATTGTCGCATATTTCTCTACTTTGTGTTTTCTTTTCCTTCCGTGCCTTGATGTACTGGTATCGCTCTTCCTTCACTTCAACCAAATTGTATTCAACACGCATTGTGTTGTCGGTCGTTTTCGGAAAACCCGAGACGCCAAGAAGGCACGTCGCTCAAAGGGCCGATGGTCAGGCCGGAGGTCCTGAAGAGCGGCAGGTCTTCAAGCCCTCGCCCAAATTCTTGACTCCTCGAGTCGAGCTTCGCTCCTCGAGTCGAGCCTTGAGTCAATCCCCTCGAGTCGAGCTTCGCTCCTCGCATCGAGCCTTGAATTGTTCCTCGAGTCGAGTCTTGAGTCAATCTCCCCGAGTCCAGCTTCGCTCCTCGAGTCGAGCCTTGAGTCAATCTCCTCGAGTCGAGCTTCGCTCTTCGAGTCGAGCCTTGAGTCAATCTCCTCGAGTCGAGCTTCGCTCCTCGAGTCGAGCCTTGAATTGTTCCTCGAGTCGAGCCTCGAGTCATTCTCGAGTCGAGCCTCGAGTCATTCTCGAGTCACTCCTCGAGTCAAGTCGCTAGTCGCTCTCGTAAAGTTGAGCCTTGCTCCTCGAATCGAGTCACTCTTGTCAAGTGAAAATCTTCATATTTCACGTGGGAAGAATGATATTCAAAGGCCCGTAAGAACCCGGCAAGACGAGCCGTTCATCACGCACACAACACGCTACGCCGGCCGGCCGTGCAGCAGACGGCACGCCGCGCCAGACAGGCGTGCGCCGCGCGCTCTATGCGCCGCGCGAACTGCGCCGCGCCCGGTGACCCGCGCGCCGCGCGTTGTACGCCGCGCTTTGTGCGCCGCACGCGCCGTGCGCCTCCACTTGATGGCATGCGCATTCCTAGTCCTACATGGACGAAAAAGGGACCTTCTAAGGCTCCCAAACACCTATATAAACCCATTCCCATTGAAGGGAAAGCCATCCCATTGAATCCTATTCAATATACAAAAATTCTCTTCATCTCCTATCGACACGCTCGATTTCTTACTCTCCTCTGCTTCTCTGGATGCCATATTTGGCCTGAAGCAGACTCTCTTCTCCCTCCCTCGTTCTCAAAGGTTCCGAAGCACTCACGGGGACTTCCCGGACGTCGCTCCCTTTGACCGAACGTTCTCCGGTGCTCAAGCACGCCCCTAGGGTTCTCAACTAGAGTTACCCTCGCGCGTCTAACACGCTAGACGCCTACGCGATCTCCGAAGTTCTGAGACGCTGCCGAGGACTCCTCGCGCCCCGTCTCCTTCGTCGAGCACACCTCTCCGCCAAGGCTCCGCGCCTCATACTGCGTCCTACACGCTTGAACTACGTTCTGACCTGATCCCACGCACGGGTACGTAGGCAGCCGACAACCAAGGCACGGTCACTCTTCCTCCTCACCCCTACCTCTCCCGAGAGGCGGGTTGATCAGAGAAAACCCTAGCTCGAGACTATCGAGTTCCCACTCTTGGCCCGGGTGCGATCACTTGGTCCGGCCTTGGATCGAACCGCCCGAGGTTTTAAATAGTTGTTCATTTTCGTGCGACAACATTTTGGCGCTAGAAGGAGGGGACTTCCCGACCTATTCAGCCCGAAATCCCTTCTGTTCATCTTCTTCTTTTCTTCTGCGAACTCAACTTTCTCGAACTTGAGAAACGATGAGTAGCCAACCACCCGTGCGTTCTGAGGGCGTGAACAACCCCGAAAACGTCGCTAGGACCAAGAAATACTTCTTGCGCTCCCGAGCGCATGGTGACGAAGAGTCGCTCCACGAAGAGAGCTCGACCCGCTCACCATCTCCATCTCCTGATAGCAGGGACGACCGCATCGTGGAGTTAGAGGAGAGTATCCGCCGACTGAAGGCGAGGAACGCAAGGTACCACAGCCGACTGGCTGCGAAGCAACCTATGCGTGACACGACGATCCCCAATGGGGATCCTGAGAACCTCAACGAGGAAAGCCGCGACCCTGATTACGAGGGTACTGGCGAGTCGGAGGATATCGAGACTTCTCTCACGAAGGACGGGGGACTCCCCGCCATGTTTGAAGCCGGTCCGTCGAATCCCTTACCCCGAACAGGCGATGGCCGGCAGCTTCTCAAGAGGGGAATTCCCGACGTTCGGCTCTCGACCGACTAGGTCCGAGGGAGAATGTTGCGGAAAGTCAGGGCGCGCGGAGAGCGCACCGCCGCAAGCAAAGCCGGCGTCTCCATACGGACAGCCCTGATCTTAGGGACCACCTCACTGCTCAACGCATTGGGCGTGGCAATGATCTGAGAGAGCGGCTAAGCTCTAGACCCAATATCCCGCTGGCAGCCCCAACTAACGGGAACCGCCGCGCAGGACAAGGGTCTAACGAGAGGCTACAGGTGACTCCTCCCGATCAAGGGGTTACTCCAACGACCGATCTCGATGTGGTCACTATGATCCACAACCTTCGAAATGAGGTACGAGATCTCCGAGAATACGGAATAGGTGGAAGTGCCTACGGAGTCGTTGAGGAGAACTCATCGCCTTTCACTACTCAGATACTGGCTGAGGTTTGTACGGGGAATTTCAAGCTCTCGAACCTCGCTCCCTATGATGGGAAAGCAGATCCTGCCTACCACATCCAGCACTATGAAACCTGGATGACGATGCAGGGTGTTTCTCCTGGCGCCATGTGCCAAGCTTTTAGTTTGACCCTCCCCGGACCCGGCTTTGAGTGGTTCAAAAACTTAAGGCCAGTAAGCATCCACTCATTTAAAGACCTGAAGGACATGTTCCTAGCACGGTTCGCTACGTCTATGGTCCAAAAGAAGACCAAGATGTACCTGTGGTCAATCAGGCAAGAGGGTGGCGAGTCTCTTAGACGATACCTCGCCCGATTCACTGAAGAGTCAAACAAGGTCGACCGCTTTGACGACAGTGACGCAATTGCCGCTATCATAGAAGGCTTGCGCACAAGTGACTTCCTCAAGTTTGTCGTCGGCCGTGTCCCTTCCACCATGGCCGAGTTAATGACTCGAGCTAAGACCTTCATGGGAGTCGAAGACTACCTCGACGGCCGCAAGAGCACTAATCAAAGCTCTCGCCGCCGAGAAGAACCTAGCCGCGAGCAGAGCGAACCTCGTAAAAGGCGAAACAAGGGGAACCAGGTTCCTAGCAACCAACCCCCTGTACCTCAGAAACCGCGACATGCGGAAAACTTCAAAGGGTACTCGTCATTCACGCCGCTGAACACAACGCCGGAAAGGATCTTGGCTCTGGCACGTGACAAGTTCACGCCCCCGGCTCCAATGAAGAAGGATCCCGCAACTCGCGATCGATCCAGGTATTGTGAGTTCCATCGGTAATATGGTCATTTGACCTCGGAATGCTACAACCTCAAAAGGCAAATCGAGGCTTTGATCCAACGGGGTGAGCTGAAGGAGTTCGTGTTGCGCATGATTGGCGCTGCGGGCCCGACCGCGAACAGACAACAGTCTGGTCAAGGAGGAGGAACAGCCGCTTCTGCCGACCGAACCACGGCTACTGCCAACGCCAACCCACAACTGCACGTGGTAACCACCATACTGAGGGGTCCACAAGATGGAGATTCAGCCCGACAACGGAAGAAATTCCTTAGGGCCGTGTCTCAGGAAGACGCTGCTATGCACGTCAACTTCACATATGAAGAACCTCCGTCCGTGCCTCACGAGACGATGTATTTCACCAATGAAGAGGCCAAGCGAGTTGTGCATCCGCACAATGACGCGATCGTGCTCAAAGCCCAAGTGGCCAATAACTTGGTGAAAAGGGTTCTCATCGATAATGGCAGCGCTGCCGACATAATTTTCAAGTCCACCCTAGAGCGCATGAAGCTCGGGGGGCTGCGTCCGACTCCGACCCAAACACCATTGTTTGGGTTCACTGGGGAAAAGGTTATGACCGAGGGCATTATCGACCTGCCGGTCACCTTTGGGACCCCTGGAGGGATCGAGGCCGTTCACATGGTCCCATTCCTAGTGGTCGATCAGGAGTCGCCTTACAACTTAATCATCGGGCGACCCACGTTGAACCGGCTAAGGGCAATCACTTCCACGTATCACCTACTGGTGAAGTTCCCCACCGAAGGAGGAATTGGCATTGTGGCTGGAGACCAATCCCAAGCCAGAATATGCTACGTGCAAGGAGTTGATGGCAAGTCCGCGGGAAAAGCGGTCAACACAATCTTCCAACTGGAAGACGATTACCCATGCAACCCAAGGGATGCAAGGAAGTTCGGAGAACTTGACCCCCATGATGAAATCGAAAGACTTAAGGTGGAAACCTCCGATGATCTTGTGCCAATCGTCCTGGACGAATCGAAGCCAGATCAGGTTGTAAAAATCGGCACCCGACTTCCACTCGCCATCAAAACTCAGCTTACCGCCTTCCTTAGGGAGTTCAAGGATGTTTTTGCATGGACTCATGCGGACATGCCTGGAATCGATCCCGAGGTAATAGTGCACCGACGGAACGACGACCCAAAAGTCGCCGAAAAAGTGCAGGCTAGACGAACGTTCAACCCAGAACGATACCTGGCCATAAATGAAGAGGTCGAGAAACTCCTCACCGCAAACTTCATTCGAGAGGCTAAGTACCCCAAGTGGGTCGCCAACGTGGTAATGGTAAAAAAGCCCAACGGGAAGTGGCGAATTTGTATAGACTATAAAGATCTTAACAAAACCTGCCATAAGGACTGCTTTCCACTCCCGCGCATCGAACAACTGGTGGACGCCACGGCCGGCCATGAACTTCTAAGCTTCATGGACGCTTATTCAGGCTACAACCAAATTCGAATGCACGAGCCCGATCAAATTAAGACGACCTTTGTCACTGATTGAGGTCTCTACTGTTACAAGGTCATGCCTTTCGGCCTTAAGAACGCGGGAGCAACGTACCAACGCTTGGTAAATCGGATATTCGCCGATCAAATCGGCAAGACGATGGAAGTATACGTGGACGACATGCTCGTTAAAAGCCTACTGGCAACCAATCACGTACGCGACCTCAGGGAGATGTTCACAATCCTGCGCCGATATAAAATGAAGCTCAACCCCAATAAATGCGTATTCGGGGTTGAATCCGGAAAGTTCCTCGGTTATATCGTCAGCCGACGAGGCATAGAGGCGAACCCGGAAAAAATCAAGGCACTCCTTGAAATGAAGTCGCCAAGACGAGTTAAAGAGGTACAAAGCCTGACCGGTCGGATTGCCGCTCTGACACGGATTGCCGCTCTGACACGCTTCGTGTCTAAAGCCACCGACAAGTGTCAACCGTTCTTCAAAGCTCTGAAGAAGACGGACGGCTTTGAGTGGACGGACGAATGCGAAAATGCCTTCCAAGAAATGAAGGCTTACTTTGGGTCCCCACCATTCCTCTCTAAACCGAGAGAGGGCGAGACGCTATACGTGTATCTCGCCGTCTCCGAAAGAGCTGTAAGTGCTGTCCTTGTCCGCGAAGAAAACAAGGTCCAGTGGCCGATCTACTACGTGAGCAAAGCCTTACTCGACGCGGAAACGCGCTACACCGAGATTGAGAAACTTTCTCTGGCTCTCGTAACGGCAGCTAAGAAGCTACGACCGTACTTCCAAGCTCACCCAATTGCGGTGCGAACTGAGCATCCAATCGGTAAAGCTCTTCAAAAGGGAACATCGACTCGCATGGCGATCTGGTCCCAAGAATTGAGCGAGTATGGGATTGAGTTCCACCCAAGAACGGCTATAAAGGGGCAGGCCTTAGCCGACTTCGTGGCAGAATTCTCCTACGCTCCCGATATGGGAAGAGCGGAATCCGACCTTAGCGACGATACGCTAACTCGGAAAAGGAAGGTAGACCCAACGGGTCCCATCTGGGAGTTATACGTAGACGGAGCATCTAATGCTCGGGGGGCTGGCGCCGGAATAATCCTGATTAATCCCGACGGGGAAAAGCTGCGATACGCCCTTCACTACGGCTTCCAAGCCTCCAACAATGAAGCTGAATACGAGGCGCTCATTGTAGGGATAGAGCTGGCACAGAAACTCGGCTCCCATAACCTGTGAATACACTGCGACTCGCAGTTGATCGTAAACCAGGTTAGAGGAGATTACACCGCCAAGGAACCCAACATGATCGCGTACCTGGCTAAGAAAAACTCCAAACTCGATGCCTTCTCTTGGTTTGAGATTCACCAAATCCCTAGAGAACAAAATTCGGAGGCTGACGCGCTTGCTCGCCTCGGATCTGGCATCGACGAAGACGGATTGGGGACCGTACCCATTGAATCTCTCCCACGACCATCCGTCTCTCGAGACGAAGTCGGGACCATAGAGATGGCATCTCAGCCTACTTGGATGGACTCAATTGTCGAGTTTTTGCGAAGAGGGGAACTCCCCGAAGACCGCAAGGAAGCCGATAAGCTGAGGACCTTAGCATCCAAATACACGCTCCGTGAGGGCATACTCTATAAGCGCGGTTACTCGACACCGCTGCTCCGATGCCTCGATAGCGTTGAGTCGACCAAGGTCCTCCGCGAAATCCATGAGGGCATCTGCGGAAACCACGCCGCTGGAACTTCCCTTGCGCTCAAAGCGCTTAAGCAAGGCTATTTCTGGCCTACCATGAAGCGAGATGCTTGCGAATGGGCAAGGCGTTGCGATAAATGCCAGCGCTTCGCGGAAATCCCGCGACAGCCCCCGACCCCATTAAGCAGCATCATTGTCCCACATCCCTTTGCTAAGTGTGGCGTGGACATCATTGGCAAGCTCCCTAGAGCGCCAAGGCAATACGAGTACGCCATTATCGCCATCGACTACTTCACTAAATGGGTAGAGGCCGAGCCGCTTGCCAGAATAACTGAAGCAAACACGACAAACTTCATCTGGAAGAACATCATATGCAGGCACGGTATCCCCGCCTCGATTGTGACCGACAACGGAGCACAATTCGACAACGCGCGAGTAAGAGATATCTGCGATCAACTGAAGATCAGCAAGACCTTCTCCTCACCGCGTCATCCTCAGGCCAACGGCCAAGTCGAAGCAGTCAACAAGACAATCAAAAGCAACCTGAAAAAGAAGCTCGAAGACAAGAAAGGCGCCTGGGCCGAGGAATTGCCATTCGTCCTATGGGCATATAGGACAACCGCGCGAAACGCCACCGGCGAGACGCCATTCTCCCTTGCATATGGGATCGAGGCCGTGGTTCCAATTGAAACCGAGGTACCCACGTTCCGAGTCGATACATTCGACGAGGCGGACAATGACGAGGCCATGCGCCTTGAGTTGGACCTGATCGATGAAAAGAGAGCGGAAGCATTCAAACACCTCGCCGCACAGAAGCGCAAGGTCGAAAGGTACTACAACTCCAAGATCAAAAGGCGGACCTTTGCCGTTGGAAGCCTCGTCCTCAGACGAGTGTTCCAGAACACACAAGTCCAAGGCGCCGGCGTCCTAGGCCCGAATTGGGAAGGCCCTTACAGAGTCCGATTCGCCACCCGTGGAACGCCACCCGTGGAACGCGGAGCACTTGAGGCAGTACTATCAGTAGCTAGCGTCCCCCGCATTTTTATCGCTTTTATTTCCCATTTTCAATAAGGCCTACGAGCCAATGTTTTAGGATTTTAATTTTCTCGCAAGTTTTTCGCAAAAATAATAAAACTCAAGTTTTCCGTTTCAAATTTTGTTTTATGCAAGTTTTCTGGTTATCAAACAATTAACTTATAACCCAAAAACTTGGGGGGGGCTAGCTATGGTAAGGAAACTCTCAAAAGAACACGCTCCACCAAAAAACCTAAGACGCCTACATGGCACACGTAAGACGCGTAAAGGCGCAACCCGTAAGACGCCTACATGGCGCAACTTAAGACGCCTACATGGCGCACGTAAGACGCGTAAAGGTGCAGCCCGTAAGACGCCTACATGGCGCAACCTAAGACGCCTACATGGCGCACTTAAGACGACTACATGGCGCAACCTAAGACGCCTACATGGCGCACTTAAGACGCCTACATGGCGCAACCGAAGACGCCTACATGGCGCACGTAAGACGCGTAAAGGCGCAACCCGTAAGACGCCTACATGGGGCACGTAAGACGCGTAAAGGCGCAACCCGTAAGACGCCTACATGGCGCAACTTAAGACGCCTACATGGCGCACGTAAGACGCGTAAAGGCGCAGCCTGTAAGACGCCTACATGGCGCAACCTAAGACGCCTACATGGCACACGTAAGACGCGTAAAGGCGCAACCCGTAAGACGCCTACATGGCGCAACTTAAGACGCCTACATGGCGCACGTAAGACGCCTACATGGCGCAACCTAAGACGCCTACATGGCGCACTTAAGACGCCTACATGGCGCAACCTAAGACGCCTACATGGCGCACTTAAGACGCCTACATGGCGCAACCTAAGACGCCTACATGGCGCACTTAAGACGCCTACATGGCGCACGTAAGACGCGTAAAGGCGCAACCCGTAAGACGCCTACATGGCGCAACTTAAGACGCCTACATGGCGCACGTAAGACGCGTAAAGGCGCAGCCCGTAAGACGCCTACATGGCGCAACTGAAGACGCCTACATGGCGCACGTAAGACGCGTAAAGGCGCAACCCGTAAGACGCCTACATGGCGCAACTTAAGACGCCTACATGGCGCACGTAAGACGCGTAAAGGCGCAGCCCGTAAGACGCCTACATGGCGCAACCTAAGACGCCTACATGGCGCACGTAAGACGCGTAAAGGCGCAGCCCGTAAGACGCCTACATGGCGCAACCTAAGACGCCTACATGGCGCACTTAAGACGCCTACATGGCGCAACTTAAGACGCCTACATGGCGCAACCTAAGACGCCTACATGGCGCACTTAAGACGTCTACATGGCGCAACCTAAGACGCCTACATGGCGCAATCCAAGACGCCTGCTTGGAGCGCTTAAAACGCCTACCTAGCGCGGCCTGATACGTCCACTTGACGCAATCCGGCACACGTAAGGCGCCTACGTAGCATGGCTGACCCGCAGTTGAAAGTACTTAAAAACGCGAACCATCCAATTGACTGGCGTGTTTGAAAAGGTACCCTGCTGAGGTAAAAGGATGGGCAAAACCATTGACACAAACAAATCGACCATCCAAGCATGCCATAAAAGATGAATGTGCGAAAACATTCGTAAGAATAAATAAAAAACTTTTCATAAAAGAAAGAGGCAATTGCCTCAAATCCTAGAAAGCATGCGCTAAGACAAGTGCGCTAAAGGGAAAAATCCTAGTAAGCAAGCGCTAAGACAGGTACGCTGAATGGAAAAACCTAAAAAGCATGCGCTAAACACTTGCGCGAGAAAAATAAATAAAAGAAAAGGTCACTCGGCGGGGACATCGCCTACAGGATCGGCCCCGTCGAGTGGTGGGAATAGCGAGTCGAAGAAGTCGAAGGTGACCCCCCGAGAAACATTCTCAGTAGCTGTGGCGTCCCGACACTCCACCGCCGCTGCATGCCTTGCCTTCTCGACTCCGACATCAAAGTCGTCTTGAAGGTCGGACGCAAGCTGTTCCGCCGTGGCTTTCTCCTCGGTGACCCGAACCACCTCCTCCGCCAAGGAGTCGCGCTTACGCTCCGCACGAACACGGGCAGCCTCACTCGATGTAAGCTGGCCCTGAAGAATGCCAACTTCTTCTGTGCGCGATTCCAACTGACGTCGAAGGTCCCGCGCTTCGCTCCGGAAGTCCTCCGTCGATCGAGTCGCCACTTCAAGGGCTTGACGTTCCGTCGTTAGCTCCTCAGCCATCTTCGCCACTGCCGCCTGAGCACGGTCGCACTTGCCGCGGGTAACTCCCAATTCCACGCGAGCCTCCTGAAGCTGCTCGCGGAGACTCGCAAACTCCGCCTTTGAGTGAGAACCTTGCTCGGCGTGGGCCAGCTGAGACTTCGCTTGAGCAAGCTCTTCCTGTGCACGGCTCATCCGCCTGATGAGATCGTGAAGGATCTTCTCACCCCGGGTCGCTCGAGCAAGCACCTGAGAAGGCAAAAGGATAATTTAGCAAAAGAAAGGTTCATCACAAACGAGGCAAGGGAAACTTACTCTCTGTGCATCGGAAACGCCGTGACGAAAGAACTCCACGTCGCTGCTCGCCACGACGCTCTTCCACATCTTCATCGAAGATTGAGCGAGGCCCAGGGAACATTCCCCCCTAACCTCCACAGCCTCCACGTCAACCATCGAGTTTACGCGCTTGGAGTCCGAAGACGTGTCGGGTAAAGCCGAGGAGGAGGGTCGCTTCAACGAAGCGCGAGGACCACTCCCCGTCCGATGATCAGTATCGGGTTTCTCCCTACCGTTCCGAGCGGCAATCCGGCAACGGACCGCCGCCAACGACTTCGGGTCCCGAGAAGCCTTCGCTAGGCGCGCTCGAGGCCTTGCCCTAGCCGAAGAGACTACAAAAGCAACAAAAGTAAAAAACCTAAGCTAAAAACAAGAAGCAAGAAGTGTGAAACATCGACATACCTTGCGGATCGCCACTCGAGAGAGATGAAGCAACACTGGGGGCACTCTCGGTCCGCTGGCTAGGTGGAAATGGCGGGAACCACCCGGTGGAAGCCATCAGCTCAGGGGAACGAAATCGTTCGACGGCTTTCCGAGCCTCCGACATTCCCCGGATCTCCTTCACAAAGTCGAGGTCATCGGCCCCTACGTTAGCAGAAAACTCGGCCAAGGGGCCAAAACGGAGCGGCGCGTCGCCAAAAGCCTCCGCCGAGACCCACACCCATGGTCGTCGATTATACTTCTCTGAATCGACGATCAGCTTAGTATTCCGGTGATCGCGGGCCACAAAGAAACTGGGTTGCCCCGGCGCAGGGAAGACCGCGATGAGGCACATCGCCACTATACGGTAGAATGCCGGGCTCATCTGACATGCGTGCACCCCTAGACGGGCGAGAAGCTGCTGAACGATGGGTTGAAACGGCAGCCGTAACCCGCAGTTGAGACTTGCAACTGAAACTACGGCAAATCCACGACGAGGCCGGAAAGGACGGTCGTCCTGTAAAGGACGGAGAAGCGCCACGGACGACGGAATGGCGAATGCCTCCCGGAGACCAACGAATGTCCGGTAGGTGAGCGAGCTCGAAGCATCGACCCCCGAACAATCGAAGTCCTCGGGAGCAGCAAGGCCCTCCTCGGGATACCACTCCGTCCTAGCAAGCGACCTCGCCGATACTAACGCCTCTGCGTCAGGGGTCTCGGGCTGAGAACCCCCTGGCTCCACGGAAGGGTCCCTGCCCTCCGACACGACCGCGGCAGCTGCCGACGGTACCTCGGGACGCTCCGATGCGAGGCCTTCGGCCCCCGGACATGTCTCTGACTCACCTCTGGGATCTTCAGACTCGGGGCCAAAGTCGTCCACGCAGTCTATCTCGTCGAGAACCGACTCTAGCGGAGTCACCGCATCCGCGTCCGTAACATCTCCCGGCACGCCTTGAAAGTCCAAGTCGGACTGCGGCACGTCGAGGCGGACTTTGTCGCGAACCCCCTCGCCAACTAAGTTGATCACGAGGCGAGGGGCAGGCTCCCCGGATGCGGGATGATCAAACTCCCCACCTGTATCGCGCCCAATTGGCGCGCACTCTTCGAGAGGCTGAGCAGCGGGCACGGTCGCACCCAGCTCGCCTTCCTCCAGCCACTGCTCTACTCCGCTTGGATTTTCTTCCACGTGCAAAGGAACTTCCCTTAATCCCGCGAAGAGATCATCCTCTGCGTGTTTAGAACCCTGAAACAAGAGAGAGAAATCAATCTCGGGACTCTCAGCTGAGAAAAGGGGAGGGACATCCATAAGGCAAGCGTAAAAAAGGAAAACAAGCGTAGAGAAAAGAGAAAAAATAAAGTGAGGAATAAAGGGAAGGGGGGAGGTCTATTTATAGACTTCTGGGGGGGTAGGAGTCGAAATCCTACTCCAACAAGGAGCAAATTCGGAGTAAAAACTAAAAAAAGTCGGAGTTCTTCCGCGCAAGGCGAACCAGCCCCGCGCACAGGGCGCGCCGCGCGCCAAGCCCGCGCGCCGCGCGGGTCGTGCTGCGCAGGGCGCGCGCCGCGCCGTCCAGGGCGCGCGCCGCGCGGACCCCTTCAAAAAAAAAAAAAAAAGAGAAAAGAGGAAAAGATTTTTCCTCGGGGTCACAAGACACGGGAAATATTTTCCTCAAACACCCAACTAGAAGAACGAAAAGTTCATCGCTGGGACGCCTCCCGAGCGACGAACTTGGGGGGCTAATGTTGTCGGTCGTTTTTGGAAAACCCGAGACGCCAAGAAGGCACGTCGCTCAAAGGGCCGATGGTCAGGCCGGAGGTCCTTAAGAGCGGCAGGTCTTCAAGCCCTCGCCCAAATTCTTGACTCCTCGAGTCGAGCCTTGAGTCAATCCCCTCGAGTCGAGCTTCGCTCCTCGCATCGAGCCTTGAATTGTTCCTCGAGTCGAGTCTTGATTCAATCTCCCCGAGTCGAGCTTCGCTCCTCGAGTCGAGCCTTGAGTCAATCTCCTCGAGTCGAGCTTCGCTCTTCGAGTCGAGCCTTGAGTCAATCTCCTCGAGTCGAGCTTCGCTCCTCGAGTCGAGCCTTGAATTGTTCCTCGAGTCGAGCCTCGAGTCATTCTCGAGTCGAGCCTCGAGTCATTCTCGAGTCACTCCTCGAGTCAAGTCGCTAGTCGCTCTCGTCAAGTTGAGCCTTGCTCCTCGAATCGAGTCACTCTTGTCAAGTGAAAATCTTCATATTTCACGTGGGAAGAATGATATTCGAAGGCCCGCAAGAACCCGGCAAGACGAGCCGTTCATCACGCACACAACACGCTACACCAGCCGGCCGTGCAGCAGACGGCGCGCCGCGCCAGACAGGCGCGCGCCGCGCGCTCTATGCGCCGCGCCCGGTGACCCTCGCGCCGCGCCCGGTGACCCGCGCGCCGCGCCCCGCGCGCCGCGCGTTGTGCGCCGCGCTTTGTGCGCCGCACGCACCGTGCGCCTCCACTTGATGGCATGCGCGTTCCTAGTCCCACATGGACGAAAAAGGGACCTTCTAAGGCTCCCAAACACCTATATAAACCCCTTCCCATTGAAGGGAAAGCCATCCCATTGAATCCTATTCAATATACAAAAATTCTCTTCATCTCCTATCGACACGCTCGATTTCTTACTCTCCTCTGCTTCTCTGGATGCCATATTTGGCCTGAAGCAGACTCTCTTCTCCCTCCCTCGTTCTCAAAGGTTCCGAAGCACTCACGGGGACTTCCCGGACGTCGCTCCCTTTGACCGAACGTTCTCCGGTGCTCAAGCACGCCCCTAAGGTTCTCAACTAGAGTTACCCTCGCACGTCTAACACGCTAGACGCCTACGCGATCTCCGAAGTTCTGAGACGCTGCCGAGGACTCCTCGCTCCCCGTCTCCTTCGTCGAGCACGCCTCTCCGCCAAGGCTCCACGCCTCATACTGCGTCCTACACGCTTGAACTACGTTCTGACCTGATCCCACGCACGGGTACGTAGGCAGCCGACAACCAAGGCACGGTCACTCTTCCTCCTCACCCCCTACCTCTCCCGAGAGGCGGGTTGATCGGAGAAAACCCTAGCTTGAGACTATCGAGTTCCCATTCTTGGCCCGGGTGCGATCACTTGGTCCGGCCTTGGATCGAACCGCCCGAGGTTTTAAATAGTTGTTCATTTTCGTGCGACAACACATTGCACGTTCGAGACAGTCTGCAACAGTGGATGGTGGATGACTTCTGCTGTCAATAGCTAGAGCCAGTTCCGGTCAGAACATTCCTATAATCCTTTGAACTCTTTCTGACTGGGCCGGAACCAGGTGATGGCATAATCTTGCCAGCTCGTTAAATTTTCTCACAGCTTCAGTCATAGTCATTGTGCCTTGCTTTAACTCCGTAAACTCCTTTGTTTAGTGTTCATCGTGCGCATGTTGATATACTTACTGTTGAACTCCTCGATGAAGCCGTCCCACGACATAGCGCGTGTGTCTCTTCTCACAGCTACTGTCTCCTACCAATAGCGCGCATCTTTCTTCATGACAAATGAAGCGCATATCACCTTCTCGGTCTCCGATATGTTCATGAAAAGTCTAAGATCGTCTTAATCTCTGACATCCACTCATTGGACACTAAAGGATCAGTCGATCCTTCAAAATGTGGAGCTCTCATCCTCCTGAACCTTTCGAAAAGATCATTAACCACAACAACTTGGCTCATCTGAGGTACGTCTTGAGGAGATACTTGTTGATCATCTCCCACATTTTCATTCACTTGGGGGAGGTGGTTCCTCAACTCTTGTATCTCCGCTTCTTGAGATTCGATACGTTGTAGCGATGTAGTAACGAGCACCACAAGATCTGGTTGGGCAGCAAGCTGAGGTCCGGGGGCTGGACCGTTGGGATTCTCTATTGCTCCTTGTTCTGCGGAAAATGGAGTGACATGATGAGCATCTTGAACTGGGACATAAGCGGCAACTTCGCCTCTTCCTCTACATCGGCCTCGTGGCCTACCTCTACATTGTCCACGAGCAGCTTGAACGTTTTCCATCTAAGTAAAAAAAAAATACCTAACATATAAACAAAAAAAGCACTAACTTACTTGAGTAGGGGACAGCCGTGCAATCGAATAGCGAAAGGGGGTCATAGGTTCGTTGCTCTGATACCAACTGTGACGACCCAACTTTTCGGACCGTCTTTCTTATCTTACTTTTTAAACTTTAGAAAATTCTTTAGAAAACTTGGTGGAATTTTTTTTTTAAATCACATCGAATCAAGGCATACTAAAATTTTAAAGATCTTAAAAAGAAACAAAAAAATTTAAGAAAAATATGAAGATTGCATATTGAACACTTCATGAGAAGTACTTAACCAAAATTGAAAATACGAATTTAAAACAAAACATAACAACAAATATACTAAAACATTATCCATAATCTAAATCTCAACCAAAATATAAAACTCTTTGAAACTTCGACGTAAATGAAACTAAAAACCTTTAAAAATTATTTCTTAAAAACTCGTAGCGGAAGACTTATTTCTTAATAACGCGTAGCGGAAGACTTAATTCGTGAATGGAATCCATGACCCAACCCTCTCGGTATCGATGCCGCTAGTCCACCCTGCTCAGTTCCTTGCAAGTTGTTTACCTACAACACAGACGTATATCTTTTTCGAAGAGATGAGCTTACGCTCAGCGAGAATAATATAAAGCTCACAAAATAAAAAGAGTAATGCAATGCATGAACCGGTTATTAGTATTTTAAAACTAAACAGTGACTTGATCTTTCTTTTCTTGATTCTATCAACTTTTAGTTCGGGGTGCCCATAGGGTAGTCGTATCAATTTCAGTGTACACTTTAGATACGAAGTGATGGGGTTATAAAGTCCCACACTTCGCTCTATCTTTTAAACTTATTAGGGCCTTGGCCCGAGAAATTTCCCCATTAGAACCTCGGCCCGGGAAAATTCTCCTTAACACCTCTCGAGGCGATACGACTCCCTTGCTTATCTTTTTTATTTTCACTTTTAAGATAACATTCCATACTGATATGACATGTACATAAAAAAAAAACTTTCAAACATATGCTCATACAATACATGACTAAAAAAAATATAAACCATGTACATTCTAAAAAAAAACCTACTTTAACTTAACGCTTTATAGTTGACCAAACATAAATCCAACTACTACAAACAATCACGCAATCAAATAAAGAAATACATACTCAAGCATATAAAGCTATAACAAAAACCATATCATGAATCACAAAACATCATATTTAATTTTGAACTAATCTGTGTTGTAGTGAGATTATTATCACCTGGATATCGAAGGTTACGATCGTAGATCGTCGAAGGAAAAAGACGCGCAAAAAGACTCGGAACCTAATTGGGATAAAAAGCTACCGGGGATCAGCTAAGGAAAGGATTCAACACATACTGTAGGTTCTGGAAATTTTCAGAAACGACATTCAACGTGAAATTACGAAAATACCCTTGGCTATTAGGGTTTCGGTGAAAAATTAAAACTCTGAGAAAACTTCTGTAAAAATTTCAGTACGTATAAAACATAATTTGGATCACTTTTTGTAAAGGCATCACGGCCAACATAATTGTTTAACTATTTATTAAAAATAAAAGAATGCTAAAATCTAACTTTAAAATTTTTGTCAAAAACTGTTTGCGTACCGTTTTAAAAATAATCAGAAAATATTATGTATTTGATAAAAATATTTTTCGATTAAAGGGTTAGATAGAACACATTTAAACCTAACTTTTCCAAAAAGAATCAATGCAAAATCAAATTTGTTGAATCCACAGTAAGCGTTTAAATTCTGAAAATCTGGAATAGGTCTCAGGTCTGTGCACTGATTTGAAAATAATCGGAAAATATTCTGTATTTCATAAAAATATTTTTCGATTAAAGATTTAGATAAAAGAAACATAAACCTAACTTTTCCAAAAAGAAACAACGCGAAAATATCTTTTTTGAAACTAGGGCAAGCGTTTTAAGAAACCGTTTTCAAAGAATCCGAATCAGAGAGAAAAGAAAACATACCTAATAGGAGCTACGAATTTTCAAACCAAGAGAGGGATGAGGGAGGGAGAGCAGAGAAGAAGCGTTAAAAGAAGAGGAATGGATGTTTAAATATGACTTAATTAAACCCTAAAAGCCCAAACCCTAATCCTACTTTTATTCGTAGAAAACATAATAATAATAATAGGATTCTACAACGCTTAAAAACAGTTGTAGAATGATTCTACAACGCTTCTCAAGCATTGTAGAATCATGCGTTGTAGAAGCTTCTACAAGGCTTTAAAATCCGTTGTAGAATCCAACAGCTTTCTACAACGCTTAATTATCCGTTGTAGAAACTAAGATTCTACAACGGATATTTAAGCATTGTAGAAGCTTCTACAATGGTTTGAATCCATTGTGTAATTTTTTAATATTTTCAAACATCTCGCCGCGGCGAAGTATATTTCTCGCCGCGGCGAGATATTCTACAACGGATCTTCAATCCGTTGTAGAATCATTTCGCCGCGGCGGACATTATACTTCGCCGCGGCGAGTTGTTTGCCGCGGCGAAGTACGTTCCGTGCCGCGGCGATAACATTCTACAATGGATTGTCAAACCGTTGTAGAATCATGTAGCCGCGGCGGGAATTATACTTAGACGCGGCGAGATTCTCGCCGCGGCTACGTAGGTTTTGCGCCGCGGCGAGAGGATTCTACAACGGATAAAAATCCGTTGTAGAAGCGTTCTGATTATTTTTTAAAAAACACGCCGCGGCGACGTTGTAGCTTAGCCGCGGCGTGGTGTATATCGCCGCGGCGAAACCAAAACATCGCTGCGGCGAGGTGTTGATGTATGAATAATGTGCTCTCGGTATCTTTTTTTCCGCGGCGACTCTTATTTTTCGCCGCGGCAAACGTTATTCGCCGCGTCGAAATGTCTAAGTCGCCGCGGCGAAGGCTTCATTTTGAAGCCGAAATCATTTTTTACACGTACTAAAACCCGGTGTAAAAAATATGACACCTGAAAATAACCTTCAATCCAAAAAATAATATCTACATCTTCAAAACATTCAAAAGAAATATTTACATCCAAAAGTGAATACAAAAACTAACTAATCATCACAATGAATAAATGTTTGTACATAAGTTACCCATTCTTCCCTAACTCTCTCTAAATCATATTTTGTATAGTTTTTCTTACTTTCTAATTGTCCTACACCTCGTACGACTATATCGCGCATATACGAAATAACAAAATACCCGCATTCCGTGTTTCCAGTTTGTCTCGGAGCGTTCCAAGCATTGATGTACGTTGAATGTCCGTTATTATGGGCGTTTTGGTGCTCGAGCTTGAAATCCACAAAATCCTATAACACGGAAATCATAAGAGAAAAAACCTCTACAATGATTTATAATAAAAAATAGTTTAAAAAATCAAAATATTACCTTTTTATCAATCGAGTTAAATCGATTGGAATTTTATTTCTTAATGGTTCGAAGAACATAGCACTATCTCTCCAAGGGTCGAGGACAACGAGCATCCAATGCGCACCTTTATTGCACGACATCAAAGCTAGTTCACCAAATTTGCATTTTCGTACAATGTTTCCAACGTCCTTGACTCGTTTTGAAAAATAAGCATCCTCGTCGTTGTTTTCGATGTACGAACTTAAGCCCGGATTTATAAAACAATAGTCTCGATTCTTCTTCGCCTTTTCTAGCCTCGAGCGTAGATAGCTATGACAAACAAGTATTTGATTGATCAAAACACTAAATATTGAATATTTATATTAAAAACACATAAAAAGAAAACACTTACTCCATATAGACCGTTATGCTCCCCACGCCAATTTCCAAGTATTGCAAAAAGTCGGAAACATCTTCAAATGACACCGGAATCTGGATAGCCGCGAGACTTGGACTAACATTGACCATAATCACATCCCCTTCCGGTAACATTACTTTGTTGGCATGTTGAGCGAGCAATCGAAACTTTGGATTAATCATCTTGTACGGAATCTTCTTAGCATCATCGATGCTAGCTTCACTCTTAAAACCGAGCTTTGAGAGTTGTTTGACAACCGGACCGCGACTCTCTATTCCCGTGTCCATTTCGATCAATCTCTTCGGCCACGAGACAAATTCTCCTATGGCATCTTCAATGGTTTGAGCTTCTTCGGTGGGAATTGGCAATTTTTCTTTTTTAATCAAAACCCCCAAAACGGTCACACGTACATTCCCTTCCTTCAAAGGTAAAGAGTGAACTACGCTCCCATTTAAGTATGATCGCCCATTTGCAACATGAATCATGCCTCCTTTCACAACATCATCTATGAAAAGAAGACACTCGACGCTTTCATCTGAAGTCGGTGTCACCGGGGTGGTTGGATTCAATGAGCATCTAGCACGAACACTATTGGGTTTTTCCACAACAATAGGATCGATCTTCGGACGATCATCAAGAATGATAGGATCGATCTTCGGACGATCATCAACATTGTCGTGTTCTAAGCAAATAAAGAATATTATCAATAACTTAATACCAAAACATTTATCTTTATTAATAAATAGATAAAAAAAAATTAAACATACCTAAAGAGACCGCTTCATTGACGTGTTCTTCAACATTTGCCATCTCTTTATGATCAACAACCTCCGCCTTGAGATTCTCTTCCACTTGCTCGACACTAGGCGACTCGACATTAATGCTACCATTTCCACCGAAGGGCTTCATCACCAAAGACTTTAACTCGCTCATTTCCCGACGCATATTCATTACTTCTTCGTTGGGCGTTGGAGGAACAAAGTACTTAAAACGCGACGTGTGTTTGGATTGACCGCAAACCCGCGACGTTCCCAAAGCTTCTTGCAAAACACTCTTTCCCGATTCCGGCAACCATGTCCCTTGCGATGCTTGTTGTGATAACGTTTTCCACACATAATATTATTTGAAATTAAAATTACAAGGTTAATTGTTATAACAAAGGTAAAGAACTTACGATTTTTTCTCCTATCAATTTGTCTTTCTCATCCTTGTAGTTATCTACGTCTTTCATTCGCGAGTCAATCCAAAGTTCCTCTTTCGTAGGCCATTCCCCCGTTTCGTCATGCTAGTAAGAAGTAATTATATAATAAATTAAAAAATAATTGCAACATTTGGAATAACTAAAAGAAAAAAATGAATCTAACCTTTTCTTGATCAAGCTTTCGATATCCATTTCGGACCGTTCGAGATTTGTACACACTTTTTCCGATATTTGATTTCCCATGTTCCGATGTTTGTTTGAACATTTCGGTTCGTCTATACTCAACAAATGCTATCCAATCTTCTTCGGTGATACTTGTATAGAATTTCAAAATACAAGCCGGTCTCTTTAAGGCGATTGGTTCGTTGATTATGTCTTTGAGTAGATCGTTGTATATCTCATGACGAAATAACCTTGCCGCTTCTCCGACTCTCATAAGGTAATCGTGTTTTTGTTCGATAGGAATCGTAAATCCTTCTTGCATTTTGTTCCAAATCCGTTCGATAGTAACTCGACAACTCATCACCCTCTTTACCGATTGGTTGCCCTTTATCATCAAATTGTACCGGGATTTTTTACCAAGTGTTTTAGCCTTATTAACCCGAACCATAAGAGTGTTTCTTCGTTTTCTTTGTTCATCGGAGTTAAGCGCTAGTTGTCTTCTAATTTTTCTTTTACCACTACCGCTAGAAGTAGTAGTAGTGGACGACATGGAATCTAATATACAAAATTCAAAACATAATCTCAATTTCTAACTCAAATCCAATCCGATTCCAACTTAAATACAATCAATATCAAACTCAAATACAACGAATTCAAATCCAATATACTAAAATCCAATACAAATTCTTCCTAACTTCAAATAAATACCAAATTCTAACTAAATAATAACATAAATCAAATTAAATTCAAAACAAGTTGGGAAATAACATACCCGGTGAAGGCGAGGACGTGGCGAGCGAGAGGCGAGGTGGAGGCGGGGCAGGGGCGAGGTAGAGGCGGGGCTGGGCGAGGTGGAGGCCGGGTTGGGCGATGTGGAGGCGGGGCAGGGGGCGAGGTGGAGCGGGGCTGGGCGAGGTGGAGGCCGGGATGGGCGAGGTGGAGGCCGGACTGGGCGATGTGGAGGCGGGGCTGGGCGAGGTAGAGGCGGGGCAGGGGTGAGGTGGAGGCGGGGTAGGCGAGGTGGAGGCCGGGCTGGGCGATGAAATAGAGGGGCGGCGAGAAGAGAGGGTGGTGGCCGGAGAGAGAGCGACGGCGAGAAGAGAGAGGGGCGGAGAGAGAGCGACGACGAGAAGAGAGAGGGGCCGAGAGAGATAGAGTGGTGGCGAGAGAGGGGCGGGGCGGCAAGAGAGTGGTGGAGAGAGAGAGAGACGAGAGAGATGAGTAGTGGAGAGAGAGATGAGAAGAAATGAATTAGAATAAGGAATGAGAATGAGGGAAAATTGAAAAAAAGCGCTAAGTATAGAATATGAAATGGGCGGGTAGTTAAAAAAAATTGAAATTTTAAGATTTTAAAACGCTCCTACAACGCTTATTCTAAGCGTTGTAGGAGCTCGCCGCGGCGATGTATATTTCTCGCCGCGGCGAACTGCTTCTACAATGCTTAAAATAAGCATTGTAGGAGCCTCGCCGCGGCGAAACCAAATTCTCACTGCAGCGAGAGTTACCCAAAAAATTCTCGCCGCGGCGAAAACGTGTCATCGCCGCAGCGAGGTAACCCTAGATGTCCTCGCCGCGGCAGTATACAATTTTCGCCGCGGCGACCCCTTTCTACAACGCTTAAACAAGCGTTGTAGAATCTGTTGTCGCAGTTTTTCGGACAACTATTTAGGAGCCAAAGACGGTTAGACCCAAGGCCGGACCAAGTAGTCTCGTCTCGACTCGAGCGTGTCGGACTTGGTATCCCAAGTCGTCCCTTAGCTGTGGGTGAAGCTCACCTCGTCTTGATACCTGAAAAGCAAACAAGAGATTGTGAACTACAAAGGGGAAACAGGGGGGGGGGCCCTGTTTACCTCTCCGACGCTCAACATTAGTGTGATTGAGGTGGAGTATAGAGGTTTTAGGGGTGTTTAGAGGCCAAAGCTTGAGAGAAACGAGCGAGGTACGAGTTCGGCAGCGTTTCAGTACTCAAGAATGGATTACCTGGGTCAAGGGAAGGACCCTTGTATTTATAGGCAGCCAAGGGGTGGCTTGGAGACCCCTTGGCCGAGTGAGCAAGGTTGGGCCGGCCTTGGAGGGGGGCCGGCCTTGGAGGGCCGGTCTTGGAGCGCCGGCCGAGGAGGGCCGGTCTTGGAGCGCCGGCCGAGGAGGGCCGGTCTTGGAGGGCCGGCCGAGGAGGGCCGGTCTTGGAGGGCCGGCCATGGAGGAAGGCCGGCCTTGGAGCGCCGGCCATGGAGGGAGGCCGGCCTTGGAGCGCCGGCCGAGGAGGGCCGGTCTTGGAGGGCCGGCCGAGGAGGGCCGGTCTTGGAGGGCCGGCCGAGGAGGGCCGGTCTTGGAGGGCCGGCCATGGAGGAAGGCCGGCCTTGGAGCGCCGGCCATGGAGGGAGGCCGGCCTTGGAGCGCCGGCCGAGGAGGGCCGGTCTTGGAGGGCCGGCCGAGGAGGGCCGGTCTTGGAGGGCCGGCCATGGAGGAAGGCCGGCCTTGGAGCGCCGGCCGAGGAGGGTCGGTCTTGGAGGGCCGGCCATGGAGGAAGGCCGGCCTTGGAGCGCCGGCCATGGAGGGAGGCCGGCCTTGGAGCGCCGGCCGAGGAGGGCCGGTCTTGGAGCGCCGGCCGGCCATGGAGGAGGGCCGGCCTTGGAGGGCCGGCCATGGAGGAAGGCCGGCCCTGGAGCGCCGGCCGAGGAGGGCCGGTCTTGGAGCGCCGGCCGAGGAGGGCCGGCCTTGGAGCGCCGGCCGAGGGGGGCCGGCCTTGGAGCGCCGGCCGAGGGGGGCCGGCCTTGGAGCGCCGGCCGAGGAGGGCCGGCCTTGGAGCGCCGGCCGAGGAGGGCCGGCCTTGGAGAGCCGGCCTTGGCCAGCGCCGGTCTTGGGTCGGTCATACGCCGGGCGGCCGCCGGCCGGGAGCTGGCCGGACGGCACTTGGCCGGCCGAGAGCCGCTGTGCGGTCCTCGCACCGGTCGCGCGGATCTAAGCGATGCCTTAGTTTTCGTCGGTCCGAGACGGACCGACAACATTAGCCCCCCGAGTTTCCGGTCGAGCGTAGATCGAGTGGAAACTCAAAATCTACGCCTTCATACGGATGCGGGATGAACGCTCTCGGGTTCGTGTCATGAGGAATGGCCTTCGCGCGTCGCGAGGGACGGCCTTTGTGCGTCGCGAGGGACGGCCTTCGTGCGCCTCAAGGGACGGCCTTTGTTTCGGGTTAATCGTGCGTGGCTTATTTTCTCGATCTGCCAATGAGGGCGTGATCGATTAGCACGACTTTATTGTGTCGTGCGCGTCTTATTTTCTCGTCTTGCCAACGAGGACATAATCGATTAGCACGTCTTTGCTGTATTGTGCGCGTCTTACTTTTCTCGACTTGCCAACGAAGGCATAATCGATTTGCGCGTCTTTTTTGTATTGTGCGCGTCTTACTTTTCTCGATTTGCCAACGAAGGCATAATCGATTAGCACGTCTTCGTCGTTTAGTGCGCGTCTTATTTTTCTCGATTTGCCAACGAAGGCATAATCGATTAGCACGTCTTTGTCGTTTAGTGCGCGTCTTATTTTTCTCGATTTGCCAACGAAGGCATAATCGATTAGCACGTCTTCTTTGTGTTGTGCGCGTCTTACTTTTCTCGATTTGCCAACGAAGGCATAATCGATTAGCACGTCTTCGTCGTTTAGTGCGCGTCTTACTTTTCTCGATTTGCCAACGAAGGCATAATCGATTAGCACGTCTTCTTCGTTTAGTGCGCGTCTTACTTTTCTCGATTTGCCAACGAAGGCATAATCGATTAGCACGTCTTTGTTGTATTGTGCGCGTCTTACTTTTCTCGACTTGCCAACGAAGGCATAATCGATTTGCACGTCTTCGTCGTTTAGTG
The DNA here is from genome assembly GCF_054948205.1 of Urtica dioica subsp. dioica. Lineage (NCBI taxonomy): Eukaryota > Viridiplantae > Streptophyta > Magnoliopsida > Rosales > Urticaceae > Urtica > Urtica dioica. The sequence continues at coordinate 24,332,131 of NC_142759.1, read as the reverse complement.
CGCGTCTTATTTTTCTCGATTTGCCAACGAAGGCATAATCGATTAGCACGTCTTCTTTGTGTTGTGCGCGTCTTACTTTTCTCGATTTGCCAACGAAGGCATAATCGATTAGCACGTCTTCGTCGTTTAGTGCGCGTCTTACTTTTCTCGATTTGCCAATGAGGGCGTGATCGATTAGCACGACTTTATTGTGTCGTGCGCGTCTTATTTTCTCGTCTTGCCAACGAGGACATAATCGATTAGCACGTCTTTGCTGTATTGTGCGCGTCTTACTTTTCTCGACTTGCCAACGAAGGCATAATCGATTTGCGCGTCTTTTTTGTATTGTGCGCGTCTTACTTTTCTCGATTTGCCAACGAAGGCATAATCGATTAGCACGTCTTCGTCGTTTAGTGCGCGTCTTATTTTTCTCGATTTGCCAACGAAGGCATAATCGATTAGCACGTCTTTGTCGTTTAGTGCGCGTCTTATTTTTCTCGATTTGCCAACGAAGGCATAATCGATTAGCACGTCTTCTTTGTGTTGTGCGCGTCTTACTTTTCTCGATTTGCCAACGAAGGCATAATCGATTAGCACGTCTTCGTCGTTTAGTGCGCGTCTTACTTTTCTCGATTTGCCAACGAAGGCATAATCGATTAGCACGTCTTCTTCGTTTAGTGCGCGTCTTACTTTTCTCGATTTGCCAACGAAGGCATAATCGATTAGCACGTCTTTGTTGTATTGTGCGCGTCTTACTTTTCTCGACTTGCCAACGAAGGCATAATCGATTTGCACGTCTTCGTCGTTTAGTGCGCGTCTTATTTTTCTCGATTTGCCAACGAAGGCATAATCGATTAGCACGTCTTCTTTGTGTTGTGCGCGTCTTACTTTTCTCGATTTGCCAACGAAGGCATAATCGATTAGCACGTCTTCGTCGTTTAGTGCGCGTCTTACTTTTCTCGATTTGCCAACGAAGGCATAATCGATTAGCACGTCTTCGTCGTTTAGTGCGCGTCTTACTTTTCTCGATTTGCCAACGAAGGCATAATCGATTAGCACGTCTTCGTCGTTTAGTGCGCGTCTTACTTTTCTCGATTTGCCAACGAAGGCATAATCGATTAGCACGTCTTCGTCGTATGGTGCGCGTCTTATGTTCTCGATTTGCCAACGAAGGCATAATCGATTAGCACGTCTTTGTTGTATTGTGCGCGTCTTATGTTCTCGATTTGCCAACGAAGGCACAATCGATTAGCACGTCTCCGTCGTGTTGTGCGCGTCTTACTTTTCTCGATTTGCCAACGAAGGCATAATCGATTAGCACGTCTTCGTCGTGTTGTGCGCGTCTTAGTTTTCTCGATTTGCCAACGAAGGCATAATCGATTAGCACGACTTCGTCGTGTTGTGCGCGTCTTACTTTTCTCGATTTGCCAACGAAGGCATAATCGATTAGCACGTCTTTGTTGTATCTTTTTTTTTTTTTTTTTTTTTTTTTTTTTTTTTAGCATTGTTTCCCATTAGCCCCCCGAGTTTCTCGTGTACTCGTAGAGGAGACTAGAAATTTTACTGCAGCAAGATAAAGACTTCGAGGTGAAATGTGATGCAATTATCATGCACAAATAGTCAAAAATTACATCCCTGGGCCATTGGCCTTATTGAAATTCGAGATTGTCTTAAAATAAAATGACATAATGAGAAGAGGGGACGGGCTTAGCCCACGACATGCAGCTGTGAGCTCTCCGGTTGTTCAATTGCTGCCTGGTTCATGACAGTCACCGTCGTTGGACCCTTCCTTCCCCGCCGTGGACGGCCTTCGTGAACCGTGGCCGCCCCGACCGTTCTTAGGACATACTCTTTTAATTTCCCGACTTGAATCAGGGCCTCGATCTGACGCCTAAGATGATAGCACTCGGACGTCAGATGCCCGTGATCCTGGTGGTACTCACAGAACTTGTTCCGATCCCTCTTCGCGGGATCCTTCGCTAGAGGAGCCGGACTCCCTAGCTCGTCGCGGTGCAGAGCTAGGATCCGTTCTTGCGGAGTGTTCAGCGGGGTGTACGTTGATAACGCTTGGAAGTTATCAACGTGCGACGATCTTGGACCGGAGAGGGGGCGACCGTTAGGGGCCCGGCCTCCCTTGCTCCTCTTGCTTTGAGGGTCGGGGCGATCTTCGTCCCGTTCTTCGCGGTGGCGACCACCCTGTCCTCCTGACTTCCGGCCATCGCGGCCATCGAGATAGTCCTCGATTCCCATATGTGTGCGGGCTCTCGTCATCAGTTCCGCCATGTCTCGCGGGACTTGCCCGACAATGGACTTGAGGAAGTCGCTCGTGCGAACTCCCTCGGTAATCGCCGTGATGGCGTCCCTGTCGTCGAAGCCCTCGACTTTGTGAGACTCCTCGGTGAAGCGGGCGAGGTATTGTCTCAACGTCTCATTTCTCCCCTGTCGAATGGAGAGGAGGTGGGTCTTCGATTTCTTTTGTGCCACAAGCGTGGCAAAGCGAGCGAGGAAAGCCTCTCGCAAGGCCCGGAAGGACGGGATGCTTCCAGGCCTCAAACTTTGGAACCACTCAAAGCCTGACCCTGTGAGGGTCAGGCTGAAGGCTTGGCAGAGGGTGGCGTCCGTCTGCCCTTGCATCGTCATCCACGTCTCATAGTGTTGGACGTGGTAGTGGGGGTCCGTGCGTCCATCATAGGGGGGAATGGACGGTAACTTAAAGTTTCCCACGCATGGCTGCGCGAGGACCTGTGCGGCGAAGGGAGAGTATGATTCCTCGATCCCTCCGTACGGCCTTTGCCTCCCTGATTCCCTCATCTCGATGATTTGGTTTTGGAGGCTCTGGATCATTGTGACCATATCAAGCCCGTTGGCAGGGCCAATCGTCGGGGCCACGGGGGTCACCGGTCGGCGTTCATTGGACGCTTGGTCCACGACATTGGCCTGAGGTCGGCCAAGAGTTGCGGCGGGGAGCGCATCCCTTCGAGAATTTAGCCTTTGGCGGAGATCCTCCCCTCGGGAGTTTCTCTGCGCCGTCAAGCGCTCTCTAAGGTCCACGCTCGGTGCGCGACGAGGCGAGGTCGCCCTTGGCCGGGTCGTCCGGCGAGCGCTTCGGCTATCGGCTCCATCGTCGACCAGAGTCGCTCTCTCCTCGGCGAGGGGCCGTGTTCGGCCACCTCTTGAGACCGAGGGGGCGAGTCCCCGGGACTGTGACCGTGCCTGTTGTCGCGCCGGGCACAAAGGATCGGCCAACGCACAGTTGGCCCTCTCGGGTCGCGCTTGAGCGAGGCTAGGGGTGGCCTCGTCGGTCCTCGACTCCTCCACGTACTCGGGGTCGGAGTAATCTTGAGCTGATCGATCCTCGACGTCGTAGCCGAGGAGACCGGCGATGAGGGAGCTGTCAACGCCGGGACGGTCAAGGAGCTCCGCGAGCCGCCGGGCCGTGTCCCCTCGGAGCTCGGCCTCGGGGTCGTTCACCGGGTCTTGGGGCTGGCTCTCGCTATCGCGAGGTTGCCCTTCAAGACGGTGCGCGAGGTTTCGGAGGTCGTACCTCGAGCTCGTCGCTCGGGTACCCGCGGAGGTAGTGGGTAGATGACTCATCTCTCGAGAGTCGTGAGAACGAAGGGAGAAAACTGGTAGAGGGAATGCGTCGTCAAGGTCGAGAGATCCCCTCCTTCTAGCGCCAAAATGTTGTCGCAGTTTTTCGGACAACTATTTAGGAGCCAAAGACGGTTAGACCCAAGGCCGGACCAAGTAGTCTCGTCTCGACTCGAGCGTGTCGGACTTGGTATCCCAAGTCGTCCCTTAGCTGTGGGTGAAGCTCACCTCGTCTTGATACCTGAAAAGCAAACAAGAGATTGTGAACTACAAAGGGGAAACAGGGGGGGGGGCCCCTGTTTACCTCTCCGACGCTCAACATTAGTGTGATTGAGGTGGAGTATAGAGGTTTTAGGGGTGTTTAGAGGCCAAAGCTTGAGAGAAACGAGCGAGGTACGAGTTCGGCAGCGTTTCAGTACTCAAGAATGGATTACCTGGGTCAAGGGAAGGACCCTTGTATTTATAGGCAGCCAAGGGGTGGCTTGGAGACCCCTTGGCCGAGTGAGCAAGGTTGGGCCGGCCTTGGAGGGGGGCCGGCCTTGGAGTGCCGGCCGTGGAAGGCCGGTCTTGGAGCGCCGGCCGAGGAGGGCCGGTCTTGGAGCGCCGGCCGAGGAGGGCCGGTCTTGGAGGGCCGGCCGAGGAGGGCCGGTCTTGGAGGGCCGGCCATGGAGGAAGGCCGGCCTTGGAGCGCCGGCCATGGAGGGAGGCCGGCCTTGGAGCGCCGGCCGAGGAGGGCCGGTCTTGGAGGGCCGGCTGAGGAGGGCCGGTCTTGGAGGGCCGGCCATGGAGGAAGGCCGGCCTTGGAGCGCCGGCCATGGAGGGAGGCCGGCCTTGGAGCGCCGGCCGAGGAGGGCCGGTCTTGGAGGGCCGACCGAGGAGGGCCGGTCTTGGAGGGCCGGCCATGAAGGAAGGCCGGCCTTGGAGCGCCGGCCATGGAGGGAGGCCGGCCTTGGAGCGCCGGCCGAGGAGGGCCGGTCTTGGAGGGCCGGCCATGGAGGAAGGCCGGCCTTGGAGCGCCGGCCATGGAGGGAGGCCGGCATTGGAGCGCCGGCCGAGGAGGGCCGGTCTTGGAGGGCCGGCCGAGGAGGGCCGGTCTTGGAGGGCCGGCCATGGAGGAAGGCCGGCCTTGGAGCGCCGGCCATGGAGGGAGGCCGGCCTTGGAGCGCCGGCCGAGGAGGGCCGGTCTTGGAGGGCCGACCGAGGAGGGCCGGTCTTGGAGGGCCGGCCATGGAGGAAGGCCGGCCTTGGAGCGCCGGCCATGGAGGGAGGCCGGCCTTGGAGCGCCGGCCGAGGAGGGCCGGTCTTGGAGGGCCGGCCATGGAGGAAGGCCGGCCTTGGAGCGCCGGCCATGGAGGGAGGCCGGCCTTGGAGCGCCGGCCGAGGAGGGCCGGTCTTGGAGCGCCGGCCGGCCATGGAGGAGGGCCGGCCTTGGAGGGCCGGCCATGGAGGAAGGCCGGCCCTGGAGCAAAATGTTGTCGCAGTTTTTCGGACAACTATTTAGGAGCCAAAGACGGTTAGACCCAAGGCCGGACCAAGTAGTCTCGTCTCGACTCGAGCGTGTCGGACTTGGTATCCCAAGTCGTCCCTTAGCTGTGGGTGAAGCTCACCTCGTCTTGATACCTGAAAAGCAAACAAGAGATTGTGAACTACAAAGGGGAAACAGGGGGGGGGCCCTGTTTACCTCTCCGACGCTCAACATTAGTGTGATTGAGGTGGAGTATAGAGGTTTTAGGGGTGTTTAGAGGCCAAAGCTTGAGAGAAACGAGCGAGGTACGAGTTCGGCAGCGTTTCAGTACTCAAGAATGGATTACCTGGGTCAAGGGAAGGACCCTTGTATTTATAGGCAGCCAAGGGGTGGCTTGGAGACCCCTTGGCCGAGTGAGCAAGGTTGGGCCGGCCTTGGAGGGGGGCCGGCCTTGGAGTGCCGGCCGTGGAAGGCCGGTCTTGGAGCGCCGGCCGAGGAGGGCCGGTCTTGGAGCGCCGGCCGAGGAGGGCCGGTCTTGGAGGGCCGGCCGAGGAGGGCCGGTCTTGGAGGGCCAGCCATGGAGGAAGGCCGGCCTTGGAGCGCCGGCCATGGAGGGAGGCCGGCCTTGGAGCGCCGGCCGAGGAGGGCCGGTCTTGGAGGGCCGGCCGAGGAGGGCCGGTCTTGGAGGGCCGGCCATGGAGGAAGGCCGGCCTTGGAGCGCCGGCCATGGAGGGAGGCCGGCCTTGGAGCGCCGGCCGAGGAGGGCCGGTCTTGGAGGGCCGGCCGAGGAGGGCCGGTCTTGGAGGGCCGGCCATGGAGGAAGGCCGGCCTTGGAGCGCCGGCCATGGAGGGAGGCCGGCCTTGGAGCGCCGGCCGAGGAGGGCCGGTCTTGGAGGGCCGGCCATGGAGGAAGGCCGGCCTTGGAGCGCCGGCCATGGAGGGAGGCCGGCCTTGGAGCGCCGGCCGAGGAGGGCCGGTCTTGGAGCGCCGGCCGGCCATGGAGGAGGGCCGGCCTTGGAGGGCCGGCCATGGAGGAAGACCGGCCCTGGAGCGCCGGCCGAGGAGGGCCGGTCTTGGAGCGCCGGCCGAGGAGGGCCGGCCTTGGAGCGCCGGCCGAGGGGGGCCGGCCTTGGAGCGTCGGCCGAGGGGGGCCGGCCTTGGAGCGCCGGCCGAGGAGGGCCGGCCTTGGAGCGCCGGCCGAGGAGGGCCGGCCTTGGAGAGCCGGCCTTGGCCAGCGCCGGTCTTGGGTCGGTCGTACGCCGGGCGGCCGCCGGCCGGGAGCTGGCCGGACGGCCGCCGGCCGGGAGCTGGCCGGACGGCACTTGGCCGGCCGGGAGCCGCTGTGCGGTCCTCGCACCGGTCGCGCGGATCTAAGCGATGCCTTAGTTTTCGTCGGTCCGAGACGGACCGACAACAGAATCCTCGCCTCGGCGAAAGCGAATTGTCGTCGCGGCGAGGTATACATTCACCGCGGCGTAAAATGTATGATGCCGCGGCGAGACTATATGTCTGGAACGCATGCTCTTGGTAAGATTTTCGCCGCGGCGACGACGTGTTCCCGCCGCGGCGCAGGACTCCTGCCGCGGCGAGATTAGTACCTTGCCGCGGCGTGATGTTGTCGCCGCGGCGATTGCATATTTTTGCCGCGGCGAGGACATTCTACAACAATTTTGGAAGCATTATAGAATGTTCTCGCCGCGGCGAAGTAGAAATGTCGCCGCGGCGAGTGACACGAGACTGGTGATATAAATTCTCATTTCTGGTCTTTTTCACTTTGAACTCTCTCATAACCTCACTCGAAAAAATATTTCCAGTACCTTTCCTACTCATTCTAGAGCGTCCTCGTTTACTAGTCACTACACATTCAAATCTTGTAAGTTCTTCTTTAACTTGTTCTAATTGTTGTTCTCTTGATAGTTTACTAATTAGAATGGGCAATTTTTTGTATAATTAGGGTTTTTCTATGAAGATGAGAAAGTGGATGTGAGAGAATAGATTGAATGAGATATATCGGAAATGTGTAGATGAGTTTTGTGATTTTGCTAGAGAGAACATGGTAGATGTGAAATCTATTCGTTGTCCTTGTATTAAAGGTAGAAATCATAGACATTTTTCGATTGATGTCGTTCGGACCCATTTGTTTGCATATGGAATAATGACCGTATCAAAGATGGTTCTACCATGGTGAGGTTTTTCGTTCTACGGCAAATGAGGATGATGTTGAAGATGATATTGATGATATGTGCGGAATGATGAATGATTTGGAGGACGATTTTGTTGAGCGACCGGAATTGTTTGAGTCCATGATGAATGATGCGGAGACACCATTATATGAAGGGTGTACAAGCTATTCGAAGTTGTCATTTTTAGTTACATTATTTCATTTGAAGGCGTCGGGGGGTTGGACAAACACTAGTTTTACTCTATTGTTGGAAACACTGAAAGAAGCATTTCCGAAAGACAATAAAGTACCTTTAAGTATGCATGAAGCAAAGAAGACTTTGGGTACATTAGGCATAAAGTACGAGAAATTCCATGCGTGCCCAAATGATTGTGTTTTATATAGACACGAGTATGAAGATCTAGACGAATGTCCGACGTGCAAAGAGTCACGGTGGAAGAAGGGTAAAATTCCATGTAACGGGGTTAAAGGAGTTCCAGTTAAGGTACGTACATTTTCATCACTTGATTAGGAAATACATGTAGCTCATATTCATTATTTATTACTGATTTTCGTTAAATATATTTCAGTCGTTATGGTACATTCCTCCAATGCCACGCTTTCGTCAAATGTTTAATAGTGTCAAACACGCGAAAAACATGGTTTGGCACTCCGAAAAGCGTATCGATGATGGTATGTTGAGACATCCTGCTGATGCTGCACAGTGGAAATCATTCGATTTAGAGTATAAGGATTTCAGTGTTGATACTCGAAATTTGCGCCTTGGTCTAGCTTCTGATGGAATGAACCCGTTAAGCATGATGAGCAGTAAATACAGTGTTTGACCGGTTATACTTGTGAACTACAATCTCCCTCCAAAGCTATGTATGAAGAGAAAGTTCTTGATGTTAACGCTTTTGATTTCAGGACCGAATCAACCAGGAAATATTATTGATGTCTATTTGGCGCCGTTAGTCGATGATTTGAAGATGTTATGGGAGAAAGAGATGGAAGTTAAAGACGCTTACCGTGGAGATTCGTTCAACTTAAGGGCAATGTTAATGTGGACTATTAACGATTTTCCGACCTATGGAAACTTGTCAGGATACTCTGTGAAATGCTCGATTGGTTGTCCGATTTGCATGAAAGACACATCTTCCATCCGTTTGAAGCATGGTAAGAAAACTGTTTTTCTGGTTCATAGAAGATTCTTACCAAGAGATCACTCGTATAGAAGATTGAAACAAGCATTTGATGGAAATTCAGAAGAACGACCCCCTCCTAGAATTTTGTCTAGTGAAGATGTCTATGAGATGGTTAAAAACGTCAATGAAGTGCTTGGGAAAAGAAAGCGGAGTGCTAGTACTAAAGAATCGTTCAAAGAGAATCCTTGGAAGAAGAAATCGATTTTCTACGACCTTCCTTATTGGAAGACAAACTACGTCCGGCATTGTCTGGATCTTATGCACATCGAGAAAAATGTTTGCAAATCGCTTATTGGTACACTTCTTGACGATCCAAATAAATCGAAAGACAGAATAAAATCTCGATCGGATCTCAAAGAGATGAATATAAGAAGCATTTTGCATCCCGATGAGGGGGGTGGGAAAAAAATAAAATTACCACCGGCAAAGTACACTCTAGATCGAAAGGAGAAAAAGAAATTGTGTAACTGGTTTGCTTCTATTAAAGTCCCCGAAGGTCATTCGTCAAACTATAAGAGGTTCGTGTCTTTGAAAGATTTGAGACTTATTGGAATGAAGACGCACGACTGTCATGTGCTGCTACAACAAATGTTGCCTCTTGCTTTGCGAGGAATTATGCCAAAAGATGTGAGGTTTGCAATATCAAAGATATGTGTATTCTTTAACTCGATTTGCTCGAAGGTCATCGATCCAACTCGATTGGATTTAATGCAGTCAGAATTGGTGAAAACTCTGTGCTTGCTCGAAAAGATCTTTCCACCTTTGTTTTTCGACAAAATGGTCCACTTAACCGTCCACTTGGTACGTGAAGTGAAATTAGGAGGGCCCGTGTTTTTACGGTGGATGTATCCAATCGAACGTTATATGAAAGTGTTGAAAAGCTACGTGAAGAACTACAATAGGCCGGAAGGAAGCATAGTTGAAAATTACATAGCAGAAGAGTCGGTTGAGTTTTGTTCTGAGTATTTAGCTAAAACAGACGAAATTGGGTTACCCAAGAATACCAATTTTGATTCAAAAGCTCTATCTACAGGTATTTTTTAACACTTTATTTGTTTATTTAAATTATATATGAACATTATTTTTAAGTATTTGTTTCATTATAGGTACTTATTCGATCGTCAACCGAAAAGAATGGGAGCAAGCAAGTCTCCATGTGCTACACAACGTTTCCGAGGTCACGCCATTTGTGGATATTCATTTGAATGAGTTGAGAGTGAATAATCCAAAGAAGGGTAGAAATGAAAAATGGTTGCAAGAAGAGCACAACCGTTTGTTTCAAAACTGGCATGGAAAACGCTTATTTAAAGAGGCACGACATTCATCTACGTTGAGTAAACTATCTGGCGGGCCTTCCTCAATGGTTACAAGGTACATTGCTTGGTATGTTAATGGTTTTACATTTTACACAAGAGAACGAGACAACAAGCATCCCGTACAAAATAGTGGTGTTACATTGTTTGCCGAAGCTTTACATGTTTCGTCGGCAAAAGATAAGAATCCAAAACATGCTTTTATGAAGTATTACGGATATATTGAAGATATTTGGGAACTTGATTATTGCGGGTTGCGAGTCGCATTATTCAAGTGCAAATGGGCAGACAATAATCACGTTAAAGTTGATAATGAAGGAGTTACAATTGTCGACTTTAGACGGATTGGCTACGAGAATGATTCATTTATTTTGGCTTCGCAAGCAAGTCAAGTGTTTTATGTTTCGGATCCAGCAAATCCTGAGTTATCGTTAGTGGTTCATATGAAAGCGAGAAACGGTAACGAAGAAGAAGACGAAGACATGTCTAGAATTCCTCCGTTCACATCAGGATTACCGCCAATTGATCAAGAGATGGATGATTTTGATGATGACGAGGTTTCACATCTACTTCGTAAGGATATAGATCCTATTTTTGTTTGATATTGAACATTTAGATAATGTATTTTCATTTTGGATTTTATGTTATTCTCATGTGGACAACGTTATTTTTCATTCAAAATTTTTCTATACAATGTCATTTACATTAAAATTACATTTCTCCGACATCGCTGCGGCTGAGTACAACTCTCGTCGCGGCAAGATAATCTCGCCGCGGCAGTATACAAATCTTGTCGCGGCGAGAACCTTTCTACAACGCTTTAACAAGCGTTGTAGAAACCTCGCCGCGGCAATGTATATTCCATGCCGCGGCGAGAACCTTTCTACAACGCTTAAACAAGCGTTGTAGAAACCTCGCCGCGGCAACGTATATTCCATGCCGCGGCGAGGTTACTTCGCCGCGGCGGGAATATCACCTCGCCGCGGCGAGATATCTTCTTAAAAACCCAAGACTCTCGGTATAAAAAAAACAAAATCTCGCTGCGGCAGTATACAAATTCTGCCGCGGCGAGAACCTTTCTACAACACTTAATTAAGCGTTGTAGAAACCCCGCCGCGGCAACGTATATTCCATGCCGCGGTGAGGGTAGTTCTCCGCGGCGGCAATATCACCTCGCCGCGACGATTCAATTTCTTAAAAAACACAGACTCTCGGTATTAAAAAAAATCAAAATCAGGCCGCGGCGAAGTAATATTTTAGCCGCGGCATAGATCACTCGCCGCGGCGGGAACTATACGGTGCCGCGGCGAGAATAGTCATGCCGCGGCGAGTAAGGTACCTAGCCGCGGCGAAGAAGCACTCTACCACCTAATCATTCACTTTTTTTTTCCAATATTTAACCTGTTCTCCAACTAAAAATGATCATTCAATTAAGATTTCTACGATCAATAAAACAAACCAAACTAGTCTTAAACGTATAACATCAAGTTTCAAACATATATGAAATAAAACACACCAAACGAGTCTCAAACAAAGACTGAAGTCTCAAACACACAAATAAAACACAGTAAACTGAAACTTAAATTTAAAAAGAGTTTGAAATTTATATGGAAGAGTTGGTGGTGTTGGTTCTTGAAATTTACTCGTCATTCGGTGGTGGTGGTGGGTTCGCCGGACATGAGGAGGTGCCATATGCGGTGGCCACTGTGGTGGTGCGTACGGATAGTCAGAGTACTGAGGATATGGAGGAAATAACACCTGATTCTCTTGGTTGATTTCCCACCGAGAGTAGAGATCGTTCAATTGATTGATGTGAGAGGCGCCATACTCCGCTTGTTGGTGCATGTACTGTTGCGTGTGTTGGAACCCCCTGACGAGATAGTTGGAGCAATGAGCAATGTAGTCGATGGTGGCGGGGTCGATTACCGGAGGTACTTGTAAGCGCAATAGGGGCTCCGCTTCCCCCTCTTCCCCCTCTTCCTCCGCTTCCTCCGCTTGTGGATCCTCCCTAATCTTGTACCGCTCGATAATGGAATCCGTAATAGGCTCCATTGGACTGTTGATCGTATCCCTTTTCGAGCGTGGTACCCCCGCATTTGTACAAAGGCCGGTAATGATCGACGGATATGGCAAACCGTGTTGTTCATTAGTATAGTCGAGTTTCTTCATCCAATTATAGATGAATCGACCGATGTTAATGGAAAGGCCTTTAACAATGTAGAACAACACCTGGATACGATCCTCGTCGAGAGTGGTGAAGTGCTTGATCGGATAGAGACGAGCGCAAACAAAGTAAATCCACGCTTTAGCGATCCTGGTGAGTTGGTCACACTTGAGTACCCTTTTTCCTTTTTCAGTGACCCAATCCTCTCCCGGAATGCACAACACCTGCGACATCTCCTGATGGCTGCAACTTCTTAGCCATTCTCGATAGCCCTCGTTCTCGAAAGGCACATCTGGGGTCCCAAGAAGATCGTTGATAGCTTCGACACTCATATCGACCCGTTTCCCACGGACCGTCACAACATCACCTTGGGAGTCCGGCAAGTTTGCGTAGAATTCGTACACGAAGTTGACGTTCGAATCGAACTCGGGTACAGCACAGTACCTCCCCCAATCATGACCAACTATGCTATTGCGGACTTGCTTTCCTATATCCGACGTATTGCTTACATTGAATCCTCTCTCATGGATAATGTTACGCGGCAAGATTTTGACGTAGAGTTCCTCCGCGACCTTGCTAGTAAAGATACTCGAGTTGTATTTCTCTTCGGGAGACTGTTGACGAGGTCGCTTGCTTTTTCCTTTACTCTGACCTCTGGAAGAGCTCGGAGCCTTGGAACCCGCCGTGTTTTTAGTTTGACGCATTTTCAAGCTCCTACAAAACATAATCATAAACAATTCAATCTCAACATTAATATACTAACCTATGTAACAATATATCAAACACAATCCGGACATTTCAATTTAACTCAAATTCTCATTCAAATTCATTCATATCAACAAAACCCTAATTTCACTAAATTCACTCATATCAACAACACAAAATTTAATCAATAACTACCTTAAAAAACTTTAAAAATCATACCTTACAATGAGGCAGCGAGAGAGAGAGAGAGAGGCGCGAGAGGAAGCACGGCGAGGACTCGGCGAGAGAACAATGGCGGCGAGGACAAGGCGAGAGAGAGTTGGCGGCGAGGACAAGGCGACGGCGAGATTTTGGGGCGGCGAGGACGTGGCGAGGGATTTTGGAAGAAAAAAACAGGAGAGATGCGGCCGAAAATGGTTGTCTCGTGTGTGGGTATTGGAAAAAATGAGAAAAAAAGCTGAAAACGGCCTTTTATAGTGAAAACCTAAAACACCTCGCCACGGCAAACATATGTCGTCGCCGCGGCGAGCTGTTCCTACAATGGGTATTATAACCGTTGTAGGAACGTCTCGCCGCGGCGAGATTCCTCACTCGCCGCGGCGAGACAGGGTTGAGGTGGAGGCGGGGCTTGGCGATGTGGAGGCGGGGCAGGGGGCGAGGTGGAGGCGGGGCTGGGCGAGGTGGAGGCCGGGCAGGGCGATGTGGAGGCGGGGCTGGGCGAGGACGTGGCGAGCGAGAGGCGAGGTGGAGGCGAGGACGTGACCAGCGAGAGACGAGGTCGAGGCGGGGCAGGGGCGAGGTGGAGGCCGGGCTGGGCGAGGTGGAGGCCGGGTTGGGCGATGTAGAGGCGGGGCAGAGGCGAGGTGGAGGCGAGGACGTGGCGAGCGAGAGGCGAGGTGGAGGCGAGGACGTGGCGAGCGAGAGGCGAGGAGGAGGCGGGGCTGGGCGAGGTGGAGGCCGGGCTGGGCGATGTGGAGGCGGGGCTGGGCGAGGTGGAGGCCGGCTGGGCGAGGTGGAGGCGGGGCTGGGCGAGGACGTGGCGAGCGAGAGGCGAGGTGGAGGCGAGGACGTGGCGAGGTGGAGGCAGGGCTGGGCGAGGTGGAGGCCGGGCTGGGTGAGGACGTGGCGAGCGAGAGGCGAGGTGGAGGCGAGGACGTGGCGAGCAAGAGGTGAGGTGGATTCCGGGCTGGGCGAGGTGGAGGCCGGGCTGGGCGATGTGGTGGCGGGGCAGGGGGCGAGGTGGAGGCGGGGCGGGCTGGGCGAGGTGGAGGCGGGGGCTGGGCGATGTGGAGGCGGGGCTGGGCGAGGACGTGGCGAGCGAGAGGTGAGGACGTGGCGAGCGAGAGGCGAGGTGGAGGCGGGGCATGGGCGAGGTGGATGCGGGTCTGGGCGATGTGGAGGCGGGGCTGGGCGAGGTGGAGGCGAGGACGTGGCGAGCGAGAGGCGAGGTGGAGGCGGGGCAGGGGCGAGGTGGAGGCGGGGCTGGGCGATGTGGAGGCGGGGCAGGGGGCGAGGTGGAGGCGGGGCTGGGCGATGTGGAGGCGGGGCAGGGGCGAGATGTTCCTACAACGGATATTATAACCGTTGTAGGAACATCTCGCCGCGGCGAGATTCCTCACTCGCCGCGGCGAGACAGTTTCTTAAAAAACTGCTTGGCCACGGTATCCACATTGCCGCGGCGGCGAATATTTCTAGCCGCGGCGAGATATATTCGCCGCGGCGAGATATATACCTCGCCGCGGCGACGATTTTCTACAACTCTTTTGTTTAGTGTTGTAGAAACCACCCGCCGCGGCGAGGTATGAATTTCGCCGCGGCGGATTACATTTTTCTACAACGCTTTCACTGTGCGTTGTAGTAAGTTGTCGCCGCGGCATAAAATACATTACGCCGCGGCGTGGATTCTACAACGGATTTTTAAAGCGTTGTGGGAAATCTGAAACACCATGTTTCTACAACGCTTAACTATATGCGTTGTAGAATCTACAAGTTTCTACAACGCTTAACCATATGCGTTGTAGAAACACCAAGTTTCTACAACGCTTATCCATATGCGTTGTTGAAACACCAAGTTTCTACAACGCTTGTCATAAGCGTTGTAGAATCACTAGTTTCTACAACGCTTGTCATAAGCGTTGTAGAAAGTGGGTTGTATAATCCAACATTTGTAGTAGTGAACTACGTATCTAACACACATATATATATAAACACACACGTTCATACTTAATATACATACACGTACATACAGACCATTATATAATACATATATATATATATAATATTATACTGATGAGTACAATATAATACATTTACGTCAAACTATTAATTCATTATATATATATAGACATTATTACTTTATACATATAATTATAGCTCGCATTTATACACTATCTATCTATCTATCTATATATATATATATATATATATATATATATATATATATATATATATATATATATTAGACAAGAAAAACAAACTAAACTTATAGCTTTATACTAATCACAAAAAAAAATAAAAATAAAAATTAATTAAATGCCATAATATCTACAAAGGAAATTATTTTGGGGTTTCACATACCCAATCACTAGTACAAATGTTTGATTCTACAACTCATATTCTACAACACTTACGGTTAAGTGTTGTAAAAACTAGAGATTATACAACACTTAAATAAATGTTGTAGAAAGTAGATGCTTCTACAATGCTTATGACTAAGCGCTGTAGAAGCTTGGTGTTTCTATAACACTTACAATAAGTGTTATAAAATTTTACCATCTTTCATATCTCTCACAACGGCTAGACTATCCGTTGTAGAATTCTCGCAGCGGCGAAGTGTGTTTCTCGATGCGGCAAAATCCTTCTACAATGGATAATCTAAGCGTTGATGGATTAGTAACATGTAATGAACCTGACCGCGGCGAGAATCCTCCGTCGCCGTGGCGAAAACCTCCCACAAGGGGTATGATATCCGTTATAGAATATTCTCGCTGCGGCGAGAAGACGTAAATTTTTAGGGTTCCACTATAAAAGGCAAAATTCAGTTTTTTTTTTTCATTTTTTCTAAGTCCCAAACCCAGAGTGCCCTATTTTGACCGAGTCTGTGAAGATCTCGACGCCCAAAAGGCGTCACCACATCCTCGCCGCCGCTAAATCTCGCCACCATCCTCTCTCATCACGTCCTCGCCACAATCCTCTCTCGCAACGTCCTCGCCGCCATCTTCTCTTGTCGCCACTCTCTCTCCCAGTCTCGCCGCCGTCCTCTCTCTCCCACAACTTGTCAATGTATAGTTTTCTATGTTTTCTTTCGTTCTTAGCTTGAATTTCATTTTTTTTTTCGAATTTCATGGTGTTACTCGAATTTTTTTGATTCATAACAAAAAAATTTAGGGTTTTCTCTGTAACTGGTGTGGTTAGAACACAAAATTAGGATTTTTTTTTTAATTTATGAATGAATTAAGTTAGAATTTGTCATGATTTTTAATTTGAGGTTAAAATAGAGTTTGTTATCCGTCAATTCCGAGTATTCAGAACCAGTCGACAGATCTACCTAAAGAAGGCAGCTCAAGAGCACGCCACCCGAGTCATCGGGCCGACCAGTCACATGGCAGCCGGCCAGACGGCTACGCACCACGACCGGACGGCCACAAAATGACTCAGCCGGCCGGTTACACGAAACCACGATTGGATGTTCATGTGTTGACACAGCCAGCCAGTCACATGTTGATGCGACCGGCCAGTCATCCAATGACACGACCGGCTTGTCACACAATGATTCGGCCGGCTGGCCACACGACTGGACGGCCATGTCTTGACACGGCCGGCCAGTTATGACGTCCGGGTAAAAGCAATCCACTATCTCAATCAACCACGATTATAGGAATATTAAGTTAGACAAAACTCCTTTTTGCTAACATCTCTCTTCAATGGTTATCTCCAGTGGGTATGGATTCAGGCCCGCCTTGAACCAGATACTCATCTCCCTGTATTACCCTGATTTTGCACCGAAGATCAATTGCACGCCTATGCGACATACAATTCCAAGCTCAGTATGACGATACAAAAGCTCTGAGTTAATCAATGCCTGTTGTCGATGAAGTTCTCAGGAATGAGAAAACATGCAAATATTTTACGTCTTCCTGAATGGCCAAACAGTTTAAGAACCTCGTTGACCAAAGATACAAACCCTAAATGAATTTATATATGGTCAAATACTGAATTTCTACATGGAAATAATATCAACGAATCTCTGAAGATCCGAGATTACATCTCCAAGTAAATCGGGTAACTAACCAACGTAGTAGTTATATGATTTCCACGTAAGGAAAAAGACGCAATTGCCTAACGGCACGCTGCATAAGTTGTTTGAACAACTTGTAGACGCGCCGACTTGAACAACTCTGTTACAATTTATTTTTCCACATAAACGATGCCATAGAAAATAACAATCTCCCCCTTGGAATTTTATGGTAAAACCAACTTGATCACTACGTAGAGTATTTCTTGCAAACCAAAAATATGTCAATGTTGAAGAAAAAATA
The DNA here is from genome assembly GCF_054948205.1 of Urtica dioica subsp. dioica. Taxonomy (NCBI): domain Eukaryota; kingdom Viridiplantae; phylum Streptophyta; class Magnoliopsida; order Rosales; family Urticaceae; genus Urtica; species Urtica dioica. Next base: position 24,315,010 of record NC_142759.1, on the reverse strand, counting down.
CGGAAGTAAACGCATAGGAAGCAATGTTAAGACCTAGCTATTACAACCGAAAAAATAAAATTCTGATCAACCAAAATACTCACCCTTTTTTTTCTCCATAAAATGGCAATCCAAGGAAATAACACTACTACAAAACCAGGATTCTACAACGCTTAAAAACAGTTGTAGAATGATTCTACAACGCTTCTTAAGCGTTGTAGAATCCTGCGTTGTAGAAGCTTCTACAACGCTTAAAAATCCGTTGTAGAATCCAACAGCTTTCTACAACGCTTAATTATCCGTTGTAGAAACTAAGATTCTACAACGGATTTTTAAGCGTTGTAGAAGCTTCTACAACGGTTAGAATCCATTGTGTAATTTTTAAAAAATTTCAAACATCTCGCCGCGGCGAAGTATATTTCTCGCCGCGGCGACATATTCTACAATGGATTTTCAATCCGTTGTAGAATCACTTCGCCGCGGCGAGAAATATACGTCGCCGCGGTGAGTTATTTGCCGCGGCGAGGTACGTTCCGAGCCGCGGCGACAACATTCTACAACGGATTGCCAAGCGTTGTAGGAAGGCGATGAATTTTTTTTAAAAACTCGCCGCGGTGAAGAAAAAATCTCTCCGCGGCGAGACTAAGATTTCTAATTTGCCTGCTCTCAGTATCTTTTCTCGCCGCGGCGAATAATATTTCCCGCCGCGGCTCGAATTACTTGCCGCGGCGAGAAGTATAGTTCGCCGCGGCGAGAATCATTTATTTTCAATCCAAAATCTGTTTTTACACGATACTAGCACCTGAAAATAATCTTCAATACAAAAAATATCTAATATATACATTCATCTTCAAATATCATCATCTTCAAAACATTCAAAATCTAATATATACATCTACAACCAATCCATAATTCAATAAAAAAACCAGCTAATCATCACAGTTAATAAATGTTTGTACATAACTTACCCATTCTTCCCTAACTCTCTCTAAATCCTCCTTTGTATAGGATTTCTTATTTTCTAATTTTCCTACACCTCCTACGACTATATCACGCATATAAGAAATGACAAAATACCCGCATTCCGTGTTTCCCGTTTGTCTCGGAGCGTCGCAAGCCTTGATGTACGTTGATTGCCCGTTACTATGGGCGTTTTGATGCTCGAGCTTGAAATCAACAAGAACCCTATATAACACGGAGATTATAAGAGAAAAAACATCTAGAGCGATTTATAATGAAAATTATTTAAGAAATCAGAATATTACCTTTTTATCAATCGATTTAAATCGATTGGGATTTTATTTCTCAACGGGTCAAAGAACATAGCGCTATTTCTCCAAAGGTCGAGGACAACGAGCATCCAATGCGCACCTTTGTTATACGGCATCAAAACTAATTCACCAAATTTGCAATCTCGTACCACGTTTCCAACGTCCTTGACTCGTTTTGCCAAATAAGCCTCCTCGTCGTCATTTTCGATATACAAACTTAAGCTCGGATTTATAAAACAATAATTTCGAGTCTTCTTCGCCTTTTCTAGCCTCGAGCGTAGATAGCTATGACAAACAAATATTTAGTTGATCAAAACACTAAATATTGAATATTGATATTAAAAAACGCATATAAAGAAAACTCTTACTCCATATAAACCGTTATGCTCCCCGCGCCAATTTCCAAGTATTGCAAAAAATCGGAAATGTCTTCAAATGACACCGGAATCGGGATAGCCGCGAGACTTGGACTAACATTGACCATAATCACATCCCCTTCCGGTAACATTACTTTGTTGGCATGTTGAGCGAGCAATCGATACTTGGGATTAATCACCTTGTACGGAATCTTCTTAGCATCATCGATGCTAGCTTCACTCTCAAAACCGAGCTTTGAGAGTTGTTTGACAACCTGACCGCGACTCTCTATTCCCGTGTCCATTTCCATGAGTCTCTTCGGCCACGAGACAAACCCGCCTATAGCATCTTCAATGGTTTGAGCTTCTTCGGTGGGAATTGGCAATTTTGCTTTTTTAATCAAAACCCCCAAAACGGCCACGCGTAAATTTCCTTCCTCCAAAGGTGAGAAATGAACTACGCCTCCATTCATGTACGCTCGCCCATTTGCAACATGAATTGTGCCTCCGAACTCGGTGTCATCAATGAAAAGAAGACACTCGACGCTTTCATCCAAACTCGGTGTCACCGGCGTGGTTGGATTCAAAGAGCAACTAGCACGAACACTATTGGGTTTTTCCACAACAATAGGATCGATCTTCGGACGATCATCAACAATGATAGGATCGATCTTCGGACGATCATCAACATCGTCGTGCTCTAAGCGAATCAAGAATATTATCAATAACTTAATACCAAAACATTTATCTTAAATAAATAGATAAAAAAAATTAAACATACCTAAAGAGACCGCTTCATTGACGTGTTCTTCAACATTTGTCATCTCTTTATCATCAACAACCTTCGCGTTGAGATTCCCTTCAACTTGCCTGACACTAGGCGACTCGACATTAATGCTACCATTTCCACCGAAGGCCTTCATCACCAAAGACTTTAACTCGCTCATTTCCCGACGCATCTTCATTACTTCTTCGTTGGGCGTTGGAGGAACAAAGTACTTAAAACGCGACGTGTGTTTGGATTGACCGCAAACTCGCGACGTTCCCAGAGCTTCTTGCAAAACACTCTTTCCCGATTCCGGCAACCATGTCCCTTACGATGCTTGTTGTGATAACGTTTTCTACACATAAAATTATTTTAAAATAAAATTACAAGGTTAATTGTTATAACAAAGGTAAAGAACTTACGATTTTTTCTCCCATCAATTTGTCTTTCTCATCCTTGTATTTATCTACGTCTTTCATTCGCGAGACAATCCAAAGTTCTTCTTTCGTAGGCCATTCCCCCGTTTCGTCATGCTAGTAAGAAGTAATTATATAATAAATTAAAAAATAATTGCAACATTTGAAATAACTAAAAGAAAAAAATGAATCTAACCTTTTCTTGATCAAGCTTTCGATATCCATTTTGGCCCGTTTGATTTCTCATGTTCCGATGTTTGTTTGAACATTTCGGTTCGTCTATACTCAACAAATGCTATCCAATCTTCTTCGGTGATACTTGTATACTATTTCAAAATACAAGCCGGTCTCTTTAAGGCGATTGGTTCGTTGATTATGTCTTTGAGTAGATCGTTGTATATCTCATGACGAAATAACCTTGCGGCTTCTCCGACTCTCATAAGGCAATCGTGTTTTTGTTCGATAGGAATCGTAAATCCTTCTTGCATTTCGTTCCAAATCCGTTCTTTAATTTGGGTGTTGTCTTTACATCTCCAATCACGCATCGAAAGTGGAACGTATTCTCTTGCTAACACGCCAAAGTAACTCGATAACTCATCACCCTCTTTACCGATTGGTTGCCCTTTATCATCAAATTGTACCGGGATTTTTTTACCAAGTGTTTTAGCCTTATTAACCCGACCCATAAGAGTGTTTCTTCGTTTTCCTTGTTCATCGGAGTTAAGCGCTAGTTGTCTTCTAATTTTTCTTTTACCACTACCGCTAGAAGTAGTAGTAGTAGACGACATTGAATCTAATAAACAAAATTCAAAACATAATTTCAATTTTCAACTCAAATGTAATCAAAATTTCAACTCAAATGTAACAAAAATCTAATATAAACTAAACTCCAATCACAATATCAACTTAAATCCAATCCGATTCTAAACAAAAACACAATTTCAATCCCAATTCAATCTAATATCAAATATATTTCTCCTAATTTCAATAAACTCAAATCCAATACAATATCTCCTAATTTCAAATCAATATCGAATTTACACTAAATAAGTCCATGTAAAAATGTTCAAAAACATTACCCGGAGTTGGACGAGCACAAGGGCGGCGAAGAGAAGGTGGTGAGATGAGGGCCGGAGAGGTAATGGCCGAAGGCGGCGAGGTGAGGGCGCGCGGCGAGGGTGGGCGCGAGCGAGGTGAGACCGGAGGGCGCGCGACAATGTGAGGGCCGAAGGGCGGCGTGGGCGCACGGCGAGGTGAGGGAGGGGGCGGGGGCGGGGGCGCCGAGAGAGATGAGTGAGGTAAGGTGAGGGACGGGCAGGGGCGTGGGCGCACAGCGAGGTGAGGGAGAGCGTGCGGGGCGAGGGCGCGGGGGCTCAGCGAGGTGAGGGACGGAGAGAGAGAGAGAGGGGCCGAGAGAGAGAGAGAGTGGTGGCGAGAGAGGGGCGGGGCGGCAAGAGAGTGGCGGAGAGAGAGAGAGGGACGAGAGAGATGAGTAGTGGAGACAGAGATGAGAAGAAATGAAGTAGAATAAGGAATGAGAATGAGGGAAAATTGAAAAAAATGCTAAGTATAGAATATGAAATGGGCGGGTAGTTAAAAAAATTTGAAATTTTCAGATTTTAAAACGCTCCCACAACGCTTATTCTAAGCGTTGTAGGATCTCGCCGCGGCGATGTATATTTCTCGCCGCGGCGAGATGCTTCTACAACCCTTAGAATAAGCGTTGTAGGAGCCTCGCCGCGGCGAAACCAAATTCTCGCTGCGGCGAGGGTTACCCAGAAAATTCTCGCTGCGACGAAAATGTCCCATCGCCGCAGCGAGGTATCCCTAGATGTCCTCGTCGCGGCAGTATACAATTTTCGCCGCGGCGACATCTTTCTACAACGCTTAAAAAAGCGTTGTAGAATCCTCGCCGCGGCGACAGCGAATTGTCGCCGCGGCGAGGAATACATTCGCCGCGGCGTAAAATCTATGATGCCGCGGCGAGACTATATGTCTTGAACATGGTGCTCTCAGTAAGATTTTCGCCGCGGCGACGACGTGTTCCTGCCGCGGCGCAGGACTCCTGCCGCGGCGAGATTTGTACCTCGCCACGGCGTGATGTAGTCGCCGCGGCGAACACATATTTTTGCTGTCTAACAATCATACTTTCTTTATAATATACACGAACTTGCCGATTTTCTTTGAAGCTTAGCAGACAAAAAGACGTCAGAATGTTCTCTCCCACTACTCCTTTCTTCTTCAAAATGCTTCTCGAGGAAACTCTCCAACACAACGAGCTTGTGAGTGATATATTTATTCATTGTTCTACTTACTTCGTACACTCACACACAAAGTTGACACCTTTTTCTTTGTTCCTTTTTTTTAATAGCTTTTTCTTTCTTTCTTTAAAGAACGTTTCTTTCGTGATATGGAGTGTTCAGAATCATCTAGTCATATGCTTTATATTATACTCATATGAAAAACTCTACTCTTTGTCGTTAGTCACATACACATTCATGTCACAAAGCCCCTGATGATTTGCAAGAAACATAGAAGCTATTATATCTTTATTTATATATAAGTATCACTTTCCCTATTTAAATGTGGCAGTTCATTCCGAGAAATTTTCTTGAAAGGCACGGAGAGAGCTTGGCGAATCAAATAGGCGTTAAGCTCCCGTGTGGCTCGGAATGGAAGTTTGGTTTGAAGAAGCACAAAGAAATAATGTGGCTAGAAGATACGGCTTGGTCAAAGTTTGTGGAGTTTTACTCTCTTAAAATTGGAAGTGTGATAGCTTTTCGATATAAAGGGAATTCCGAATTCGAGGCTTTCATTCTTAAAATTGGAAGTGTGTAGGATCTCGCCGCGGCGATGTATATTTCTCGCCGCGGCGAGATGCTTCTACAACGCTTATGTAAGCGTTGTAGAATGTTCTCGCCGCGGCGAAGTAGAAATGTCGCCGCGGCGAGTGACACGAGACTGGTGATATAAATTCTCATTTCTCATCTTTTTCACTTTGAACTCTCTCATAACCTCACTCGAAAAAATATTTCCAGTACCTTTCCTACTCATTCTAGAGCGTCCTCGTTTACTAGTCTCATCTACACATTCAAATCCTGTAAGTTCTTCTTTAACTTGTTCTAATTGTTGTTCTCTTGATAGTTTACTAATTAGAATTGGCAATTTTTGTATAATTAGGGTTTTTCTATGAATATGAGAAAGTGGATGTGGGAGAATAGATTGAATGAGATATATCGGAAAGGTGTAGATGAGTTTTGTGATTTTGCTAGAGAGAACATGGTAGATTTGAAATCTATTCGTTGTCCTTGTATTAAATGTGGAAATCATAGACATTTTTCGATTGATGTCGTTCGGACCCATTTGTTTGCATATGGAATAATGACCTCGTATCAAAGATGGTTCTACCATGGTGAGGTTTTTCGTTCTACGGAAAATGAGGATGATGTTGAAGATGATATTGATGATATGTGCGGAATGATGAATGATTTGGAGGACGATTTTGTTGAGCGACCGGAATTGAAGGGTGATTTTGTTGAGTCCATGATGAATGATGCGGAGACACCATTATATGAAGTGTGTACAAGCTATTCGAAGTTGTCATTTTTAGTTACATTATTTCATTTGAAGGCGTCGGGGGGTTGGACAAACACTAGTTTTACTCTATTATTGGAAACACTGAAAGAAGCATTTCCAAAAGACAATAAAGTACCTTTAAGTATGTATGAGGCAAAGAAGACTTTGGGTACATTAGGCATGAAGTACGAGAAATTCCATGCGTGCCTAAATGATTGTGTTTTATATAGACACGAGTATGAAGATCTAGATGAATGTCCGACGTGCAAGGAGTCACGGTTGAAGAAGGGTAAAATTCCATGTAACGGGGTTAAAGGAGTTCCAGTTAAGGTACGTACATTTTCATCACTTGATTAGGAAATACATGTAGCTCATATTCATTATTTATTACTGATTTTCGTTAAATATATTTCAGTCGTTATGGTACATTCCTCAAATGCCGCGCTTTCGTCGAATATCACGCCGCGGCGAGGTTATCACGCCGCGGCGGGAATATCACCTCGCCGCGGCGCGACAAGTTCTTAAAAAACACAGACTCTCGGTATTAAAAAATCAAAATCTCGCCGCGGCGAAATACAAATCCTGCCGCGGCGAGGACCCTTCTACAACGGTTAAACAAGCGTTGTAGAACCTTCGCCGCGGCAACGTATATTCCATGCCGCGGCGAGGTTATCACGCCACGGCGGGAATATCACCTCGCCGTGGCGAGGCAAGTTCTTAATAAACACAGACTCTCGGTATTAAAAAAATGAAACTCTCGCCGCGGTGAAATACAAATCCTGCCGCGGCGAGGACCCTTCTACAACGCTTAAACAAGCGTTGTAGAACCCTCGCCGCGGCAACGTATATTCCATGCCGCGGCGAGGCTAGTACGCCGCGGCGGGAATATCAACTCGCCGCGGCGAGACAAGTTCTAAAAAAACACAGATTCTCGGTATTAAAAAAATAAAAATCTCGCCGCGGCGAAGTAATATTTTAGCCGCGGCGTAAAGCACTCGCCGCGGCGGGGACTATACGGTGCCGCGACGAGAATAGTCACGCCGCGGCGAGAAAGGTACCTAGCCGCGGCAAAGAAGCACTCTACCACCTAATCATTCACTTTTTTTTTTCCAATATTTAACCTGTTCTCCAATTAAAAATGATCCAATTAAAATTTCTACAATCAATAAAACAAACCAAACTAGTCTTAAACATATAACATCAAGTTTCAAACATATATGAAATAAAACACACCAAACGAGTCTCAAACAAAGACTGATGTCTCAAACACACAAATAAAACACAGTAATCTAGTCATAAACATAAACAAACCAAGCGAGTCTTAAACTGAAACTTAAATTTAAAAAGAGTTTGAAATTTATATGGAAGAGTTGGTGTTGTTGGTTCTTGAAATTTACTCGTCATTCGGTGGTGGTGGTGGTGGGTTCGCCGGATATTGAGGAGGTGCCATATGCGGTGGCCACTCTGGTGGTGCATATGGATAGTCGGAGTACTGAGGATATGGAGGAAATAACACCTGATTCTCTTGGTTGATGTCCCACCGAGAGTAGAGAATGTCAACTAATTGATGTGAGAGGCGCCATACTCCGCTGGTTGGTGCATGTACTGTTGCGTGTGTTGGAACCCGCCGACGAGATAGTTGGAGCAATGAGCAATGTAGTCGATGGTGGCGGGGTCGATTACCGGAGCTGCTGGAAAGCGCAATAGGGGCTCTGCTTCCCCCTCTTCCCCCTCTTCCTCCGCTTCCTCCGCTTCTTCCGCTTCCTCCGCTTGTGGATCCTCCCTAATCTTGTACCGCTCGATAATGGAATCTGTAATAGGCCCCATTGAACTGTGGATCGTATCCCTTTTCGAGCGTGGTACCCCCACATTTGATCAAAGGCCGGTAATGATCGCCGGATATGGCAAACCGTGTCGTTCATTAGTATAGTCGAGTTTCTTCATCTAATTATAGATGAATAGACCGACGTTAATGGAAAGGCCTTTAACAATGCAGAACAACACCTGGATATGATCCTCGTCGAGAGTGGTGAAGTGCTTGATCGGATAGAGACGAGCGCAAACAAAGTAAATCCACGCTTTAGCGATCCTGGTGAGTTGGTCACGCTTGAGTACCCTTTTTCCTTTTTCAGTGACCCAATCCTCTCCCGGAATGCACAACACCCGCGACATCTCCTCATGGCTGCAACTTCTTAGCCATTCTCGATAGCCCTCGTTCTCGTAAGGCACATCTGGGGTCCCAAGAAGATCGTTGATAGCTTCGATACTCATATCGACCGGTTTCCCACGGACCGTCACAACATCACCTTAGGAGTCTGGCAAGTTTGCGTAGAATTCGTACACGACGTTGACGTTCGAATCGAACTCGGGTACAGCACAGTACCTCCACCAATCATGACCAACTATACTGTTGCGGATTTGCTTTCCTATATCCGACGTATTGCTTACATTGAATCCTCTCTCATTGATAATGTTACGCGGCAAGATTTTGTCGTAGCGTTCCTCCGCGACCTTGCTAGTAAAGATACTCGAGTTGTATTCCTCTTCGGGAGACTGTTGACGAGGTCGCTTTCCTTTTCCTTTACTCTGACCTCTGGAAGAGCTCGGAGCCTTGGGGACCGCCGTGTTTTTAGTTCGACGCATTTTCAAGCTCCTACAAAACATAATCATAAATAATTGTACAATTAACATATATAAAATTATATATCAATTCCAAGAATATATATTTAAACATGACAAATTAAAACAATTCCAACAATCACAAATAATTCATAAACAATTCGACCAATCACAAATTCATGAACAATTCGATCAATCACAAATTCATAAACAATTCAATCTCAACATTAATATACATAACCATTCACTACTACAAATGTTGGATTATACAACCCACTTTCTATAACGCTTAACATAAGCGTTGTAGAAAGTAGGGATTCTACAACGCTTATGTAAACATAGTGTTTCTACAACGCTTATGACTAAGCGTTGTAGAATCTCGGTGTTTCTACAACGCTTATGGATAAGCGTTGTAGAATCTGATGGTTTCTACAACGCTTAAAGCTAAGCGTTGTAGAAACTTAGTTATTCTACAACGCTTTTGTTAAGCGTTGTAGAAGTACATAAATTTCAGATTTTCCACAACGTTTACACTATCCGTTGTAGAATCCTCGCCGCGGCACCACGTGATTTATGCCTCGGCGAGAACTTTCTACAACGCATCGTAAAAGTGTTGTAGAAGGATGGGCCTCGCCGCGGCACAATTTCAACATCGCCACGGCGAAACTTTCTACAACGCTTGTTACAAGTGTTGTAGAATCAATTCGCCACGGCGATAAATATTTCTCGCCGCGGTGACATAATTTCACCGCGGCTAGAAATATCCTCCGCCGCGGCGAGGTGGATAGCGTGGCCAAGCAGTTTTTTAAGAAACTGTCTCGCCGCGGCGACTGAGGAATCTCGCCGCGGCGAGACGTTACTACAACGGTTATTATAACCGTTGTAGGAACGTCTCGCCGCGGCGAAGACATATTTTCGCCGCGGCGAGGTTTTTTAGGTTTTCACTATAAAAGGCCGTTTTCAGTTTTTTTTCTCATTTTTTCCAATACCCACACACGAGACAACCATTTTTCGGCCGCATCTTTCCAGTTTTTCTCTTCCAAAATCCCTCGTCACGTCCTCGCCGCCCAAAAATCTCGCCGTCGCCTTGTCCTCGCCGCCAACTCTCTCTCGCCTTGTCCTCGCCGCCATTTTTCTCTCGCCGACTCCTCGCCGTGCTTCCTCTAGCGCGTCTCTCTCGCTCTCTCTTGCCGCCTCATTGTAAGGTATGATTTTAAAAGTTTTTTAAGGTGGTTTATTGATTTAATTTCGTGTTGTTGATATGGATTTCTTGTTGTTTACCCGAATTGCATATAGTTTGATTTTTTTAATTCACAAATTTAGGGTTTTGTTTGATTTTCTCTTTTTGGAACAAGAAATTAGGGTTTAGGTTAGTGGAATTTGAATGAGTGAATTTAGGTTAGTGGAATTTGAATGAGTGAATTTAGTGAAATTATGGTTTTGTTGATATGAATGAATTTGTATGAGAATTTGAGTTAAATTGAAATGTCCGGATTGTGTTTGACATATTGTTACATAGGTCAGTGGTTAAAATCACTACTACAAAACCAGGATTCTACAACGCTTAAAAACAGTTGTAGAATGATTCTACAACGCTTCTTAAGCGTTGTAGAAGCTTCTACAACGCTTAAAAATCCGTTGTAGAATCCAACAGCTTTCTACAACGCTTAATTATCCGTTGTAGAAATTAAGATTCTACAACGGATTTTTAAGCGTTGTAGAAGCTTCTACAACGGTTAGAATCCATTGTGTAGTTATTAAAAATTTTCAAACATCCCACCGCGGCGAAGTATATTTCTCGCCGCGGCGACATATTCTACAACGGATTTTCAATCCGTTGTAGAATCACTTCGCCGCGGCGAAAAATATACGTCGCCGCGGCGAGGTACGTTCCGAGCCGCGGCGACAACATTCTACAACGATTAGTTATGCGTTGTAGGAAGGTGATGAATTTTTTTTTAAAACTCGCCGCGGCGAGACTAAGATTTCTAATTTGCCTGCTCTCGGTATCTTTTCTCGCCGCGGCGAATAATATTTCCCGCCGCGGCTCGAATTACTTGCCGCGGCGAGAAGTATAGTTCGCCGCGGCGAGAATCATTTATTTTCAATCCAAAATATGTTTTTACACGATACTAGCACCTGAAAATAATCTTAATACAAAAAATATCTAATATATACATTCATCTTCAAATATCCTCATCTTCAAAACATTCAAAATCTAATATATACATCTACAACCAATCCATAATTCAATAAAAAAAAACTAGCTAATCATCACAGTTAAAAAATGTTTGTTCATAACTTACCCATTCTTCCCTAAGTCTCTCTAAATCTTCCTTTGTATAGGATTTCTAATTTTCTAGTTTTCCTACACCTCCTACGACTATATCACGCATATAAGAAATGACAAAATACCCGCATTCCGTGTTTCCCGTTTGTCTCGGAGCGTCCCAAGTCCTGATGTACGTTGATTGCCCGTTACTATGGGCGTTTTGATGCTCGAGCTTGAAATCAACAAGAACCCTATATAACACGGAGATTATAAGAGAAAAAACATCTAGAACGATTTATAATGAAAATTATTTAAGATATCAAAATATTACCTTTTTATCAATCGATTTAAATCGATTGGGATTTTATTTCTCAACGGGTCAAAGAACATAGCGCTATTTCTCCAAAGGTCGAGGACAACGAGCATCCAATGCGCACCTTTGTTATACGGCATCAAAACTAATTCACCAAATTTGCAATCTCGTACCACGTTTCCAACATCCTTGACTCGTTTTGACAAATAAGCCTCCTCGTCGTCATTTTCGATATACGAACTTAAGCTCGGATTTATAAAACAATAATTTCGAGTATTCTTCGTCTTTTCTAGCCTCGAGCGTAGATAGCTATGACAAACAAATATTTAGTTGATCAAAACACTAAATATTGAATATTGATATTAAAAAACGCATATAAAGAAAACTCTTACTCCATATAAACCGTTATGCTCCCCGCGCCAATTTCCAAGTATTGCAAAAAATCGGAAATGTCTTCAAATGACACCGGAATCGGGATAGCCGCGAGACTTGGACTAACATTGACCATAATCACATCCCCTTCCGGTAACATTACTTTGTTGGCATGTTGAGCGAGCAATCGATACTTGGGATTAATCACCTTGTACGGAATCTTCTTAGCATCATCGATGCTAGCTTTACTCTCAAAACCAAGCTTTGAGAGTTGTTTGACAACCGGACCGCGACTCTCTATTCCCGTGTCCATTTCCATGAGTCTCTTCGGCCACGAGACAAACCCGCCTATAGCATCTTCAATGGTTTGAGCTTCTTCGGTGGGAATTGGCAATTTTGCTTTTTTAATCAAAACCCCCAAAACGGCCACGCGTAAATTTCCTTCCTCCAAAGGTGAGAAATGAACTACGCCTCCATTCATGTACGCTCGCCCATTTGCAACATGAATTGTGCCTCCGAACTCGGTGTCATCAATGAAAAGAAGACACTCGACGCTTTCATCCGAACTCGGTGTCACCGGCGTGGTTGGATTCAAAGAGCAACTAGCACGAACACTATTGGGTTTTTCCACAACAATAGGATCGATCTTCGGACGATCATCAACAATGATAGGATCGATCTTCGGACGATCATCAACATCGTCGTGTTCTAAGCGAATCAAGAATTTTATCAATAACTTAATACCAAAACATTTATCTTTAATAAATAGATAAAAAAAAAAAACTAAACATACCTAAAGAGACCGCTTCATTGACGTGTTCTTCAACATTTGCCATCTCTTTATCATCAACAACCTTCGCGTTGAGATTCCCTTCCACTTGCTCGACACTAGGCGACTCGACATTAATGCTACCATTTCCACCGAAGGCCTTCATCACCAAAGACTTTAACTCGCTCATTTCCCGACGCATCTTCATTACTTCTTCGTTGGGCGTTGGAGGAACAAAGTACTTAAAACGCGACGTGTGTTTGGATTGACCGCAAACTCGCGACGTTCCCAAAGCTTCTTGCAAAACACTCTTTCTCGATTCCGGCAACCATGTCCCTTGCGATGCTTGTTGTGATAACGTTTTCTACACATAAAATTATTTGAAAATAAAATTACAAGGTTAATTGTTATAACAAAGGTAAAGAACTTACGATTTTTTCTCCCATCAATTTGTCTTTCTCATCCTTGTAGTTATCTACGTCATTCATTCGCGAGTCAATCCAAAGTTCCTCTTTCGTAGGCCATTCCCCCGTTTCGTCATGCTAGTAAGAAGTAATTATATAATAAATTAAAAAATAATTGCAACATTTGAAATAACTAAAAGAAAAAAAATGAATCTAACCTTTTCTTGATCAAGCTTTCGATATCCATTTTGGCCCGTTCGAGATTTGTACACACTTTTTCCGATATTTGATTTCCCATGTTCCGATGTTTGTTTGAACATTTCGGTTCGTCTATACTCAACAAATGCTATACAATCTTCTGTTGTCAATGGTGCCCACAAGAAGAGTTGTAGTCTTTATTTTGTACATTTGATGTAATAAAGTCTCATGAAGACTCTTGCTTGTAATTGCCTATTCATTTAATAATAAAGTTGAAACGTTCATTCATTCTTTCTTTGTTTGAAGCTTTATGATAAAACCTTAGTCTTTTAGTCCATAAACAAACTTAACAACTTACGAAGAGACAAATGTAGATTTGCATGAACAAACTCTTCGTAGTTTGCTTAAAACGATATATTCGCAATCTTAGGGTCAAAGGACTATTTACCTCAGTATGATTGTTAGAAGAATCTATGATGTCTGGTTATGAGGCATTGAGAGTTGGAGACTCTATAGTTCTTCTAGGTATCTTCCGAAGGTACTGAATTGACCAGTGCACCTCTAAAGACAAGATAAGAACAAACCATTTAACCTCTTATGTCTCGAAGTCACTACGTATGAATTGCATCATGCTTACCTTAATCCTGAAATGAGACATGCCATTTCACAGCTTAGTATTCTCATTTGAGAAAGTCAGAGTTCGGGCTCACTATGTGATTCCGAACAGGGCCTATTGGTGAAGTACTAAGTTGTGAGTATGTCATGAGTAACTTTGTGAAGTTCTCATGGATATGGAATTCATGTACAAGATTTCTGAACTGCAATGTATGTCACCTCATGCTTTGTTCCTTGGAGTGTGAATAAATGAACTGGCCAGTGTCCAAATTGAGTCCTGACTCTTTTGGATGAAACAATGTGACTTGTTAGCTCCTCGTCAATACATTGTTTCTAACTTATTCACAAGCGACAAAGGAGTTGAGGAAATAACAGCTAGAAGGGTAAAATGGTAATTTAGTAAATCCCGACTAGCTGATGACATTCATGAATGGTAGCATAGATAATATTTAGTGGATCCGCTCATTATAATTAGGTGAATTCTTGAGTAGAAAATAAATTCATTTGAACCGAGAGATTTTCAGTGTCAGCTCTTTAGTGGAGTCAGTTGGCATTAAGCTAAACTTGGAAAAGGTTTGTGAACTTTTGAGTCCAAGTGTTTAGCTCAAGCTTTGTTCATTTGGGTCCATGAGGTCACTGTCACGAATCACATCGATAGAAATAGTTATACTGGAAGCTAAGTCAAAACGAGAACGAAAATTGTCAAAAGGGTATTCTTGTCTTTTGAGACATAGGATGAAATGGATGTCAATAAATTTTGACAAGTTCATTTGATGACTTAATGTCACTCGGCCATAATATGATTAATTGGGCCTTGTGGATTAATTCCATTTCATAAGAATTTTATTGAAAATTCTTAATGGGCCTTTCTCATGTTGTCATGAACAAATGAAGAAGCTTCTAGAAGCTCCTTCTAGAGATGAAATGGGCGCCCAACCCTAAGATAGAAAAAGATATTATTTTGTGCATAAATGTATCAAGATACTTGCCAAAAGAAAAAGAGGAAACAAATTTCCTATGCATGCCATAAGGAAATCCGGCCAACTAAGCCAAAGAGGGAGAATATAAATGAGGAAACAAATCCATGTGGCATAGGTAATGCCTTGCACGCCCAAAGTGAAAAAGGGAAACAAGGGATTTGTTCATGAATATGTGATATTCAATATAGAAGAGGAAACTACCTTATTGAAGGTAAAGCCTCTCCTATAAATAGGAGCCTCATTCCTCTCATTTTATTCATTCCACATAAGTTAGAGATTGAGAGCTTCTCTCTCTAGAACTTGTGGTTGCCGCCCCTCTTCTCTCTCTCTCTAGTTTATTTTCGATTTTTCTTGTCTTGGCACCTAGGTCCTCACTCGACCTAGTGTTTAGCTCTGCGACTTCAAGACTTGTTCTTAAGTCGTAGTGTTTAAAAGTGCCCACTCACTAATTCCTTTATTTCGAGTGATTTAGTGATAGAAACTTTCGTGGTTGCTCGAGGTGCCGAGGAAAGGAAGAGAGACGTGCTGCGAGGGGAGACGAGCATTGCAAACTTTCCAAAAGCTTCGTCAAAGTTCAAGCTTCAAGAAAGGTTAGTAAACTCTTAGCTCATATTGGTTTTTAATTACATGTACTTGCTTCTTTGTCTAGGTTAGTAAAAACTGTTTTTACTTGAAAAGAAATTTTTTAAAATTCCGCCGCTTCCCGAAGCGTTTAATCTTTTCCTTAAACCCTAGATCAATTCCAACAAATGGTATCAGAGCTATGGTCAAAGATTAGCATGTACATGTATTTAAAAATATGAGGTTGAAAATCGTTTTCGAAAGTTTACTAATTTTGTGACAAGTTAGAATTGTTATCTTAGATTTTTTTAATTTATTGCTCATGCCTTTAAATTAAAAACCATGTTGTTTTTCTATGATTTTGGGATGTTTTTAAAACACATTAGAATCAGTTCTAAAAGTTTTTAATTTTTTATATTGAAAAACGTGTTTTAAAGGTTTGAGAAATTTCGAGTAAAATTTTGTGACTAGTTTTTGTTATCTTGCTAGTTTCTTATTTTTACTTGAATTGTTTTATGCTTGTTGTTATTTCTTTTATGCCTTGTTATTACCTTGCTAATAAAACACAAATAAAAGCTTTAACAAGCTTCATAAAACGTTCCGTTACACTCGATTCTTTTTCGCACCTAAAAAGGACCAAGCTTTAATTATTTCTTTTTCTTCGAGCTGGAGTAAACCCGTATTAAAAGTGGCATAACTCTCTGTTCAGAAATATAAATTTAATGATTCTTGAATCAAATTAAATCTCTGTCTGTCCTCTATCCAATGCCACCGGTTTCGGCTCAAAAGGACATCGGAGCCGCCAGATATGGCGATTTTACTCCGAGGTGCGCGGCTGTCTGAAACTCCAGTTTTTTAGAAATCCGGATTTTCAAACCCCACTACCATGAGTTATAAAACTCTAATGAGAAAATTTTCTTGAGCAAAAATGTTTCTCATATGATTATAAACATGATGTGTAAGATTAAAATGTTTTGATTTTTGAAAGTTTAATTGAAATTGAATTTTTACAAAACAAGTTTGAATTTTGAAAAACCGTTTTCACTTTCAAACTTGAAAATATTTTGTCATCCAAATCAAATAAGTTTTCAAAATGTTTTCAAAACTATATCTATATCACATATGTTCAAAATCTATATGCTCTTGAAAATTTGAGTGGGAGGTCTCTTTGTAGACAAGCCGAAAAAATAAAAGATGTGTAATCTCAAACTTTCAAGTGTTCGAGTGAGTTGAAGTTCACACTTCCCTCATGCACTTTCCCGAAATAGAAAATAGGAAAAGATCGAGTATGTACCTTGTGCCTTTATGCACTAATACTACTCTGAACATGTCGATCTAGGATTCTCTTCTAGTTGTCCGCTCTGTCGCTCTCTAACTAGGAAATCTGTTTCCGAACTTATAAGAGTCGATGAACCAACTCCAAAAACTAAGTGGGAGGGTTATACTTGTTGTTTGTAACCCACGATCCCCAACACTAATGAAAAGTGCAAGTGTCGCCGGACTAAGAGTCACCCTCGTGGCTCTCTCTTAAATGAGAGTACTCAAGGGCGCTTTGCTCTGATCATTGCTCAATGAGCTACGTCCGAGAGTGAGACGATGATGGCAAGGACTCCTCTTGGGGGATTGTTTTTCAAAGTTGATCTTTTGGACTAAGTGGTTGGTTGCACACTTAGGCTCAATCCCTAGTAATCCTCCCTCGAGGCCCTGCGAAAGGATGTGAGTGATCAAACCAATTTACAAGGTGGCTAGTCAAAATAGATGTATTGACATCTTGGCTTAGCATTAATGATGTGTCATTTACTTATAAAAGGAGATTTTTTGCGGCCTTATCTTGAGGGAGTAAATTATCGTTTGGTTTATAACACCTTTGGATTTTTTAAAAGTCTTAATAAAACTTAAATCCTAAACCAAAGACTAATCATAAACTTGTTTCAACTTATATAGGCAATATGTCTCTCAACCATCTCTCTATCTTTCTTTCCTCGATCAAACTCGAAAACGAAAACTACGTAGATTCGAAACGTAACTTCGACATAATACCTACCGTTAACAAGCACAAATGGGTACTCACCACCCCGTGTCCTCCTTTGACGAATGATGATTCAACTCAAGAGGACAATGACGCCTTAGCGGCCAGGCTTCGATCCGATGAGATTATGAGGTGCTATATCTTGGCATCTATGAACAATATGCTGAAAGAGCAACATCGTGACATCGAGACTGCCGCCGAAATGCTCTACAATCTCCTTGAGATGTTTGGAGGGCAAACGCGTCAAACAAGGCAACAAGCAGTCCGACAGTTTATGAACTGTCATATGAAGGCTAGGACTCTCGTTGGAGACTTTATGATACTGATCATTAGTTTTCTGAATAAAATTGAAATCCTAGGATCTGAGATTGATGGGAAGAATGTCATAGATGTGATCTTAGAAACTCTCCCCGCATCTCTTGATACCTCCAAGATGAACTACTCCATTAACAAGCTAGAGTACACTGTTACCAAGCTTATGGAGGAACTTCACACTGCTGTAGGTCTCACTAAGTGAAAGAGGAATCAAGGAGAGGCACATGCTACTGAGCACAAAGCCTCCGCCTCTGGAACTAAGAAGAGACCTCACAAGGCCGATAAAAAGAACTATCCTGCCTATCTCAAAGCAAAGGAATATAGTATTGTACTAGTTACCGAAGCATGCTTAGTAGCTGATAATGTATCAACGTGGATTCTTGACTCCGCTGCTACTAACTATATTTGTTGTTCCTTGAATGGTTTCAAGAAAACCAAAAGCTTAGAGGAAGGCGAGTTCTGTTTCAAATGGGGTGATGGGAGCCTGGTGTCCGCGAAGGCTCTGGGATCCGTGGCGCTGTCTTTTGAAGACGGCACTTTAAACTTGAATAATGTTTACTTTGTTCCTACCTTTGGGAAGAACTTAATATCCATTGCTCGTCTTCGTGAGCAAGATTATTGTTTAAAGTTCATTAAGAATGGAATTCGTATTTCGTTTCCTGATAATTCTTTTTTCACTGATGCATGTATGAAGAATGCTCTTTTCTACATCTATCCCACTAAACCTTCTCTTTTAGACACCGAAATAGATAATGATTTAATTAGGGAGCCAAAGAGGTTCAAACTTTCTGAATCCTCCGATCTAACAAAATCAACATACCTCTGGCACTTGAGACTTGGTCATATCAGTCTAGATAGGATTAAGAGACTTGTGAGGGATGGTCCACTCCAAGACTCTGCAATAGGTTCACTACCTACTTGTGAATCCTGCATAGAAGGAAAAATGACTAAGCGACCTTTCTCCGATAAGGGTCGAAGAGCCACTGAGTTGCTGGAACTAATACATTCTGATATATGTGGTCTGCTCAGCCAACAGGCACGTGGGGGATATGAATACTTCGTTACCTTCACCGATGATTACTCGCGATATGGTTTTATCTATTTGCTCAAACACAAATCCGAGACCTTTAACGTATTTAAGGTCTTTAGGGCTTTAGTGGAAAAGCAAACTGGCAAAGTGATCAAAACCCTTCGATCCGATCGAGGTGGTGAGTATATGTCTGGAGAGTTCGATGACTTTCTTAAAGAAGAAGGTATCGCTTCTCAGCTTACCGCACCTGGCACACCTCAACAAAACGGAGTGTCAGAGAGAAGGAACCGAACTCTAATGGAGATGGTTAGATCAATGATGAGTTACTCATCGCTCCCTCCTTCCTTTTGGGGATATGCCCTCGAAACAGCCGCTTACATTCTGAACCAAGTTCCGTCTAAAACGATTCCTGGTACTCCTTATGAAAGATGGACTGGCCGTAAAGTAAGTTTGGGCCACATCCGAATTTAGGGTTGCCCTGCACATGTGCTAAGGCAAAAGACTAGCAAGTTGGCTAGTAGGTCAGAATTGTGCCTGTTTGTGGGATATCCAAAGGAAACCAAAGGTTTCATTTTCTATAGTCCCGAGGACGATAAGACTTTCGTTAGCACGAATGCTCGTTTCTTCGAGGAGGACTTTATGAAGGATGCGAAACCTAGAAGCAAAATTGTGCTTGAAGAAAAGTTGGGTGAGGAAGCTTCTACCTCATCTGTAAGAACTGTTCTTACCCAAACTGAAACACAACCTAACTCATCAGAATCTCGTCAAGTAGTACTTAGACGTAGTGGGAGGGCTACTCAAAAGCCTGACAGGTACATGTTTTATGGAGACTCTCTTGTAGCTGTCTCTGACATGGATGATCCTGTTTCCTATAGCCAAGCGATGGCTTGTTCTGAATCAAACCTTTGGCTTGACGCCATGAAAGTTGAAATGCACTCGATGTATGTCAACAAAGTCTGGAAACTTGTAGACCTTCCTGAAGGGATTAAACCCGTAGGGTGTAAGTGGATATACAAGAAGAAAAGGGGTCCTGATGGGAACGTCGAGACGTTCAAAGCACGACATGTGGCGAAGGGTTATACCCAACAAGAAGGGATTGACTATGAAGAAACCTTCTCGCCAGTCGCGATGCTTAAATCCATCCGCATACTCCTATCCATAGCTGCAGCTCTCGACTATGAGATCTGGCAAATGGATGTCAAGACAGCCTTTCTGAATGGCAATCTTGACGAGCGGATTTACATGGCTCAACCAGACGGTTTCGTGGAAGAAGGTCAAGAGACCAAGGTTTATGAGTTGCTTAAGTCCATTTATGGATTAAAGCAAGCATCTAGGTCATGGAATATTAGATTCGATGAAACTGTAAAGAGCTTTGGCTTTAAACAGTCAATAGATGAGCCTTGTGTTTACAAGTTAATACACGAAGGCAAAGTTGTGTTTTTTGTGCTATATGTCGATGATATACTACTCATTGGTAATGACGTGGGTAAGTTATCTGAGGTTAAGGTCTGGCTGGCAAAGCAATTCGATATGAAGGATCTAGGAGAAGCCGCGTACATTCTGGGGATCCAAATCTTTCGAGATAGGAAAAACCGGACCCTGTCGCTCTCTCAAGCATCTTATATTGATAAGGTGATGGATCGCTTCTCGATGCAAGACTCCAAGAAGGGTCAAACACCCTTTAGGCATGCAGTTTCACTCTCTAAGGACCAGTCTCCCAAGACTGCACAAGAGATTGAAGACATGAGGAAAATTCCTTACGCCTCTGCCGTAGGAAGCCTTATGTATGCTATGCTTTGCACTAGACCTGACATCTGTTTCGCCGTTGGCGTAGTTAGCCGTTTCCAATCCAACCCTGGACCCGAGCACTGGATTGCTGTTAAGCATGTTCTTAAGTATCTTCGAAGAACTAGGAATTTGATGCTTACATACTCAGGTACTGACCTGACTATGACGGGATATACCGACTCCGATTTTCAAGCGGATAAGGATTCCAGGAAATCCACTTCGGGATCTGTGTTCATCCTTAATGGTGGAGCTATTGTGTGGAGGAGTATTAAGCAATCTTGCATTGCTGACTCCACAATGGAAGTAGAATATGTGGCTGCTTGTGAAGCATCCAAAGAGGCTGTATGGCTTAGAAAATTCCTTAAGTATTTGGAAGTTGTTCTAAACGTCGACGAGCCCAAGACTCTTTATTGTGATAATAGTGGGGATGTCGCTAACTCGAAGGAACCTCGAAGCCATAAGCGCTCTAAGCATATTGAGAGGAAATACCATTTGATTCGAGAGATCGTGCAGCGCGGAGACGTGGAAGTGAAGAAGATCTCAACGGTGGACAACCTCGCAGATCCATTCACCAAGGCCCTAGCGAACAAGGTCTTCGACCAACGTCGTGAGGGATTAGGCATGAAAGACTACACACATCTTCTTTGAGTCAAGTGGGAGTTTGTTGTCAATGGTGCCCACAAGAAGAGTTGTAGTCTTTATTTTGTACATTTGACGTAATAAAGTCTCATGAAGACTCTTGCTTGTAATTGCCTATTCATTTAATAATAAAGTTGAAACGTTCATTCATTCTTTCTTTGTTTGAAGCTTTATGATAAAACCTTAGTCTTTTAGTCCATAAACAAACTTAACAACTTACGAAGAGACAAATGTAGATTTGCATGAACAAACTCTTCGTAGTTTGCTTAAAACGATATATTCGCAATATTAGGGTCAAAGGACTATTGACCTCAGTACGATTGTTAGAAGAATCTATGATGTCTGGTTATGAGGCATTGAGAGTTGGAGACTCTATAGTTTTCTAGGTATCTTCCGAAGGTACTGAATTGACCAGTGCACTTCTAGAGACAAGATAAGAACAAACCATTTAACCTCTTATGTCTCGAAGTCACTACGTATGAATCGCATCATGCTTACCTTAATCCTGAAATGAGACATGCCATTTCACAGCTTAGTATTCTCATTTGAGAAAGTCAGAGTTCGGGCTCACTATGTGATTCCGAACAGGGCCTATTGGTGAAGTACTAAGTTGTGAGTATGTCATGAGTAACTTTGTGAAGTTCTCATAGATATGGAATTCATGTACAAGATTGCTGAAATGCAATGTATGTCACCTCATGCTTTGTTCCTTGGAGTGTGAATAAATGAACTGGCCAGTGTCCAAATTGAGTCCTGACTCTTTTGGATGAAACAATGTGACTTGTTAGCTCCTCGTCAATACATTGTTTCTAACTTATTCACAAGCGACAAAGGAGTTGAGGAAATAACAGCTAGAAGGGTAAAATGATAATTTAGTAAATCCCGACTAGCTGATGACATTCATGAAGGGTAAACATAGATAATATTCAGTGGATCCGCTCATTATAATTAGGTGAATTCTTGAGTAGAAAATAAATTCATTTGAACCGAGAGATTTTCAGTGTCAACTCTTTAGTGGAGTCAGTTGGCATTAAGCTAAACTTGGAAAAGGTTTGTGAACTTTTGAGTCCAAGTGTTTAGCTCAAGCTTTGTTCATTTGGGTCCATGAGGTCACTGTCACGAATCACATCGATAGAAATAGTTAAACTGGAAGTTAAGTCAAAACGAGAACGAAAATTGTCAAAAGGGTATTCTTGTCGTTTGAGACATAGGTTGAAATGGATGTCAATAAATTTTGACAAGTTCATTTGATGACTTAATGTCACTCGGCCATAATATGATTAATTGGGCCTTGTGGATTAATTTCATTTCATAAGAATTTTATTGAAAATTCTTAATGGGCCTTTCTCATGTTGTCATGAACAAATGAAGAAGCTTCTAGAAGCTCCTTCTAGAGATGAAATGGGCGCCCAACCCTAAGATAGAAAGAGAGATTATTTTGTGCATAAATGTATCAAGATACTTGCCAAAAGAAAAAGAGGAAACAAATTTCCTATGCATGCCATAAGGAAATTCGGCCAACTAAGCCAAAGAGGGAGAAGATAAATGAGGAAACAAATCCATGTGGCATAGGTAATGCCTTGCACGCCCAAAGTGAAAAAGGGAAACAAGGGATTTGTTCATGAATATGTGATATTCAATATAGAAGAGGAAACTATCTTATTGAAGGTAAAGCCTCTCCTATAAATAGGAGCCTCATTCCTCTCATTTTATTCATTCCACATAAGTTAGAGATTGAGAGATTCTCTCTCTAGAACTTGTGGTTGCCGCCCATCTTCTCTCTCTCTAGTTTATTTTCGATTTTTCTTGTCTTGGCACCTAGGTCCTCACTCGACCTAGTGTTTAGCTCTGCGACTTCAAGACTTGTTCTTAAGTCGTAGTGTTTAAAAGTGCCCACTCACTAATTCCTTTATTTCGAGTGATTTAGTGATAGAAACTTTCGTGGTTGCTCGAGGTGCCGAGGAAAGGAAGAGAGACGTGCTGCGAGGGGAGACGAGCATTGAAAACTTTCCAAAAGCTTCTTCAAAGTTCAAGCATCAAGAAAGGTTAGTAAACTCTTAGCTCATATTGGTTTTTAATTACATGTACTTGCTTCTTTGTCTAGGTTAGTAAAAACTGTTTTTACTTGAAAATAAATTTTTTAAAATTCCGCCGCTTCCCGAAGCGTTTAATCTTTTTCTTAAACCCTAGATAAATTCCAACATCTTCTTCGGTGATACTTGTATAGTATTTCAAAATACAAGCCGGTCTCTTTAAGGCGATTGGTTCGTTGATTATGTCATTGAGTAGATCGTTGTATATCTCATGACGAAATAACCTTGCGGCTTCTCCGACTCTCATAAGGCAATCGTGTTTTTGTTCGATGGGAATCGTAAATCCTTCTTGCATTTCGTTCCAAATCCGTTCTTTAATTTGGGCGTTGTCTTTACATCTCCAATCACGCATCGAAAGTGGAACGTGTTCTCTTCCTAACACGCCAAAGTAACTCGACAACTCATCACCCTCTTTACCGATTGGTTGCCCTTTATCATCAAATTGTACCGGGATTTTTTTACCAAGTGTTTTAGCCTTATTAACCCTACCCATTAGAGTGTTTCTTCGTTTTCCTTGTTCATCGGAGTTAAGCGCTAGTTGTCTTCTAATTTTTCTTTTACCACTACCGCTAGAAGTAGTAGTAGTGGACGACATTGAACCTAATAAACAAAATTCAAAACATAATTTCAATTTTCAACTCAAATGTAATCAAAATTTCAACTCAAATGTAACAAAAATCCAATATAAACTCAACTCCAATCACAATATAAACTCAAATCCAATCTGATTCTAAACAAAAACACAATTTCAATCCCAATTCAATCTAATATCAAATATATTTCTCCTAATTTCAATAAACTCAAATCCAATACAATATCTCCTAATTTCAAATCAATATCGAATTCACACTAAATAAGTCCATGTAAAAATGTTCAAAAACATTACCCGGAGTTGGACGAGCACAAGGGCGGCGAAGAGAAGGTGGTGAGATGAGGGCCAGAGAGGTAATGGCCGAAGGCGGCGAGGTGAGGGCGCGCGGCGAGGGTGGGCGCGAGCGAGGTGAGACCGGAGGGCGCGCGACAATGTGAGGGCCGGAGGGCGGCGTGGGCGCACGGCGAGGTGAGGGAGGGGGCGGGGGCGGGGGCACGGAGAGAGATGAGTGGGGTGAGGTGAGGGAGGGGGCGGGGGCGTGGGCGCACGGCGAGGTGAGGGAGAGCGCACGGGGCGAGTGCGTGGGGGCTCAGCGAGGTGAGGGACGGAGAGAGAGAGAGGGGCCGAGAGAGATGAGTGAGGCGAGGTGAGGGAGGGGGTGGGGGTGTGGGCGCACGGCGAGGTGAGGGAGAGCGCGCGGGGCGAGGGCGTGGGGGCTCAGCGAGGTGTGGGACGGAGAGAGAGAGAGAGGGGCCGAGAGAGAGAGAGTAGTGGCGAGAGAGGGGCGGGGCGGCAAGAGAGTGGCGGAGAGAGAGAGAGGGATGAGAGAGATGAGTAGTGGAGAGATAGATGAGAAGAAATGAAGTAGAATAAGGAATGAGAATGAGGGAAAATTGAAAAAAAAACGCTAAGTATAGAATATGAAATGGGCGGGTAGGTAAAAAAATTTGAAATTTTCAGATTTTAAAACGCTCCCACAACGCTTATTCTAAGCGTTGTAGGATCTCGCCGCGGCGATGTATATTTCTCGCCGCGGCGAGATGCTTCTACAACGCATAGAATTAGCGTTGTAGGAGCCTCGCCGCGGCGAAACCAAATTCTCGCTGCGGCGAGAATTACCCAGAAAATTCTCGCCGCGGCAAAAATGTGCCATCGCCACAGCGAGGTAACCCTAGATGTCCTTGCCGCGGCAGTATACAATTTTCGCTGCGGCGACATCTTTCTACAACGCTTAAACAAGCGGTGTACAATCCTCGCCGCGGCGACAGCAAATTGTCGCCGCGGCGAGGAATACATTCGCCGCGGCGAGACTATATGTCTGGAACATGGTGCTCTCGGTAAGATTTTTGCCGCGGCGACGACGTGTTCCCGCCGCGGCGCAGGACTCCTGCCGCGGCGAGATTTGTACCTCGCCGCGGCGTGATGTAGTCGCCGCGGCGAACGCATATTTTTGCCGCAGCGAGGATATTCTACAACGCTTTTGGAAGCGTTGTAGAATGTCTCGCCGCGGCGAAGTAGAAATGTCGCTGCGGCGAGTGACACGAGACTGGTAATATAAATTCTCATTTCTGGTCTTTTTCACTTTGAACTCTCTCATAACCTCACTCGAAAAAATATTTCTAGTACCTTTCCTACTCATTCTAGAGCGTCCTCGTTTACTAGTCTCATCTACACATTCAAATCTTGTAAGTTCTTCTTTAACTTGTTCTAATTGTTGTTCTCTTGATAGTTTACTAATTAGAATTGGCAATTTTTTGTATAATTAGGGTTTTTCTATGAATATGAGAAAGTTGATGTGGGAGAATAGATTGAATGAGATATATCGGAAAGGTGTAGATGAGTTTTGTGATTTTGCTAGAGAGAACATGGTAGATTTGAAATCTATTCGTTGTCCTTGTATTAAATGTGGAAATCATAGACATTTTTCGATTGATATCGTTCGGACCCATTTGTTTGCATATGGAATAATGACCTCGTATCAAAGATGGTTCTACCATGGTGAAGTTTTTCGTTCTACGGCAAATGAGGATGATGTTGAAGATGATATTGATGATATGTGCGGAATGATGAATGATTTGGAGGACGACTAGGCATGAAGTACGAGAAATTCCATGCGTGCCCAAATGATTGTGTTTTATATAGACACGAGTATGAAGATCTAGATGAATGTCCGACGTGCAAAGAGTCACGGTGGAAGAAGGGTAAAATTCCATGTAACGGGGTTAAATGAGTTCCAGTTAAGGTACGTACATTTTCATCACTTGATTAGGAAATACATGTAGCTCATATTAATTATTTATTACTGATTTTCGTTAAATATATTTCAGTCGTTATGGTACATTCCTCCAATGCCGCGCTTTCGTCGAATGTTTAATAGTGTCAAACACGCGGAGAACATGGTTTGGCACTCCAAAAAGCGTATCGATGATGGTATGTTGACACATCCTGCTGATGCTGCACAGTGGAAATCATTCGATTTAGAGTATAAGGATTTCAGTGTTGATACTCGAAATTTGCGCCTTGGTCTAGCTTTTGATGGAATGAACCCGTTCAGCATGATGAGCAGTAAATACAGTGTTTGGCCGGTTATACTTGTGAACTACAATCTCCCTCCAAAGCTATGTATGAAGAGAAAGTTCTTGATGTTAACGCTTTTGATTTCAGGACCGAATCAACCAGGAAATGATATTGATGTCTATATGGCACCGTTGGTCGATGATTTGAAGATGTTATGGGAGAAAGGTATGGAAGTTAAAGACGCTTACCGTGGAGATTCGTTCAACTTAAGGGCAATGTTAATGTGGACTATTAACGATTTTCCTGCCTATGGAAACTTGTCAGGATACTCTGTGAAATGCTCGATTGGTTGTCCGATTTGCATGAAAGACACATCTTCCATCCGTTTGAAGCATGGTAAGAAAACTGTTTTTCTGGGTCATAGAAGATTCTTACCAAGAGATTAGTCGTATAGAAGATTGAAACAAGCGTTTGATGGAAATTCAGAAGAACGACCCCCTCCTAGAATTTTGTCTGGTGAAGATGTCTATGAGATGGTTAAAAACGTCAATGAAATGCTTGGGAAAAGAAAGCGGAGTGCTAGTACTAAAGAATCCTTCAAAGAGAATCCTTGGAAGAAGAAATCGATTTTCTACGACCTTCCTTATTGGAAGACACACTACGTCCGGCATTGTCTGGATGTTATGCACATCGAGAAAAATGTTTGCGAATCGCTTATTGGTACACTTCTTGATGATCCAAATAAATCGAAAGACGAAATACAATCTCGATTGGATCTCAAAGAGATGAATATAAGAAGCATTTTGCATCCTGAGGAGGGGGTGGGAAAAAAACAAAATTACCACCGGCAAAGTACACTCTAGATCGAAAGGAGAAAAAGAAATTGTGTAACTGGTTTGCTTCTATTAAAGTCCCCGAAGGTCATTCGTCAAACTATAAGAGGTTCGTGTCTTTGAAAGATTTGAGACTTACTGGAATGAAGACGCACGACTGTCATGTGCTGCTACAACAAATGTTGCCTCTTGCTTTGCGAGGAATTATGCCAAAAGATGTGAGGTTTGCAATATCAAAGATATTTGTATTCTTTAACTCGATTTGCTCGAAGGTCATCGATCCAACTCGATTGGATTTAATACAGTCAGAATTGGTGAAAACTCTGTGCTTGCTCGAAAAGATCTTTCCACCTTCGTTTTTCGACATAATGATCTACTTAACCGTCCACTTGGTACGTGAAGTGAAATTAGGAGGGCCCGTGTTTTTACGGTGGATGTATCCAATCGAACGTTATATGAAAGTGTTGAAAAGCTACGTGAAGAACTACAATAGGCCGGAAGGAAGCATAGTTGAAAATTACATAGCAGAAGAGTCGGTTGAGTTTTGTTCTGAGTATTTAGCTAAAACAGATGAAATTGGGTTACCCAAGAGTACCAATTTTGATTCAAAAGCTCTATCTAAAGGTATTTTTTTAACACTTTATTTGTTTATTTAAATTATATATGAACATTATTTTTAAGTATTTGTTTCATTATAGGTACTTATTCGATCGTCAACCGAAAAGAATGGGAGCAAGCAAGTCTCCATGTGCTACACAACGTTTCCGAAGTCAAGCCATTTGTGGATATTCATTTGAATGAGTTTAGAGTGAATAATCCAAAGAAGGGTAGAAATGAAAAATGGTTGCAAGAAGAGCACAACCATTTGTTTCAAAACTGGCTTGGAAAACGCATATTTAAAGAGGCAGGACATTCATCTACGTTGAGTAAACTATCTGGCGGGCCTTCCTCAATGGTTACAAGCTACACTGCTTGATCTGTTAATGGTTTTACATTTTACACAAAGGAACGAGACAATAAGCATCCCGTACAAAATAGTGGTGTTACATTGTTTGCTGAAGCTTTACATGTTTCGTCGGCAAAAGATAAGAATCCAAAACATGCTTTTATGAAGTACTACGGATACATTGAAGATATTTGGGAACTTGATTATTGCGGGTTGCGAGTCGCATTATTCCAGTGCAAATGGGCAGACAATAATCACGTCAAAGTTGATAATGAAGGAGTTACAATTGTCGACTTTAGACGGATTGGCTACGAGAATTATTCATTTATTTTGGCTTCGCAAGCAAGTCAAGTGTTTTATGTTTCGGATCCAGCAAATCCTAAGTTATCGTTAGTGGTTCATATGAAAGCGAGAAACGGTAACGAAGAAGAAGACGAAGACATGTCTAGCATTCCTCCGTTCACATCAGGATTACCGCCAATTGATCAAGAGGTGGATGATTTTGATGATGACGATGTTTCACATCTACTTCGTAAGGATATAGATCCTATTTTTGTTTGATATTGAACATTTAGATAATGTATTTTCATTTTGGATTTTATGTTATTCTCCTGTGGACAACGTTATTTTTCATTCAAAATTTCTCTATACAATGTCATTTACATTAAAATTACATTTCTCCGACATCGCCGTGGCTGAGTACAAATCTCGCCGTGGCAGGATAATCTCGCCGCGGCGCAATACAAATCTCGCCGTGGCAGGATAATCTCGCCGCGGCGCAATACAAATCCTGCCGCGGCGAGGACCCTTCTACAACGCTTAAACAAGCGTTGTAGAAACCTCGCCGCGGCAACGTCTATTCCATGCCGCGGCGAGGTTATCACGCCGCGGTGGCAATATCACCTTGCCGCGGCGAGACAAGTTCTTAAAAAACACAGACTCTCGGTATTAAAAAATCAAAATCTCGCCGCGGCGCAATACAAATCCTGCCGCGGCGAGGACCCTTCTACAACGCTTAAATAAGCGTTGTAGAAACCTCGCCGCGGCAACGTCTATTCCATGCCGCGGTGAGGTTATCACGCCGCGGCTGGAATATCACCTCGTCGCGGCGAGACAAGTTCTTAAAAAACACAGACTCTCGGTATTAAAAAATCAAAATCTCGCCGCGGCGTAAAGCACTCGCCGCGGCAGGGACTATACGGTGCCGTGGCGAGAATAGTCACGCCGCGGCGAGAAAGGTACCTAGCCGCGGCGAAGAAGCACTCTACCACCTAATCATTCAATTTTTTTTTTCCAATATTTAACCTGTTCTCCAACTAAAAATGATTATTCAATTAAAATTTCTACAATCAATAAAACAAACCAAACTAGTCTTAAACATATAACATCAAGTTTCAAACATATATGAAATAAAACACACCAAACGAGTCTCAAACAAAGACTGAAGTCTCAAACACACAAATAAAACACAGTAATCTAGTCATAAACATAAACAAACCAAGCGAGTCTTAAACTGAAACTTAAATTTAAAAAGAGTTTGAAATTTATATGGAAGAGTTGGTGTTGTTGATTCTTGAAATTTACTCGTCATTCGGTGGTGGTGGTGGTGGGTTCGCCGGATATTGAGGAGGTGCCATATGCGGTGGCCACTCTGATGGTGCGTACGGATAGTCGGAGTACTGAGGATATGGAGGAAATAACACCTGATTCTCTTGGTTGATGTCCCACCGAGAGTAGAGATCGTTCAACTGATTGATGTGAGAGGCGCCATACTCCGCTTGTTGGTGCATGTACTTTTGCGTGTGTTGGAACCCGCCGACGAGATAGTTGGAGCAATGAGCAATGTAGTCGATGGTGGCGGGGTCGATTACCGGAGGTGCTGGTAAGCGCAATAGGGGCTCCGCTTCCCCCTCTTCCCCCTCTTCCTCCACTTCCTCCGCTTCTTCCGCTTCCTCCGCTTGTGGATCCTCCCTAATCTTGTACCGCTCGATAATGGAATCCGTAATAGGCCCCATTGAACTGTGGATCGTATCCCTTTTTCGAGCGTGGTACCCCCGCATTTGTACAAAGGCCGGTAATGATCGCCGGATATGGCAAACCGTGTCGTTCATTAGTATAGTCGAGTTTCTTCATCCAATTATAGATGAATCGACCGACCTTAATGGAAAGGCCTTTAACAATGCAGAACAACACCTGGATATGATCCTCGTCGAGAGTGGTGAAGTGCTTGATCGGATAGAGACGAGCGCAAACAAAGTAAATCCACGCTTTAGCGATCCTGGTGAGTTGGTCACGCTTGAGTACCCTTTTTCCTTTTTCAGTGATCCAATCCTCTCTTGGAATGCACAACACCCGCGACCTCTCCTCATGGCTGCAACTTCTTAGCCATTCTCGATAGTCCTCATTCTCGAAAGGCACATCTGGGGTCCCAAGAAGATCGTTGATAGCTTCGATACTCATATCGACCGGTTTCCCACGGACCGTCACAACATCACCTTGGGAGTCCGGCAAGTTTGCGTAGAATTCGTACACGAAATTGACGTTCGAATCGAACTCGGGTACAGCACAGTCCCTCCACCAATCATGACCAACTATGCTGTTGCGGATTTGCTTTCCTATATCCGACGTATTGCTTACTTTGAATCCTCTCTCATGGATAATGTTACGCGGCAAGATTTTGTCGTAGCGTTCCTCCGCGACCTTACTAGTAAAGATACTCGAGTTGTATTCCTCTTCGGGAGACTGTTGACGAGGTCGCTTGCCTTTTCCTTTACTCTGACCTCTGGAAGAGCTCGGAGCCTTGGGGACCGCCGTGTTTTTAGTTCGACGCATTTTCAAGCTCCTACAAAACATAATCATAAACAATTGTACAATTAACATATAACAAATTATATATCAATTCCAAGAATATATATTTAAACATGGTAAATTAAAACAATTCCAACAATCACAAATAATTCATAAACAATTCGACCAATCACAAATTCATGAACAATTCGATCAATCACATATTCATAAACAATTCAATCTCAACATTAATATACATAACCATTTTAACCAGTAACCTATGTAACAATATGTCAAACACAATCCGGACATTTCAATTTAACTCAAATTCTCATACAAATTCATTCATATCAACAAAACCATAATTTCACTAAATTCACTCATTCAAATTCCACTTACCTAAATTCACTCATTCAAATTCCACTAACCTAAACCCTAATTTCTTGTTCCAAAAAGAGAAAATCAAACAAAACCCTAAATTTGTGAATTAAAAAAATCAAACTATATGCAATTCGGGTAAACAGCAAGAAATCCATATCAACAACACGAAATTAAATCAATAAACCACCTTAAAAAACTTTTAAAATCATACCTTACAATGAAGCGGCAAGAGAGAGAGAGAGAGAGGCGCTAGAGGAAGCACGGCGAGGAGTCGGCGAGAGAAAAATGGCGGCGAGGACAAGGCGAGAAAGAGTTGGCGGCGAGGACAAGGCGACGACGAGATTTTTGGGCGGCGAGGACGTGGCGAGGGATTTTGGAAGAGAAAAACTGGAAAGATGCGGCCGAAAATGGTTGTCTCGTGTGTGGGTATTGGAAAAAATGAGAAAAAAAACTGAAAACGGCCTTTTATAGTGAAAACCTAAAAAACCTCGCCGCGGCGAAAATATGTCTTCGCCGCGGCGAGACGTTCCTACAACGGTTATAATAACCGTTGTAGTAACGTCTCGCCGCGGCGAGATTCCTCAGTCGCCGCGGCGAGACAGTTTCTTAAAAAACTGCTTGGCCACGCTATCCACCTCGCCACGGCGGAGGATATTTCTAGCCGCGGTGAAATTATGTCGCCGCGGCGAGAAATATTTATCGCCGTGGCGAATTGATTCTACAACACTTGTAACAAGCGTTGTAGAAAGTTTCGCCGTGGCGATGTTGAAATTGTGCCGCGGCGAGGCCCATCCTTCTACAACACTTTTACGATGCGTTGTAGAAAGTTCTCGCCGAGGCATAAATCACGTGGTGCCGCGGCGAGGATTCTACAACGGATAGTGTAAACGTTGTGGAAAATCTGAAATTTATGTACTTCTACAACGCTTAACAAAAGCGTTGTAGAATAACTAAGTTTCTACAACGCTTAGCTTTAAGCGTTGTAGAAACCATCAGATTCTACAACGCTTATCCATAAGCGTTGTAGAAACACCGAGATTCTACAACGCTTAGCCATAAGCGTTGTAGAAACACTATGTTTCTACAACGCTTATGTTAAGCGTTGTAGAAAGTGGGTTGTATAATCCAACATTTGTAGTAGTGTACGTATCATATTCTGAGTGCCATACGAAAAGAGTACTAAATCCATTCCTGGATATCTGATCATTGGGAGCTAAAGCTAGAAGATCGAGTTATTGGAGTTCAGAACGAGATCTTGAAGAACTCGAATAAAGTTTTTGTAGCTAAGGAGAAACCCGTACGTTTTTCTAATGACTCTTCTGTTTAATTCGATTGCTTCATATTTCTCTCATGCTGAATATTAATTAAAGTAAATCTAGATCTTATTATGTAATCAATATTAATTATCTCTTGTTAGTGTAATTAATTTTTCGTATGGTTATATGGGTGAATAATCACCAACACCCATTCATCCATGTATTAGTGCTCATGCTCCGAAGCTTGGAATTGTAATTCATCATGAATTCTTGGAAGGGCCTTTGAATGAAGAAGGTAAAAACAAAATAAGAATAAAAGAAATAAAAGAACTCAAAAAGCTAAATTAGTTAATCTAATCTAAAATAGATAAAAGTTTTCCGGCAACGGCGCCAAAAATTTGATGTGAAAATTCCTTAACTAGGACATTCCTCACACGATGCAAGAATATGTGTCATCTAGTAGTAGATGTGCTTAAAGCATGCATATCATTCCCACGAGGGAGTAATCTATCTCTAAGAGTTTCAAAAATGCAATGGAATAGAGGTTTTGAATGTTTTGAGTGAATGGAAGCTAATTTAAATGCAAGAATTAAACAAAGCAAACAAAAGAAAACTTGACAAATGCTATGAAGAGTGAATGGGTGTAACTTCTTTGGGTTTTTCCATTCAAGCGGCTCTAGGATTCATGCCCAAAGTATATTGGGTGCTTTGTATCATTCTAGGCCCTTGGATTAGATCCAATGGTCAAATATACATAAAAAAAAAAAAAGGAGAAAACGAAGTGGATCTACAACTTCTCGCATCGTGCCACTTCGTTGGCACATCGTGCCTTTGTAAATTTGTGAACTTGCACATCATGTGGAGTTTTGCGCGTCCGTCGCGCGCGGCTCGAATATGAAATCGCAACAAATTTGAATTTTCCAGAACTTATTGCTACGAACTCCGGTTTTGGCAAAACAATATGCATTGGAAAGGTTTAAAAGAAATATCTATCCAGTTAAGGGAATAACACATGTTGGAATCGATCTAGGGTTTAAGAAAATAATTAACGCTTCGGTAAGCGGCGGAATTTTAAAAATTTTCTTTTACAAGTAAAACAGTTTTTACTAACCTAGACAAGTGCAAGTACATGTAATTAAAAACCAATATGAGCTAGAAGTTTACTAACCTTTCTTGAAGCTTGAACTTTGAAGAAGCTTGTGGAAAGTTTGCAACGCTCGTCTCCCCTCGCAGCACGTCTCTCTTTCTTTCCTCGGCACCTCGAGCATCCACGAAAGTTTCTATCACTAAATCACTCGAAAAGAAGGAATCAGTGAGTGGGCACTTTTAAACACTACGACTTAAGAACAAGTCTCGAAGTCGCAGAGCTAAACACTAGGTCGAGTGAGGACCTAGGTGGCAAGACAAGAAAAAATCGAAAATAAACTAGAGAGAGAGAGAGGAAGGGGCGGCCAAGTCTAGAGAGAGAAGCTCTCAATCTCTAAAACTTTGGATGAATGAAATGTGAGGAATGAGGCTCCTGTTTATAGGAGGAGGATTACCTTCAAAAGGTAGTTTCCTCTTTTCCTATTGCCTTGCACGTCCAACATGCCTCATGAAGGCTTAGGATTTGTTTCCTCATTTGATTTCCTCTTAGTTGGCCGAAAATGCACTTTCCTTCTTAAGGAAATTTGTTTCCCCTTTTTCTTTTGGCAAGTATCTTCATACATCAATGCACAAAATAAACTCTCTTTCCCACTATGGCATGAACGAAATTCAGCCTTATTTTCCTTGGGTTGGACGAAATTTGAGCTTCTAGAAGGAGCTTCTAGATGTTTCTTCATTTGTTCATGACAACATAAGAAAAGCCCATTAAGAATTTTCAAGTAAAATTCTATGAAATGAAATTAATCCTCAAGGCCCAATTACACTAATATGGCTGAGTAATATTTATTTCATTTGTCATCATATGACAATGTCAAAAAAATTTATTGACATTTTTTTCGTCCTATGTCCAAAAAGACAAAAATACCCTTTTGACAATTTTCGTAAAACTGTCTCGTTCTTGTTTTGACTTAGCTTTCAGTTTAACTATTCCTACTCGATGTGATTCGTGACAGTGACCTCATGGACCCAAATGAACAAAGCTTGAGCTAAACACTTGGACTCAAAAGTTCACAAACCTTTTCCAAGTTTAGCTTAATGCCAACTGACTCCACTAAAGAGTTGACACTGAAAATCTCTCGGTTCAAATGAATTTATTTTCTACTAAATAATTCACCTAATTATAATGAGCGGATCCACTGAATATTATCTATGTTTACCCTTCATGAATGTCATCAGCTAGTCGGGATTTACTAAATTATCATTTTACCCTTCTAGCTGTTATTTCCTCAACTCCTTTGTCGCTTGTGAATAAGTTAGAAACAATGTATTGACGAGGAGCTAACAAGTCACATTGTTTCATCCAAAAGAGTCAGGACTCAATTTGGACACTGGCCAGTTCATTTATTCACACTCCAAGGAACAAAGCATGAGGTGACATACATTGCATTTCAGCAATCTTGTACATGAATTCCATATCTATGAGAACTTCACAAAGTTACTCATGGCAGACTCACAACTTAGTACTTCACCAATAGGCCTTGTTCGGAATCACATAGTGAGTCCGAACTTTGACTTTCTCAAATGAGAATACTAAGGTGTGAAATGGCATGTCTCATTTCAGGATTAAGGTAAGCATGATGCAATTCATACATAGTGACTTCGAGACATAAGAAGTTAAATGGTTTGTTCTTATATTGTCTCTAGAAGTGCACTGGTCAATTCAGTACCTTCGGAAGATACCTAGAAGAACTATAGAGTCCCCAACTCTCAATGCCTCATAACCAGACATCATAGATTCTTCTAACAATCATACTGAGGTCAATAGTCCTTTGACCCTAAGATTGCGAATATATCGTTTTAAGAAAACTACGAAGAGTTTGTTCATGCAAATCTACATTTGTCTCCTCGTAAGTTGTTAAGTTTGTTTATGGACTAAAAGACTAAGGTTTTATCATAAAGCTTCAAACAAAGAAAGAATGAATGAACGTTTCAACTTTATTAATAATGAATAAGCAATTACAAGCAAGAGTCTTCGTAAGACTATATGACATCAAATGTACATAAATAGATACTACTACTCTTCTTGTGGGCACCATTGACAACAAACTCCCACTTGACTCAAAGAAGATGTGAGTAGTCCTACATGCCTAATCCCTCACGATGTTGGTCGAAGACCTTGTTCGCTAGGGCCTTGGTGAATGGATCTGCCAGAGATCTACTTCACCTCCACGTCTCCGCGCTGCGCGATCTCTCGAATCAAATGGTATTTCCTCTCTATATGCTTAGAGCGCTTATGGCTTCGAGGTTCCTTTGAGTTAGCGACAGCCCCACTATTATCACAATAAAGGGTCATGGGCTCGTCGACGTTTGGAACAACTTCCAAATACTTAAGGAATTTTCTAAGCCATACAGCCTCTTTGGATGCTCCACAAGCAGCCACATATTCTGCTTCCATTGTGGAGTCAGCAATGCAAGATTGCTTAATACTTCTCCACACAACAGCTCCACCATTTAGGATGAACACAGCTCCAGAAGTGGATTTCCTGGAATCCTTATCCGCTTGAAAATCGGAGTCGGTATATCCCGTCATAGTCAGGTCAGTACCTGAGTATGTAAGCATCAAGTTCCTAGTTCTTCGAAGATACTTAAGAACATGCTTAACAGCAATCCAGTGCTCGGGTCCAGGGTTGGATTGGAAACGGCTAACTACACCAACGACGAAACATATATCAGGTCTAGTGCAAAGCATAGCATACATGAGGCTTCCTACGGCAGAGGCGTAAGGAATTTTCCTCATGTCTTCAATCTCTTGTGCAGTCTCGGGAGACTGGTCCTTAGAGAGTGAAACTCCATGCCTAAAGGGTGTTTGGCCCTTCTTAGAGTCTTGCATCGAGAAGCGATCCATTACCTTATCAATATAAGATGCTTGAGAGAGCGACAGGGTCCGGTTTTTCCTATCTCGAAAGATTTGGATCCCCAGAATGTACAAAGCTTCTCCTAGATCCTTCATATCGAATTGCTTTGCCAGCCAGACCTTAACCTCAGATAACTTACCCACGTCATTACCAATGAGTAGTATATCATTGACATATAGTACCAGAAACACAACTTTACCTTCGTGTATTAACTTGTAAACACAAGGCTCATCTATTGACTGTTCAAAGCCAAAGCTCTTTACAGTTTCATCGAATCTAATATTCCATGACCTAGATGCTTGCTTTAGTCCATAAATGGATTTAAGCAACTCACAAACCTTGGTCTCTTGACCTTTATCCACGAAACCGTCTGGTTGAGCCATGTAAATGCGCTTGTCAAGATTGCCATTCAGAAAGGCTGTCTTGACATCCATTTGCCAGATCTCATAGTCGAGAGCTGCAGCTATGGATAGGAGTATGCGGATGGATTTAAGCATTGCGACTGGCGAGAAGGTTTCTTCATAGTCAATCCCTTCTTGTTGGGTATAACCCTTTGCCACAAGTCGTGCTTTGAACGTCTCGATGTTCCCATCAGGACCCCTTTTCTTCTTGTATATCCACTTACACACTACGGGTTTAATCCCTTCAGGAAGGTCTACAAGTTTCCAGACATTGTTGACATACATCGAGTGCATTTCAACTTTCATGGCGTCAAGCCAAAGGTTTGATTCAAAACAAGCCATCGCTTGGCTATAGGAAACAGGGTCATCCATGTCGGAGACGGCTACAAGAGAGTCTCCATAAGACATGTACCTGTCAGGCTTTTGAGTAGCCCTCCCACTACGTCTAAGTACTACTTGACGAGATTCTGATGAGTTAGGTTGTGTTTCAATTGGGGTAAGAACAGTTCTTACAGATGAGGTAGAAGCTTCCTCACCCAACTTTTCTTCAAGCACAATTTTGCTTCTAGGTTTCGCATCCTTCATAAAGTCCTCCTCGAGGAAACGAGCATTCGTGCTAACGAAAGTCTTATCGTCCTCGGGACTATAGAAAATGAAACCTTTAGTTTCCTTTGGATATCCCACAAACAGGCACAATTCTGACCTACTAGCCAACTTGCTAGTCTTTTGCCTCAGCACGTGTGCAGGGCAACCCCAAATTCGGATGTGGCCCAAACTTACTTTACGGCCAGTCCATCTTTCATAAGGATTACCAGGAACCGTTTTAGACGGAACTTGGTTCAGAATGTAAGCGGCTGTTTCGAGGGCATATCCTCAAAAGGAAAGCGGGAGTGATGAGTAACTCATCATCGATCTAACCATCTCCATAAGAGTTCGGTTTCTTCTCTCTGACACTCCGTTTTGTTGAGATGTGCCAGGTGCGGTAAGCTGAGAAGCGATACCTTCTTCTTTAAGAAAGTCATCGAACTCTCCAGACATATACTCACCACCTCGATCAGATCGAAGGGTTTTGATCACTTTGCCAGTTTGCTTTTCCACTAAATCCCTAAAGACCTTAAATATGTTAAAGGTCTCGGATTTGTGTTTGAGCAAATAGACAAACCCATATCGTGAGTAATCATCAGTGAAGGTAACGAAGTATTCGTATCCTCCACGTGCTTGTTGGCTGAGCGGACCACATACATCAGAATGTATTAGTTCCAGCAACTCAGTGGCTCTTCGACCTTTATCAGAGAAAGGTCGCTTAGTCATTTTTCCTTCTATGCAGGATTCACAAGTAGGTAGTGAACCTATTGCAGAGGCTTGGAGTGGACCATCCCTCACAAGTCTCTTAATCCTTTCTAGACTGATATGACCAAGTCTTAAGTGCCATAGGTGTGTTGATTTTGTTAGATCGGAGGATTCAGAAAGTTTGATCCTCTTTGGCTCCCTAATTAGATCATTATCTATTTCGGTGTCTAAAAGAGAAGGTTGAGTGGGATAGATGTAGAAAAAAGCATTCTTCATACATGCATCAGTGACAAAAGAATTATCAAGAAACGAAATACGAATTCCATTCTTAATGAACTTTAAACAATAATCTTGCTCATCAAGACGAGCAACGGATATTAAGTTCTTCCCAAAGGTAGGAACAAAATAAACATTATTCAAGTTTAAAGTGCGGTCTTCAAAAGACAGCGTCACGGATCCCATAGCCTTCGCGGACACCAGGCTCCCATCACCCCATTTGAAACAGAACTCGCCTTCCTCTGAGCTTTTGGTTTTCTTGAAACCATTCAAGGAACAACAAATATGGTTAGTAGCAGCGGAGTCAAGAATCCACGTTGATACATTATCAGCTACTAAGCATGCTTCGGTAACTAGTACAATACTATGTTCCTTTGCTTTGAGATAGGCAGGACAGTTCTTTTTATCGGCTTTGTAAGGTCTGCTCTTAGTTCCAGAGGCGGAGGCTTTTTGCTCAGTAGCATGTGCCTCTCCTTGATTCCTCTTTGTCTTAGTGAGACCTACAGCAGTGTGAAGTTCCTTCATAAGCTTGGTAACAGTGTACTCTAGCTTGTTTATGAAGTAGTTCATCTTGGAGGTATCAGGAGATGCGGGGAGAGTTTCTAAGATCATATCTATGATATTCTTCCCATCAATCTCAGATCCTAGGATTTCCATTTTATTAAGAAAACTAATGATCAGTATCATGAAGTCTCCAACAGGAGTCCTAGCCTGCATATGACAGTTCATAAACTGTCGGACTGCTTGTAGCCTTGTTTGACGCCTTTGCCCTCCAAACATCTCAAGGAGATTGTAGAGCATGTCAGCGGCAGTCTCGATGTCACGATGTTACTCTTTCAGCATATTGTTCATAGATGCCAAGATATAGCACCTCACAATCTCATCGGATCGAAGCTTGGCCGCTAAGGCGTCATTGTCCTCTTGAGTTGAATCATCATTCGTCAGAGGAGGA
This sequence comes from Urtica dioica subsp. dioica, assembly GCF_054948205.1. NCBI lineage: Eukaryota > Viridiplantae > Streptophyta > Magnoliopsida > Rosales > Urticaceae > Urtica > Urtica dioica. Next base: position 24,275,417 of record NC_142759.1, on the reverse strand, counting down.
CACGGGGTGGTGAGTACCCATTTGTGCTTGTTAACGGTAGGTATTATGTCGAGGTTACGTTTCGAATCTACGTAGTTTTCGTTTTCGAGTTTGATCGAGGAAAGAAAGATAGAGATTGTTGTCAATGGTGCCCACAAGAAGAGTAGTAGTGTCTGTTTATGTACATTTGATGTCATATAGTCTTACGAAGACTCTTGCTTGTAATTGCTTATTCATTAATAACAAGTTGAAACGTTTATTCAATCTTCCTTGTCTGAAGCTTTATGATAAAACCCTGGTCTTTTAGTCCATAAACAAACCTAACAACTTACGAAGAGACAAATGTAGATTTGCATGAACAAACTCTTCGTAGTTTGCTTAAAACGATATATTCGCAATCTTAGGGTCAAAGGACTATTGACCTCAGTATGATTGTTAGAAGAATCTATGATGTCTGGTTATGAGGCATTGAGAGTTGGGGACTCTATAGTTCTTCTAGGTATCTTCCGAAGGTACTGAATTGACCAGTGCACTTCTAGAGACAATATAAGAACAAACCATTTAACCTCTTATGTCTCGAAGTCACTATGTATGAATTGCATCATGCTTACCTTAATCCTGAAATGAGACATGCCATTTCACACCTTAGTATTCTCATTTGAGAAAGTCAGAGTTCGGACTCACTATGTCATTCCGAACAGGGCCTATTGGTGAAATACTAAGTTGTGAGTATGTCATGAGTAACTTTGTGAAGTTCTCATAGATATGGAATTCATGTACAAGATTGCTGAAATGCAATGTATGTCACCTCATGCTTTGTTCCTTGGAGTGTGAATAAATGAACTGGCCAGTGTCCAAATTGAGTCCTGACTCTTTTGGATGAAACATTGTGACTTGTTAGCTCCTCGTCAATACATTGTTTCTAACTTATTCACAAGCGACAAAGGAGTTGAGGAAATAACAGCTAGAAGGGTAAAATGGTAATTTAGTAAATCCCGACTAGCTGATGACATTCATGAAGGGTAGCATAGATAATATTCAGTGGATCCGCTCATCATAATTAGGTCGAATTCTTGAGTAGAAAATAAATTCATTTGAACCGAGAGATTTTCAGTGTCAGCTCTTTAGTGGAGTCAGTTGGCATTAAGCTAAACTTGGAAAAGGTTTGTGAACTTTTGAGTCCAAGTGTTTAGCTCAAGCTTTGTTCATTTGGGTCCATGAGGTCACTGTCACGAATCACATCGATAGGAATAGTTAAACTGGAAGCTAAGTCAAAACAAGAACGAAAATAGTTAAAAGAGTATTTTTGTCTTTTGAGACAAAGGATGAAATGAATGTCAATAAATTTTTTGACAAGTTCATTTGATGACTTAATGCCACTCGGCCATGACTTGATCATTGGGCCTTGTGAATTAATTTCATTTCATAAGAATTTTATTGAAAATTCTTAATGGGCCTTTTTCATGTTGTCATGAACAAATGGAAAAGCTTCTAGAAGGCCTTTCTAAAGCATAATAGGCGCCCACTACCCAAAGAGAAAGAGAGTTCCTTTTGTGCATTAATGTATGAAGATACTTGCCAAAAGAAAAAGAGGAAACAAATTTCCTATTCAAGGCAATGGGAATTTCGACCAAGACAAGTCAAGGGAGAAGAAAAATAAAAGAGGAAACAAATCCAAGGTGTCATGAAGGCTTATGTGGCCGTGTGACTTGGATAGGAATGGGAAATAAAGGGTTGCTCATAAAGGCTTGGAAAATAAGAGGAAACTACTTCTTTCCAAGGCCAACCCTTCTCCTATAAATAGGACCCTCATTCCCCTCATTTTATTCATTCCACATAAGTTAGAGATTGAGAGCTTCTCTCTCTAGACCTTGTGGTGGCCGAAATCCTCTCTCTCTCTCTCTTTCTAGTTTATTTTCGATTATTTCTTGTCTTGCCACCTAGGTCCTCACTCGACCTAGTGTTTAGCTCTGCGACTTCGAGACTCGTTCTTAAGTCGTAGTGTTTAAAAGTGCCCACTCACTGATTCCTTCTTTTCGAGTGATTTAGTGATAGAAACTTTCGTGGTTGCTCGAGGTGCCGAGGAAAGAAAGAGAGACGTGCTGCAAGGGGAGACGAGCGTTGCAAACTTTCCAAAAGCTTCTTCAAAGTTCAAGCTTCAAGAAAGGTTAGTAAACTTCTAGCTCATATTGGTTTTTAATTACATGTACTTGCACTTGTCTAGGTTAGTAAAAACTGTTTTTACTTGTAAAAGAAAATTTTTAAAATTCCGCCGCTTACCAAAGCGTTAATTATTTTCTCAAACCCTAGATCGATTCCAACAGAGATATGGTTGAGAGACATATTGCCTATATAAGTTGAAACAAGTTTATGATTAGTCTTTGGTTTAGGATTTAAGTTTTATTAAGACTTTTATAAAATCCAAAGGTGTTATAAACCAAACGATAATTTACTCCCTCAAGAGAAGGCCGCAAAAAAATCTCCTTTTATAAGTAAATGACACATCATTAATGCTAAGCCAAGATGTCAATACATCTATTTTGACTAGCCACCTTGTAAATTGGTTTGATCACTCACATCCTTTCGCAGGGCCTCGAGGGAGGATTACTAGGGATTGAGCCTAAGTGTGCAACCAACCACTTAGTCCAAAAGATCAACTTTGAAAAACAATCCTCCAAGGGGAGGCCTTGCCATCATCGTCTCACTCTCGGACGTAGCTCATTGAGCAATGATCAGAGCAAAGCGCCCTTGAGTACTCTCATTTAAGAGAGGGCCACGAGGGTGACTCTTAGTCCGGCGACACTTGCACTTTTCATTAGTGTTGGGGATCGTGGGTTACAAACAACAAGTATAACCCTCCCACTTAGTTTTTGGAGTTGGTTCATCGACTCTTTTAAGTTCGGAAACAAATTTCCTAGTTAGAGAGCGACAGAGCGGACAACTAGAAGAGAATCCTAGATCGACATGTTCAGAGCAGTATTAGTGCATAAAGGCACAAGGTACATACTCGATCTTTTCCTATTTTCTATTTCGGAAAAGTGCGTGAGGGAAGTGTGAACTTCAACTCACTCGAACACTTGAAAGTTTGAGATTACACATCTTTTTATTTTTCGGCTTGTCTACAAGGAGACCTCCCACTCAAATTTTCAAGAGCATATAGATTTTGAACATATGTGATATAGATATAGTTTTGAAAAACATTTTGAAAATTTATTTGATTTGGATGACAAAATATTTTCAAGTTTGAAAGTGAAAACGGTTTTTCAAAATTCAAACTAGTTTTGTAAAAATTCAATTTCAATTAAACTTTCAAAAAATCAAAACATTTTAATCTTACACATCATGTTTATAATCATATGAAAAACATTTTTGCTCAAGAAAATTTTCTCATTAGAGTTCTATAACTCATGGTAGTGGGGTTTGAAAATCCGGATTTCTAAAAAACTGGAGTTTCAGACAGCCGCGCACCTCGGAGTAAAATCGCCATATCTGGCGATTCCGATGTCCTTTTCAGCCGAAACCGGTGACATTGGACAGAGGACAGACAGAGATTTAATTTGATTCAAGAATCATTAAATTTCGATTTCTGAACAGAGAGTTATGCCACTTTTAATGCGGGTGTACTCCAGCTCGAAGAAAAAGAAATAAATTAAAGCTTGGTCCTACTTAGGTGCGAAAAAGAATCAAGTGTAACGGAACGTTTTAAGATGTTATTTAAAGCTTTTATTTGTGTTTTATTAGCAGGGTAATAACATAGAATAAAGAAATAACAACATGCATAAAACGATTCAAGTAAAAATAAGAAACTAGCAAGACAATATAACTAGTCACAAAATTTTACTCGAAATTTCTCAAACCTTTAAAACACGTTTTTCAATATAAAAAATTAAAAACTTTTAGAACTGATTCTAATGTGTTTTAAAAACATCCCAAACTCATAGAAAATCAACATGCTTTTTAATTTAAAGACAAGAGCATTAAATTAAAAAAAATCTAAGATTACAATTCTAACTTGTCACAAAATTAGTAAACTTTCGAAAACGATTTTCAAGCTCATAATTTTAAAAACATGTACATGCTAATCTTTGACCATAGCTCTGATACCATTTGTTGGAATCGATCTAGGGTTTAAGAAAATAATTAACGCTTCGGTAAGCGGCGGAATTTTAAAAATTTTCTTTTACAAGTAAAACAGTTTTTACTAACCTAGACAAGTGCAAGTACATGTAATTAAAAACCAATATGAGCTAGAAGTTTACTAACCTTTCTTGAAGCTTGAACTTTGAAGAAGCTTGTGGAAAGTTTGCAACGCTCGTCTCCCCTCGCAGCACGTCTCTCTTTCTTTCCTCGGCACCTCGAGCAACCACGAAAGTTTCTATCACTAAATCACTCGAAAAGAAGGAATCAGTGAGTGGGCACTTTTAAACACTACGACTTAAGAACAAGTCTCGAAGTCGCAGAGCTAAACACTAGGTCGAGTGAGGACCTAGGTGGCAAGACAAGAAAAAATCGAAAATAAACTAGAGAGAGAGAGAGGAAGGGGCGGCCAAGTCTAGAGAGAGAAGCTCTCAATCTCTAAAACTTTGGATGAATGAAATGTGAGGAATGAGGCTCCTATTTATAGGAGGAGGATTACCTTCAAAAGGTAGTTTCCTCTTTTCCTATTGCCTTGCACGTCCAACATGCCTCATGAAGGCTTAGGATTTGTTTCCTCATTTGATTTCCTCTTAGTTGGCCGAAAATGCACTTTCCTTCTTAAGGAAATTTGTTTCCCCTTTTTCTTTTGGCAAGTATCTTCATACATCAATGCACAAAATAAACTCTCTTTCCCACTATGGCATGAACGAAATTCAGCCTTATTTTCCTTGGGTTGGACGAAATTTGAGCTTCTAGAAGGAGCTTCTAGATGTTTCTTCATTTGTTCATGACAACATAAGAAAAGCCCATTAAGAATTTTCAAGTAAAATTCTATGAAATGAAATTAATCCTCAAGGCCCAATTACACTAATATGGCTGAGTAATATTTATTTCATTTGTCATCATATGACAATGTCAAAAAAATTTATTGACATTTTTTTCGTCCTATGTCCAAAAAGACAAAAATACCCTTTTGACAATTTTCGTAAAACTGTCTCGTTCTTGTTTTGACTTAGCTTTCAATTTAACTATTCCTACTCGATGTGATTCGTGACAGTGACCTCATGGACCCAAATGAACAAAGCTTGAGCTAAACACTTGGACTCAAAAGTTCACAAACCTTTTCCAAGTTTAGCTTAATGCCAACTGACTCCACTAAAGAGTTGACACTGAAAATCTCTCGGTTCAAATGAATTTATTTTCTACTCAAGAATTCACCTAATTATAATGAGCGGATCCACTGAATATTATCTATGTTTACCCTTCATGAATGTCATCAGCTAGTCGGGATTTACTAAATTACCATTTTACCCTTCTAGCTGTTATTTCCTCAACTCCTTTGTCGCTTGTGAATAAGTTAGAAACAATGTATTGACGAGGAGCTAACAAGTCACATTGTTTCATCCAAAAGAGTCAGGACTCAATTTGGACACTGGCCAGTTCATTTATTCACACTCCAAGGAACAAAGCATGAGGTGACATACATTGCATTTCAGCAATCTTGTACATGAATTCCATATCTATGAGAACTTCACAAAGTTACTCATGACAGACTCACAACTTAGTACTTCACCAATAGGCCTTGTTCGGAATCACATAGTGAGTCCGAACTTTGACTTTCTCAAATGAGAATACTAAGGTGTGAAATGGCATGTCTCATTTCAGGATTAAGGTAAGCATGATGCAATTCATACATAGTGACTTCGAGACATAAGAGGTTAAATGGTTTGTTCTTATATTGTCTCTAGAAGTGCACTGGTCAATTCAGTACCTTCGGAAGATACCTAGAAGAACTATAGAGTCCCCAACTCTCAATGCCTCATAACCAGACATCATAGATTCTTCTAACAATCATACTGAGGTCAATAGTCCTTTGACCCTAAGATTGCGAATATATCGTTTTAAGAAAACTACGAAGAGTTTGTTCATGCAAATCTACATTTGTCTCCTCGTAAGTTGTTAAGTTTGTTTATGGACTAAAAGACTAAGGTTTTATCATAAAGCTTCAAACAAAGAAAGAATGAATGAACGTTTCAACTTTATTAATAATGAATAAGCAATTACAAGCAAGAGTCTTCGTAAGACTATATGACATCAAATGTACATAAATAGATACTACTACTCTTCTTGTGGGCACCATTGACAACAACACATCCAAAATATTCAATTATGAATCTATAAATTGTGCAGAAGAAAGCGTTAAGATTATTGCTTTACTCGAACTTGTCCAAAATTCTTTGAATCACTCCAAAATTCCTCCATCAGGCTCCAAATGTTCTCTATGCCTCAATAACCTGAAAATTCACAAAAAAAAAAACTAATAAAAGAACATCAAAACTTCAAGAACAAGCTCTGATTCATTTCCAAATGTGTAAGTATGAATGCATAGCAGTTATCAATTAGCAACTAAGAACAGCATGTGTTCTAGCTCTAAAGTTATTTTGTTACCTCTGCTTGGTTGCCTATTTACTTGTGATTATATTAGCTAGAAGTTATGTTTTTTGATTGCTTCATTCGAGGGGATCTCATAATTAGGGAAGCCTAAATTGCTATTGAAGAGGATAGACATAGATTAGGTAGCAAGCGAGGGAGTCGTTGAGTGTAAATCTTTATTGTAGTACGTTATCATAATAAATTTCTTTCCACCAGTCCAAGGCACTCTAGATGTAGGCACGACAAAGAACACTTGGTGTCGATCCACAACAAAGAATGCAAGGATCACGAAGATCTTGAAGATTGTCAACCGGCATAAAAATTCAAATAGCGGGATTGAATGTTAGTTCTTCAAATCTCTTTTATTTATTTATTATTACTAATTTTTTTTATAATAACTCATCGATTATTAGTTAAAATAAAAATTAGATATGTTGTTCTTGTTTCCATAGAATGTAAATCATTTAGGATTCTTATTTTTGCATTAGTGAAATACAATAATTCGGAACACTTATTCCTTTCTATGATATCTCTTTGCAGCTCTTGAGAACCATTTTTGGTCCATAGAACTTTGCAGTCTAAGGAGTTCTTTTTCACTTTCTCGTATCTTCCCTTTCTTATTCTTCCACTTCCTTGATTTCCATGGTTAGAGATTTCTCCTAATAAACTGCACCTTATCTGCCAACGACCCTTGAACACAAATCACTTCGGCAACCCAAGCCTCATACATTTATTCCTTGCACTAGGGGTCCTCGACCAAAACCTCAAATATTCTAAAAAGTTTCGTACCTCTAATATCTTGAAGGAAGCAATCTAGAATGATGGGAGCATGGTCCGACTCAACAGCTGGAAGGACACGAACTCCTACATTGCTAAACTTGCATAACTGTTCCGAACTCGTAATGCTCTATCATACCTTTCCTTCTCTTTTTATTGGACCACATGAAGTGATCCTGTTGAGCCCCTTAGTGAAAGTGTCCGGATTTGTGAACGAAGCTCTTAAGAATTCAAGATCAGTTACACGAAAAGGTCGCTCCTCCTAAGTTTTCCTCTGCCTACCCAATTTGGTTAATATCACCAATCACTATCCACGACCTCCTACCTTACTCATGATAGATAACAACGAATCCGAAAAAAACTTGATGTTTTTGTTCATAAGGAGACTCGTAAACCCCGAAAAGATCTCAATAATTTCCCCTAGTCCCCTTAGATGATTGCCCAAATGACATTCTTTGAAATTTTCCAAACCAAATATCCATATTCACACATTTTATCACCACAAACCGAGACGGAAAAGGTCCAAGTCAAGGATTGCGCAAAAGGAAAAGCCAGGAAGGGTTGTGGATTGATCAAAAAATGAATAGGAAGACGAGCCCAAAGAGGAGAACAAGCAAGAGGACAAACATCGGGTTATCGAGATGAAGACATGCATCCCGAGTCGTGATTTTATTATGTATGCATGACTTATATGTATTAGTTATTTTACATATATCATACCATCGTACTTTGTATGCCTTTTATATTCAGTTTGTGATATATGTACAATTTTTAGATTAGTTTCAGTGATATATGTACAACTTTTATAATATCGTATTCAACTTTTATATTCAACTTTTATATGTCCTCGTTGTTGTTTGCGATGTACGAACTTAAGCCCGGATTTATAAAACAATAGTCTCGACTCTTCTTCGCCTTTTCTAGCCTCGAGCGTAGATAGCTATGACAAACAAGTATTTGGTTGATCAAAACACTAAATATTGAATATTTATATTAAAAACGCATATAAAGAAAACACTTACTCCATATAAACCGTTATGCTCCCCCCGCCAATTTCCAAGTATTGCAAAAAATCAGAAACATCTTCAAATGACACCGGAATCGGGATAGCCGTGAGACTTGGACTAACATTGACCATAATCACATCCCCTTCCGCTAACATTTCTTTGTTGGCATGTTGAGCGAGCAATCAAAATTTTGGATTAATCACCTTGTACAGAATCTTCTTAGCATCATCGATGCTAGGTTCACTCTCAAAACCGAGCTTTGATAGTTGTTTGACAACCGGACCGCGACTCTCTATTTCCGTGTCCATTTCTATCAATCTCTTCGGCCACGAGACAAATCGTCCTATGGCATCTTCAATAGTTTGAGCTTCTTCGGTGGGAATTGGCAATTTTTCTTTTTTAATCAAAACCCCCAAAACGGTCACGCGTACATTTCCTTCCTCCAAAGGTAAAGAGTGAACTACGCTCCCATTTATGTATGCTCACCCATTTGCAACATGAATCGTGCCTCCTTTCACAACATCATCTATGAAAAGAAGACACTCGACGCTTTCATCCGAAGTCGGTATCACCGGGGTGGTTGGATTCAATGAGCAACTAGCACGAACACTATTGGGTTTTTCCACAACAATAGGATCGATCTTCAGACAATCATCAACAATGATAGGATCGATCTTCGGACAATCACAAACATCGTCGTGTTCTAAGCGAATCAAGAATATTATCAATAACTTAATACCAAAACATTTAGCTTTATTAATAAATTAGATAAAAAAAATAAACATACCTAAAGAGACCGCTTCATTGACGTGTTCTTTAACATTTGCCATCTCTTCATCATCAACAACCTTCGCGTTGAGATTCTCTTCCACACGCTCGACACTAGGCGACTCACCATTAGCATCTCCGACATTAATGCTACCGTTTCCACCGAAGGCCTTCATCACCAAAGATTTTAACTCGCTCATTTCCCGACGCATCTTAATTATTTCTTCGTTCGGCGTTGGAGGAACAAAGTACTTAAAACGCGACGTGTGTTTGGATTGACCGCAAACTCGCGACGTTCCCAAAGCTTCTTGCAAAATGCTCTTTCCCGATTCCGGCACCCATGTCCCTTGCGTTGCTTGTTGTGATAACGTTTTCTACACATAAAATTATTAGAAAATAAAATTACAAGATTAATTGTTATAACAAATGTAAAGAACTTACGATTTTTTCTCCCATTAATTTGTCTTTCTCATCCTTGTAGTTATCTACGTCTTTCATTCGCGATTCAATCCAAAGTTCCTCTTTTGTAGGCCATTCCCCCGTTTTGTCATGCTAGTAAGAAGTAATAATATAATAAATTAAAAAATAATTGCAACATTTGGAATAACTAAAAGAATAAATGAATCTAACATTTTCTTGATCAAGCTTTCGATATCCATTTCGGCCCGTTCAAGATTTGTACACACTTTTTCCGATGTTTGATTTCCCATGTTCCGATGTTTGTTTGAACATTTCGGTTCGTCTATACTCAACAAATGCTATCCAATCTTCTTCGGTGATACTTGTATAGAATTTCAAAATACAAGCCGGTCTCTTTAAGGCGATTGGTTCGTTGATGATGTCTTTGAGTAGATCGTTGTATACCTCATGACGAAATAACCTTTCCGCTTCTCCGACTCTCATAAGGCAATCGTGTTTTTGTTCGATAGGAATCATAAATCCAGCTTCTTGCATTTCGTTCCAAATCTGTTCTTTAATTTGGGTGTTCTCTTTACATCTCCAATCACGCATCGAAAGTGGAACGCGTTCTCTTGCTAACACGCCAAAGTAACTCGACAACTCATCACCCTCCTTACCCATTGGTTGCCCTTTATCATCAAATTGTACCGGGATTTTTTACCAAGTGTTTTAACCTTATTAACCCGACCCACAAGAGTGTTTCTTCTATTTCCTTGTTCATCGGAGTTTAGCTCTAGTTGTCTTCTAATTTTTCTTTTACCACTACCACTAGAAGTAGTAGTAGTGGACGACATGGAATCTAATATACAAAATTCAAAACATAATCTCAATTTCTAACTCAAATCCAATCCGATTCCAACTCAAATACAACTTCAAATCAATATCAAACTCAAATACAACGAATTCAAATCCAATATACTAAAATCCAATACAAATTCTTCCTAACTTCAAATAAATACCGAATTCTAACTAAATAATAACATAAATCTAATTAAATTCAAAACAAGTTAGGAAATAACATACCAGGCGTGGCGTAGGCAAGGCGGAGGTGTGACGGAGGCAGGGCAGAGGCGAGGCGAGAGAGAGGCGAGGTGGAGGCGGGCGGGGGCGAGGTGGAGACGGGGCGGGGCGGCGTCAAGGCGAGGTGGAGGCGGAGCGGGGTCAAGGCGGAGAGGGGGCGAGGCGGAGGCAAGGTGGAGTGAGGGTGAGGACCGGAGAGAGAGGGGCGGGGAAAAGAAAGGGTAAGGTGAGGGCCAGAGAGAGAGGGGCGGCGAGAAGAGAGGGTGAGGGCCGGAGAGAGAGGGATAGCGAGAAGAGAGAGAGAGAGAGGTGCGGAGAGAGAGGGACGGCGAGAAGAGAAAGAGAGGGGCGGAGAGAGAAGAAGAAGAATGGAGAAGAAGAAGAAGAATGAATGAATGAAAAAGATGGAAAAAAACGCTTAAGTCTGAAAAATGGGCGGGAGCTTTAAAAAAAATGAAAATTTTTTATTTTAAAATGCTTCTACAACGCTTAGTAAAGCGTTGTAGAAGCCCCGCCGCGGCGAGATGCTTCTACAACGCTTATAATAAGCGTTGTAGAAGTCTCGCGGCGGCGACGAGTAGAACACGCCACGGCGAGGTAAATCTAGAAAATTTTCGCCGCGGCGAGAAATATTCCTAGCCGCAGCGAGAACAGACTCCAAAACCTAAACGGTCTCGCCGCGGCGACGTCCATATCTCGCCGCGGCGAGATGATTCTACAACGCTTTTAAAAGTGTTGTAGAATCATCTCTCCGCGGCGAAGTGTATTTCCCGCCGCGGCCTAGTTATCCCGCCGCGGTTAAGTTTGTACACCGCCGCGGCAAGAACATAATTTCAAATATTCATCCTCTCGGTAAGTATCTCGCCGCGACGACGTGGATTTCCTGCCGCGGCGTACTTATCCCGCCGCGGCAACGATTGTACATCGCCGCGGCGAGAACATAATTTCAAATATTCAAGCTCTCGGTAAGTATCCCGGCGCGGCGACGTGTATTTCCTGCCGCGGCGTACTTATACCGCCGCGGCAATGAATGTACATCGCCGCGGCGGGAACTTATTGTTGGGACTTCGCCGCGGCTAAGTGTTTTTCCTGCCGCGGCGAGATCTTTCTACAACGCATATAAAAGCGTTGTAGATAGATCTCGCCGCAGCGAAGTCTTATTCGCGCTGCGGCGAGAAACACGAGGCTGATGATATATATTCTCATTTCTCTTTTTTTTACTTATAACTCTCATAACCTCACTCGAAAAAGATTTCCAGCACCTTTTCGACTCATTCTACTGCGTCCTCGTTTAAAGTCTCATCTACACATCCAAATCTTTTAAGTTCTTCTTTAATTTGCTCCAAATGTTGTTCTCTTGATAGTTTACTAATTAGAATGAGTTATTTTTTTTTTTATATAATTAGGGTTTTCTATGAAGATGAGAAAGTGGATGTGGGAGAATAGATTAAACGAGATATATCGTAAAGGTGTAGATGAGTTTTGTGATTTTGCTAGAGAGAACATGGTAGATGTGAAATCTATGTGTTGTCCTTGTATTCAATCTGGAAATCATAGACATTTTTTGATTTATGTCGTTCGGACCCATTTGTTTGTATATGGAATAATGACCTCGTATCAAAGATGGTTCTACCATGGTGAGGTTTTTCGTTCTACGGCAAACGAGGATAACAATGATGTTGAAGATGATATTGATGATATATGCGGAATGATGAACGATTTGGAGGATGATTTTGTTGAGCGACCGGAATTGTTTGAGTCCATGATGAATGATGCGGAGACACCATTATATGAAGGGTGTACAAGCTTTTCGAAGTTGTCATTTCTAGTTACATTATTTCATTTAAAGGCGTCGGGTGGTTGGACAAACACTAGTTTTACTCTATTGTTGGAAACACTGAAAGAAGCATTTCCGGAAGATAATAAAGTTCCTTTAAGTATGTATGAAGCGAAGAAGACTTTGGGCACATTAGGCATGAAGTACGAGAAATTTCATGTGTGCCCAAATGATTGTGTTTTATATAGACATGAGTATGAAGATCTAGATGAATGTCTGACGTTCAAAGAGTCAAGCTGGAACAAGGGTAAAATTCCATGTAGTTCCAGTCAAGGTACGTACATTTTCATTACTTGATTAAGAAATACATGTAGCTCATATTCATTATTAATTATTGATTTTCTTTAAATATATTTCAGTCATTATGGTACATTCCTCCAATGTCGCGCTTCCCTCGAATGTTTAATAGTGTCAAACACGCGAAGAACATGGTTTGGCACTCCGAAAAGCGTATATGATGGTATGTTGAGACATCCTGCTGATGCTTCACAGTGGAAATCCTTCGATTTAGAGTATAAGGATTTCAGTGTTAATACTCGAAATTTGCGCCTTGGTCTAGCGTCTGATTGTATGAACCCGTTCAGCATGATGAGCAGTAAATATAGTCTTTGGGCGGTTATACTCGTGAACTACAATCTCCCTCCAAAGCTGTGTATGAAGAGAAAGTTCTTGATGTTAACGCTTCTGATTTCAGGACCGAATCAACCAAGAAATGATATCGATGTTTATTTGGCACCGTTGGTCGATGATTTGAAGATGTTATGGAAGATAGGGATAAAAGTCAAAGACACTTACCGTGGAGATTCGTTCAACTTAAGGGCAATGTTAATGTGGACTATTAACGATTTTCCTGCCTATGGAAACTTGTCAGGATACTCTGTGAAATGCTCGATTGGTTGCCTGATTTGCATGAAAGACACATCTTCCATCAGGTTGAAGCATGGTAAGAAGACCGTTTTTCTTGGTCATAGAAGATTTTTACCAAGAGATCACTCATATAGAAGGTTGAAACATGCATTTGATGGAAATACAGAAGAACGACCGCCTCCTAGAATTTTGTCTGGTGAAGATGTCTATGAGATGGTTAAAAACGTCAATGAAATGCTTGGGAAAAGAAAGCGGAGTGCTAGTACTAAAGAATCCTTCAAAGAGAATCCTTGGAAGAAGAAATCGATTTTCTACGACCTTCCTTATTGGAAGACACACTACGTTCGGCTTGTCTGGATGTTATGCACATCGAGAAAAATGTGTGTGAATCGTTTATCGGTACGCTTCTTGATGATCCAAATAAATTGAAAGACGGATTAAAATCTCGAATGGATCTCAAAGAGATGAATATAAGACGCATTTTGCATCCCCAAGAGGGGGGTGGAAAAAAAAAAACAAAATTGCCACCGGCAAAGTACACTCTAGATCAAAAGGAGAAGAAGAAGTTGTGTAGTTGGTTTGCTTCTATTAAAGTCCCTGATGGTCATTCATCAAACTATAAGAGGTTCGTGTCTTTGAAAGATTTGAGACTTATTGGAATGAAGACTCACGATTGTCATGTACTGCTACAGAAAATGTTGCCTCTTGCTTTGCGAGGAATTGTGCCAAAAGATGTGAGATTCGCAATATCAAAGATATGTATATTCTTTAACTCAATTTGCTCGAAGGTCATCGATCCTACTCGTCAAGATTTAATGCAGTCAGAATTGGTGAAAACTCTCTGCTTGCTCGAAAAGTTCTTTCCACCTTTGTTTTTCGACATCATGGTTCATTTAACCGTCCACTTGGTACGTGAAGTGAAATTATGCGGGCCCGTGTTTTTACGGTGGATGTATCCAATCGAACGTTACATGAAAGTGTTGATAAGCTACGTGAAGAACTACAATAGGCCCGAAGGAAGCATAGTTGAAAATTACATAGCAGAAGAGTCGGTTGAGTTTTGTTCTGAGTATTTAGCTAAAGCAGACGAAATTGGGGTACCGAAAAACACCAATTTTGATTCAAAAGCTCTATTTACAGGTATGTTTTTTAGACTTTATTTGTTACTTTAAATTATGAGTGTTCTTGTTTAAGTATGTTTTTATTTATAGGTACCTATTCGAGTGTCAACCGAAAAGAATGGGAGCAAGCCGGTCTCCATGTGCTACACAACGTTTATAAGGTCACACCATTTGTGGATATTCATTTGAATGAGTTGAGAGTGAATAATCCAAAGAAAGGCAGAAATGAAAAATGGTTACAAGAAGAGCACAACCGTTTGTTTCAGAACTGGCTTGGAAAACGCTTATTTAAAGAGGCGGGACATTCATCTACATTGAGTAAACTATCTGGCGGGCCTTCCTCAATGGTTACAAGGTACACTACGTGGTCTGTTAATGGTTTTACATTTTACACAAGAGAGAGAGACAACAAACATCCCGTTCAAAATAGTGGTGTTACATTGTTTGCCGAAGCATTACATGTTTCGTCAGCGAAAGATAAGAATCCAAAACATGCTTTTATGAACTATTATGGATACATTGAAGACATTTGGGAACTTGATTATTGCGGGTTGCGAGTCGCGTTATTTAAGTGCAAATGGGCAGACAATAATCATGTTAAAGTTGATAATGAAAGAGTTACAATTGTCGACTTTAGACGGATTGGCTACGAGAATGATTAATTTATTTTGGCTTCGCAAGCAAGTCAAGTGTTTTATGTTTCGGATCCAGCCAATCCAGAGTTATTGTTAGTAGTTCATATGAAAGCGAGAAATAGTAACGAGGAAGAAGACGAAGACATGTCTAGCATTCCACCGTTCACATCGGGATTACCTCCTATTGATCAAGAG
This sequence comes from Urtica dioica subsp. dioica, assembly GCF_054948205.1. Classification (NCBI taxonomy): domain Eukaryota; kingdom Viridiplantae; phylum Streptophyta; class Magnoliopsida; order Rosales; family Urticaceae; genus Urtica; species Urtica dioica. The sequence continues at coordinate 24,260,182 of NC_142759.1, read as the reverse complement.
ATGGATGATATTGATGATGACGATGTTTCTCATCTACTTCGTAAGGATATAGATCCTATTTTTGTTTGATTTAGAACAGTTCACAATGTATTTTCATTTTGCATTTTATGTTATTCTCTTATGGACAACATTATTCTTCATTTAAAATTTCTTTCACAGTGTTTAAATTTAAAATATAATTTCTAGGGTCTTACCGCGGCGAAAATAATTATTCGCCGCGGCCTATAAGTTTCTCGCCGCAGCGACTATGTTATTCCGCCGCGGCGAGAACAACTTGCCGCAGCGGGAAAATTATGTCGCCGCGGCGAGGTCATGTTAAAAAAATGCATGCTCTCAGTAAATTCCTCGCCGCGGTGAAGTTGGTTTTGAGCCGCGGCGAGATCAAGTTGCCGCAGCCAGAAAATGATGTCGCCGCGGCGAGGTCATGTTTAAAAAATGTATGTTTTTTAGTAAGTTTCGCACCGCGGCGATGTATGTTTTGCGCCGTGGCGAGGAGTTTCTACAATGCGTGGGGAAGCGATTTAGAATCCCTTGTTGTCAATGGTGCCCACAAGAAAAGTTGTAGTCTTTATACTGTACATTTGATGTAATAAAGTCTCATGAAGACTCTTGCTTGTAATTGCTTACTCATTAATAAAAAGTTGAAACGTTCATTCATTCCTCCTTGTCTGAAGCTTTATGATAAAACATTAGTCTTTATTCCATAAACAAACTTAACAACTTACGAAGAGACAAATGTAGATTTGCATGAACAAACTCTTCATAGTTTGCTTAAAACGATATATTCGCAATCTAAGGGTCAAAGGACTATTGACGTCAGTATGATTGTTAGGAGACTCTATGATGTCTGGTTATGGGGCATTGAGAGTTGGAGACTCTATAGTTCTTCTAGGTATCTTTCTAAGGTACGGAATTGACCAGTGCACTTCTAGATACAAAATAAGAACAAACCATTTAACCTCTTATGTCTCGAAGTCACTACGTATGAATTGCATCGTGCTTACCTTAATCCTGAAATGAGACATGCCATTTCACAGCTTACGTATTCTCATTTGAGAAAGTCAGAGTTCGGACTCACTATGTGATTTCGAACAGGGCCTATTGGTGAAGTACTAACTTGTGAGAATGTCATGAGTAACTTTGTGAAGTTCTCATAGATATGGAATTCATGTACAAGATTGCTGAAATGCAATGTATATCACCTCATGCTTTATTCCTTGGAATGTGAATAAATGAACTGGCCAGTGTCCAAATTGAGTCTTGACTCTTTTTGATGAAACAATGTGACTTGTTAGCTCCTCGTCAATACATTGTTTCTAACTTATTCACAAGCGACAAAGGAGTTGAGGAAGTAACAACTAGAAGGGTAAAATGGTAATTTTGTAAATCCCGACTAGCTGATGATATTCATGAAGGGTAAACACTGATAATATTATGTGGATCCACTCATTACAATTAGGTTGAATTCTTGAGTAGAAAATAAATTCGTTTGAACCGAGAGATTTTCAGTGTCAACTCTTTAGTGGAGTCAGTTGACATTAAGCTAAACTTGGAAAAGGTTTGTGAACTTTTGAGTCTAAGTATTTAGCTCACGCTTTGTTCATTTGGATCCATGAGGTCACTGTCACGAATCACATCGAGTAGGAATAGTTAAACTAGAAGCTAAGTCAAAACAAGAACGAGACGAGTTTTTCGAAAATTGTCAAAAGGGTATTTTTGTCTTTGAGACATAGGATGAAATGAATGTCAATATATTTTTTTTGACATGGTCATTTGATGACATGCATCACTCGGCCAATATTAGTTTTATTGGGCCTTGTGGATTAATTTCATTATATAAGAATTTTATTGAAAATTCTTAATGGGCCGTTTTCATGTTATCATGAACAAGTGGAAAAGCTTCTAGAAGCTTATTCTTGAAGTGTTTTGGGCGCCTACTACCCAAGAGAAAGAGAGAATATTTTGTGCATAAATGTATCAAGATACTTGCCAAAAGAAAAAGAGGAAACCGATTTGCATATGGATGCACTAGGGAATTCGGCCAAGCTAGAGAAAGGAACAAAATAGGAAACAAATCAAGGATTCTAGAAGCCTTGTTTGGCCGAGTATCTCAAGTGGGAAAGGAGGGTTATTTTGCTCATGAATATGTGATATTCTATAGAAGAGGAAACTACTTTATTGAAGGTGAGACCTCTCCTATAAATAGAGCCCTCATTCCTCACATTTCATTCATCCAAGTTTTAGAGATTTGAGAGCTTCTCTCTCTAGAACATTGGCCGACTCTTCTCTCTCTCTCTCTCTAGTCAATTTCGTTTTTGGTTTTGGTACCTAGGTCCTCAGTTGACCTAGTGTTTAGCTCTTCGACTTCAAGACTTGTTCTTAAGTCGTAGTGTTTAAAAGTGCCCACACACTAATTCCTTTTTCTCTCGAGTGATTTAGTGATAGAAACTTTCGTGGTTGCTCGAGTTGTCGAGGAAGAAAGAGAGACGTGCTGCGAGGGGAGACGAACGTTGCAACCTTTTACAAAAGCTTCTTAACGTTCAAGTTTCTAAGAAGGTTAGTAATCTTTAAATTTTATATTATTTTTATTTACATGTGCTTGTTATAAGAACGTTAAACTTTTTCTTAAACCCTAGATCGATTCCAACATCCCTCGCCGCGGTGACTATGTTATTCCGCCGCGGCGAGAACAACTTGCCGCAGCGAGAAAACTATGTCGCCGCGGCGAGGTCATGTTTAAAAAAATGCATGCTCTCGATAAGTGTCTCGCCGCGGCGAGGACTTTCTACAACGCTTGGGGAAGCGTTGTAGAATCTCTCGCCGCAGCGAAGTATAAATCGCGCCGCGTCACCAATTCCACGCCGCGATGAGAACAGTATATCGCCGCGGCGAGAACAGTATATCGCCGCGGCGAGATCAGAGTATAATCACCTCATCATTCATATTTCAATTTCTTTCCCATTTTAAACCTGTTTTTCAACAAAAAAATTTACCATTCAAATAAAAAACCTTCACACATTCAGATTTCACAAGCGGTAAACATTAACATCTTGAAATTAAGATGAGTCTCAAATATAGAATCAAGTCTCAAACACACATTATATAAAACGCGAGTCTTAAACATAAACATAAACAAACAAAGCGAGTCTTAAACTTAATTTAAATTGAAAAAGAGTCTGAAATTGTTATAGAAGAGTTGGTGTTGTTGGTTTCTTGGAAGTTACTCGTCATTCGGTGGTGGTGGTGGTGGTGAGTGCGCCGGATATTGAGGAGGTGCCATATGCGATGGCCACTGTGGTGGTGGGTACGGATAATCGGAGTATTGAGGATATGGAGGAAATAACACATGGTTCTCTTGGTTGATGTCCCACCGAGAGTAGAGATTGTTCAATTGGTTGATGTGAGAGGCGCCATACTCCGCTTATTGGTTCATGTACTATTGCGTGTGTTGGAACCCGCCGACGAGATAGTTGGAGCAATGAGCAATGTAGTTGATGGTCGTGGGGTCGACTACCGGAGGTGCTTGTAAGCACAATCGAGGCTCGTTGAGTGGTGCTTCCTCTTCCCCTTCTTTCTCCTCTTCCTCCTCTTCCTCCGCTTGTGGTTCCTCCTTAATCTTGTGCTGATCGATGATATTATTCGTAATAGGTCCCATAGGACCCTTGATTGTATCCCTTTTCGAGCGTCCTACCCCCGCATTTGTACAAAGGCCGGTAATGATTGACAAATATGGCAAACCGTGTCGTTCATTAGTATAGTCTAGACTCTTCATCCAATTGTAGATGAATCGACCGACATTGATAGAATAACCTTTTATGATGCAGAACAACACTTGGATATAACCCTCGTCAAGAGTGGTGAAGTGCTTGATCAGAAAGAGGCGAGCGCAAACAAAGTAAATCCAAGTCTTAGTAATCCTGGTGAGTTGGTCGCGCTTGAGTACCCTTTTTCCTTTTTCAAGGACCCAATCCTCTCCTGGAATGCACAGCAACCTCGCCATCTCCTCGTGGCTGCAAGTTCTTAACCATTCCCGATAGCCTTCATTCTCGAAAGGCACATCTGGGGTCCCAAGCAAATCGTTGATAGCTTCGTCGCTCACATCTACCGGTCTACCTCGGACCGTCACAACATCTCCATTGTTATCTGGTAAGTTTGCGTAGAATTTGTACACGAAGTTTAAGTTCACCTCGAACTCGGGTACGGCACAATACTTCACCCACTCATGATCTCGAATACTGTTGCAGATTAACACTCCTATATCGGTGTTAGAGCTCACATTGAATCCCCGCTCAGGGATCACACTACGCGACGAGATTTTATTATCGCACCTAATACCTATATTTGGTGCGACATGTCGCACCCAATGTCGCACTGAATATCACAAAACTAAAAAATTTCAAGGGGATTTTCCTAACCGTTTTAAATTTTAAAACCATTAAGTGCGACGGCCGTCACACCTAAAAGTATTAGCTTCAACATATTCATATCTAGTACGACAATGTCGCACTGAATACTACTTAACGTTATCAAGATATTTAGTCATCTGGATGAGTATCAGGGGCGACATGTCGCACCTAATATGTGCTTAGGTGTGACATTTAGGTGCGACGTCGTACCTAATACCCTTCCGCACTAGAAATGTGAATTTGTAATAGTGACAATCCTAAAAATCATGAACGCGGTAGCGAATCTCAAACAAGCATTAAACATAGAATTAATTCAAGCGATAGAGAAGATGAACATAAAAATACTTCAATTAAATAATTAAGAATCCACAACTATATTCAAGCAAAGCTAAATCATCACCTTTAACGGGTTCAGTTCATAGCGACGAGAGTAACAAAAAGAGAAAATAAATAAACAAACTTCATAAAAAAAATATCAAAATAAAACATAAAGAAAATGGAGTTTCGAGGAATAGGATTAAAAAGAAAAACGCTGAATCACGGTTGTCTTCTTCTCTGGTTGCCTCTTCTCTCTAGACTCGCCAAACACTATTATGAAACCTAAACTAACACTAAAGATGTATTTTTAGGAGTTCTAACTAGTATATATAGGTTTTTGAGTGATTTTCGGAGCTATTTGGCCCTTAGATCTGATCAAAAGATCCAAAACTTGTCAAAATCGAAAAATAGCATCTTAAAAGCTAAAAATATGAAAAATCGGCGTCAAACGCACAGTGATGCTTAAAATTGCCATAACTTCTTGCTCCGGTGTCTGATTTTTGCAAATAAATACGCGTTAGAAAGCTAAGAGAAAGCTCTAACCAATGGTGGAAAGATTAATATTACTCAATAATGTGTGATGAAAATCTCAAAATCATGCAGAAGAGGACGTCGTGCTTCTTGTTTCGCTCTAATTTGTTCGAAAAGTCTTCGAACCACTTCAAAATTGGTCTGTAACGTCACGTGATGCTCTAATATCGTCCTTTACACCAAGTTGGTCTCTCAAACATTTAAATAACTCAAAAAAACATCAAAGAGACTAAAAGTGAGATACATGTCAGAAAATAGGAGTTTCACACACGTACAAAACGCACATATCAAATACCTCAAAACTTGAACCATCACATGTTCTCAAGTGATAAAAATAAAACAAAAACACACCCAAGAAGTTAACTAAAAAAAGGATAAAACTTGGTTGATCGATTAGCCATGTCAAAAATATGTTCGCCTCAACTACATATTTATAGACTTATAATGCAAAGGGTATTCATGGTTTTGATTTGAATTCAACTACTAATTGTGACACAAATGAAGTACAAGTTAGTGTTACCTTGACCTTTTACAACATTTCTCGTATCTCGCGAACTCTCGGGGTACTCCGCTTTGCAACCTTCTCAACCGTCCTAAAAAGTTTTCATAAATAAACAATGTAATATTCGAAGGCTCTTCTTCCGTTTCCTCAAACAATAATGGTATTTCACTCTAAGTCTATTATGAAATATATTTTCCAGTCGTTTTAAGGTTTGGTCGATGTTTCATATCTGTATGTGTTTGTCATTACTTTATATCATTATATTGTAAACTATTATCTACATTAACATAAAGAAGATAAACATCTCTTGTTCTTGCTCAAAAAAAAAAACAAAAAAAAAAAAAAATCCAAAAGTTTGTACTAAATCAACTCAGCGGCGGCGGTACTGGAAATGACAGCGACACACCAGAAGAAATCGCCAACAATTGTGTTGATTTTACACAGCCATCATCGGAATCCGAGCACCACCACGCCACATCGCCGATGTTTAATAACAAACCACATGCACATTTCAGTTCGATACGCTCTTAAAAGTGCGATTTCGCAGACAAAACAGCGCAATACCCCGAAAAAAAACAAGTCTGAAGTTAAAGCAACAACGTAATATTATAACAAACATGTTTGAATTTAAAGCAACATACACCACTAGAACTCAAGGGTTGCTAGAAAGTTTTTACTGGTTGAGCTGTGTGACCCATACACGACGGTTTGTAATATTCTACAGCTCTTCTTCCGTTTCCTCAAATAATAATGGTATTTCCACTCTAAGTCTATTAAGTAATATATTCAGTCTTTTTTTGGTCTCGTCGATGTTTCATATTTGTTTGTATTTGTCATTACTTAATATCTATAAGAGTTATCAAATAACTTTCTAGACCATGAAATACCTAATCATTCATTTTTACTTTTGGTGGCGTGTGTTCAAGATAGTACGTGAAGGCTAGTTCAGCGCTGAATTGAAATCAGTCGTAAACTGAATCATGGTTGGCAGATATATGACTGGAAGCATAGTATGATTGGTTAAAATCGGAGTTGAATGAACCTATTAGTTGGTAACCATAAAAACTTGATAGGAGAATTTAGAGATATTCAAGAATGAGATCTCTGAATTTATCTTTCCTATATGCTAAGTAAAGGTTATGGAATTATCAAGTTTTACACTATAGAAATAAACAGCATGCAGTTATAAACTTCACTAAAAAAACACATCTTTATATGTAATACTGAGAAGCCAGAAAACCTTAGCTTCATTACAGAAACTTTGTTAAATATTAAAAAAAATAAAAATACACATTATATGTAAATAACACCACACAACGAAATTGATTATTACATGGAACGAAGTAGTACATTCTATTCAGATTACTAAAAAACAAAACAAAAAATTGAAACAAGACATCATATCCCCATATTAGCTAAGCATTGCCATTAACAACTTATTCATTAGTGCATATAATAAACTTAAGTCGACCATCAACCTGCACGATTTTCCATCCACGTAGCAAATGCTGCAAATGTAGTTAAACTCAAGTTCAAAATAAAAATTAACTATAAATTCGTTATATTTCATAAAAATAAGTAAGTATCTTACACTCGTCGGGTAGGGGTATTGGGCTGTCATCGCGTTCCGCAGTTAAAAATATACGATGGTTATTATCGGATTGGAAGACAACGGAGTCACCGCGCTCAAAACCACGGTAAGCGCAATAATGGCGCCATGGAACCTTTACGGCAACCACTCGAGAGCTTACTGTAATGTTGATTTTAAATCCAATCTCATTACAGCCGTCGAGAACTAACATCTCCATTGGAACTATATTGTTATTATCATCTAAACGGTGGTTTTTTTCTTCTAGAAAGAAGTCGTTGAAGCGTTGCGGCACCTTCAAATTTCCCGTTGTATCGGGATACTCCAGAATTTTGGTGAACCTATTCATATCTGCATGGCATCAAGTAAACGGACATCAAGTAAGCAGAGTTAGTAAAGAAATAATTTAATTAACATGACACGAAATCACTAGAAAAGATATGATGGACGAAAATATGAAGTAACCTTATTTGGTGGGAGTTTGCAAATACGCCAGTTGGGAGAATCAGATAGGGTGACCGTGACATTAAGAATAAAATATAAGTGCCTATTTATATAGTGGGAATGAAGTTGTTCTTAACAATAATAATAATAAATATATGGAAACCCGTTCAAAACATAACAGATTTTTCAACGACTTCGAAAAAAAAAAAAGTTTTTTCACCGACTTCAACCACTATATACATCACATTCGTCTCTACGGCTCTTCTTCTGAATTTTTATATAAAAAAATAAAGCATTAATCAAATAAAGTCCAACGACTATACACATGACAACAGAACAAGTCAATCTATAATAAAACATGGCTGTTTTGCAAAATGGAAAAATGATATCATATATAATAGAAAATAATGTTATGAAAATCGTCTAAATCCTCTGGCTACTAAACTTTCAACACTTTTTATTTAAGAGAATCTTATTTTTACTATAGTTGTTTAAATAAAATAAATTAATATATACGCTCCATTGTCATTATGGAAATATGTGATCACAAAACTATATTTATATTTATTTTTATTTATAAACCGACTTGTGTTAGAATGACACAAATGGTGCCAAAAGGAGAAGAAGAAGAAGAAGAAGAAGAAAAGAGTGAAATTCTGCTCCTAATAAACGTACTTTCTTTTCGTGTTTTACATTATGCAGTATAGTTTTTGGTGTACTTTACATTGGAAATTGAATTATAGCACATGGTAAACAAAAAAAAAAAACAATAGAATCAAAAGATGTAAAACATATCTCATATACGTCGATTTTTTAGGTATATCACATATTTATTATGCGTGTGAATGCTTTCTAAAGATATACTGATATGACTGAGTCAATATATCCATGCATATGCATGTAGAGGTAATGATGTATCGACTCAGTCTTTAAGACCTGAGATAGTCGATATATCATTACCGATCTGCATATGCATGGATAACCTACTCGGTAACGGCCATGTGCTTGTCAGTGTTTTTAATGTGTATTTATCGAATTGAGAAATGAGCATGTGCTTGATGTTACTTTACTTTTTGTTTTTTTTTTAAATGTTGTGCCATTAGTCACGTAAAAAATGAAGTATGAACCGCCTCACATAAAGAACAAAGTGTTGTGGATACAGATAAACCGCCGCATCATTCTTATTTCCTTGATGCTTCAATTGTTTTTGGCTGCGTCCGTTGTCTTTGGGAGACTAAACTCTTAATAATGTGATATTATTCCATTATTTATTTGGCTTTTTATTATCACAAACTCATCAAGGCACATCTATATGTCGGTAAGAACAATTTGATATATGTTTATCAGAGTATTTCATGTGCCAGATTCATATTTTGAAAGAAATTTATACAGATTACACACATTGAGCATCGCTTACTTTGGAAGCTTTTGATCAAAAGAAAAACGAATGAGAAAATTAGAAGGAAAAAAAAAGGTATATTGCGTGGTATATCTTTATTGTTTTTCCCTTTTAATCGAACAGGGAAAAAAAAATTAACCAAGGATATTATGATTATTTAGTTTGGATGCTTGCTCTTTCAAAACTACTACAAAAAATTTCTCTCACGACGGAAAATTTTCGTCGTTTGAGCTTTTCACAGCGAAATTTATCTATCGTTGAATCATCTGTATCGTGGTATGTTACAAGGACATAAATGATTTTGTTATTTTAAGTTTTTAAAAGGATGGTCTTTTTCCGCCGTTTAAAGCTAAAATTTGTCATTTTTAAAACTTTTGTAGCAAAGTGAATCTTTCCCCATCGCGGAAAAACTTGATTAAACGACGGTTAATAACCGTCATTTTTTCAATTTCATCACAATGAAAGTGTTCCCTCGTCGCGATGGTTATTTCCACAACGGAAGTCAAAACCGTCGTGAAAACTCAAAATTTCAAGTGTTTTTTTGTCGCGATGAGTTTTTCCCTCTATGCGACGAAGGTTTCCACGACGATAGTCCGAACCATTGCGGAAATGTAAAACTTATAAAAAAAAATAAATCGTGGCGACGAGTTTTTTCCTCGTCACTACAAAAGTTTCCACAATCTCTTGTTGTTGATGCCAATAGTTCCGATCACCACCTCGTCAGTTCGAACCACATCTGTCCCCTCACCACACCCGTGCTTCAATGCCACTCCTGGCCACGCTGCCACTTGACAGCACACTCTTGATACCACACATTTCAATACATTGTTGACTAGTTACAAAACATCAATTTCAATTAATTTAAATTTCAAATTCAATCAACGAATTACAAATTACAAACTAAGTAATCAATTTTGATTACCAAATGAATAAACAAATGAGCCAAGTTACAAACTAAGTTATCGAATTTAGGTTTCATATCAAATTATCAATTTCCACTAATAAACTAACTAACTTTAATTAAACTAACTACTTTCATATGCCGGAACTAACAAATGAGTTACAAACTAAGTTATCAGGTTTCATATCAAATTGTCAATTTCCACTAAAAAAATCAGCTAACTTCAATTTCACTAACTACTTTCATATGAACTTGTTAATTTCCACTAACCACTTAACTATATTTTCAAACACTTATCAATATTAATTAACAAATAAAACTTATTTAACAAAAATAAATAACCTCAAATAGGGATTGACGTAGACACACAGGGACAGCGTCTCGTGGTCAGGGTCAGGGTAGATCGGACAGCGGTTCGATCAGTCGGGGACAGGGTCGGTCAGACAGCAGCTCCTGGTCGGGGTCGATCGGACATCGGCTCGATCAGTACAGCAACATTGAAATAAAATAAAAATAAAGTTACGCACCAAATATAGTCACAAACACACGCACTCAGTCGCATAACAAACTTACAACAATTCGCTTGTGACTAAGGCTAGGGACTAGCTCAAGATTGACTTGGGACAATGGCTCGATCGCGGGATAGCGACACTATAAAAAACAACGGCGTACAAACTAATACACACACGCACATGGTCAGGCACACACCACAACACACCACACACATCAACACGAACTAACAATAGATAGATAGTAGGGGTTTGCACGTTCCGGTCCGGTTTAAAACCGATCAAAAAACCAAAATTGACCGGTCTAACCGGTTTAAAAATTAAACCGGACCAGACCAAATAAGAAAAAAAAAACGGACTGGACCAAACCGTTGGATTTATGATTCGCATTTATTTGTCTCATTTATATCAGGTCACAGGATTCAGAGTTTGATGCTTCTGCACTAAAGAGTTAGAACTCACTGTGATATGGAGACTTCATTATGACGGTTATATTTCTCGAGTTTGATGACTTTGGTTATGTTACTGTTTTGATGGGACCGGTCGTGATTATATGTCGGTTCTGAATTTGTATTCTAAGGTGATTGATATGTTGTTAAACGAGTTTCTAGTTGATTTTATGAGTTTAACCTGAAATGTGAACTTGAGACTCGCTTCTGAGTTAGTTATTGAAATAGACACTCGTTTTGATTTGATGGTTGATATCTCAATTTTTATTTGAGCTTAGTGTTTGGGAAATTGGATATTTCCATTGGATTGTAGTTTCCGTATCTCACCTTGGTTTAGCTTAGTTTTGTGGATTAGGTTGAGAATCTAATACGATTTGAATTTATTTGAAATAGGGCACGAGCTTATAAGCCGTTTAGCGGGTTCACGGTGTTAATGTTGAGATATTTTCGTATGCAAGTGCACATAATCGCTCAAGTAGTAAATCGTAAGTACGAGTTGATCTCACGAGGACTATGCTTAACCGAAAATCATACGAGGTAGCAACAAATTGAACTAAAGTAAACGATGATATTTATTAACATATTTTGCATAAAATAAATAAAACAATAAATAAGCACATGTGAACGGATGAGTAGAAGGTAAGTGCAACGGCTTCGCAAAACTCTCATATGGTCGAGATTCTTAGAGCTACGCACAGTTTTTTGGTTCAACTCTCTTCATTAATCACACACACGTGATTATATCAGTAAATCTCTCTCGAGCATCAAACAACCTATGTCAATATCGGATTTTCATTTCTTGATCTCAAACCCTAAAAATACGACAATCATTACAAACATATAACAGCCTAATTATCTCTAGTTTAGGAATGTACTACATGAGCTAATTCTTATGTACGATTATCTAATTCTCTCTCGAGCAACTAAACAATCCTAAAAATCATAAATGAGGTAGTTAATCTCATACAAGCATTAAGCACATATTTATTCAAGCGATAGAGAAGATGAGCATAATACTATAATTAAATAATTATGAATCCACAGCCGTATAGCAAAGCTAAGGAATCACCCTTATCTCCAGCTTCCTCTTATCTCCCAACTAGCCAAACAACTAATAAAAACTTAAATAAAATCTAAGATGTGTGAATGAATGTTTTGATGTTACAATGACCCTTTAAATAGGTTTAGGCTAAAAAAAATTGCTTAAAAATCGGGTAATTTACAAAAACTTTAGGCTAAAAAAAATGCTTAAAAATCGAATAATTCACGAAAACAACGTTTTTGGGCAGCAGAGAAGCTGGACAGTTGTGCAGTGATTTTGAATGGTCCATAACTTTTTTCTCCAATGTCCGATTTTTGCAAATAAACATGTGTTGGAAGACCACGTGCAGAAGATGATGTCGTGTTTCTTGTTTCACTCTAAATTACCCAAACGTGTCTGAATCGTCTTGAATTGCTCAAATTACATACTCAACACCAAAATATACTCTCAAACCTGAAAATCATTCACAATACATTAAACACCCTAAAAATCACTCGAGATCGCGTGAAATTTAAGCCAGAAAATAGGAGTTTAATGCGTATAAAACGCACCTATAAAATACCCCCAAACTTAAACCATCACTTGTCCTCACGTGATAAAAACAAAAACAAAAACACACACAAGAATTTGACTAAAAATAACGGTAAATTTCGGAGTTTGATTTACCTTGTCAAAAATATGCTCGCCTCAAGTGTGACAAAAATGAAGTACAAGTTAGTGTTACCTTGACCCTTTACAACATTTCTCGTATCTCGCGAACTATTGGGTTCCCCGCTTTGGAACCTTCTCAATCATCCTCAAGAGATTTCATAAAGCCAAATTTTTGTGAATTTCAGGTCAACACACCCATATGCCTACTCATTTCCCTTAGTCTCCACTAACGTACACGTATCACTTTCAGTCGGTCCAGAGTCTTTTTGGCTTGTAATGTTTAGGCTAGGGTCACGGTACAATATAGAATTTTTGGTGACTAAAATCAACCTAGCAAGGATCGCGAATCACATCTCACAAACATTCAAACCTCACACTCTTGCTCTAGCACTCGACCTCTTTCAAAATCACCCTCAAAACTGTCATTCCAAGAACTTGACTCACAAAATATCTCCAAGTCATATTTATTTTTCTTTTGAGCACCGTAATTAAACAACAACAAAAAATCAACAAAAATAAAAACTTTTTCCCCTTTTTTTCTTTTTTTTTTCCTTTGTTTTCAATTATTTTTCTTTTCAACAAATAAACATAAATAAAATTATATAACAACATGATTACGGTGTTCAACGATTTTTCTTTTCATTTTTTTTATTGACTTGGAGACTCACTCAAAAACACGACCAAAAAACTCTCGAAAGTGACTCGCGATGACGTCCTTACTAGATCGAAGGGTTCTTTGTGGGAATGTCTTCAATTGCTAGGCTGCATTATGTGACTAAGAACGAGAAGGTATTGTGTTTGAATTTTTGTGCAAGGGCTCTAAATGGAAAATTCTTAGTGAACGCATGAGTTCACATTCTTAGTGAGCGTGCGAGTCCATGGTGTGAGTGAACGTCTCGTGCACGAGCGATATAGTCTCTTAATCTCGAGGTTGGTTAAATACAACCCTTCTTTCTGGATTTTATGGATTGGCTAAAGTATATATTATTTTTTAAATGAAAATATGTATGAAAATGCCACAACACCATAAATCGTTTTTAAAATGTGGTGGAATTTTAAATCGGGAGATCTGATTGTGAAATTGAAAAGTATTTTCACTATTATACATATATCCTGTATTTGAAACGAAAAAAAAACATTTTGTATATCCTGGATAAGCCGAGTTCACATACATACATATACGATGCGAAGAGTGCACCTTCTCTGATCAGAGGTCTGCCACGGGTTATGTTGGCAGGACGGCTCAGGACACATTTAAATTTATGTCATTCACATTCCTACAATCTACATTTCTGCAAGTTATACTTATACGTGTATGGTGATTTACATGTGATAAGAATATTACTATTGTAAAGTATAGTATTATTTTCGAAAAATCTTTTTACTCAAGTCTGAACTATAACACCTACTGGTCCTCAGGCTCACCATATTTTCTTCAAAATTTTCTTACAACCAGGAAACAAGAAGAATGGTTAGGAGGACGTCAGAGTTTTGTGTCGTCAATTGTTTTGAAGGCTTCGTTCTAGCTAGCTTAGCAGGTGTCTATAAATAAGCTTTTGCTTTGTAAAAAATTGTTTATGTTTTCGTTTATCTTTGGACATGTAAAGCAAATCACTTCGTATGCACTGTGAAATAGTTTTGTAAAGTTTATTAGTGTTTAATTATCGTAAAAATCACACCCCACTTTCTCCGGGCATGACACTATCGTACTTAAACAAACATATATTAATACCAAGTACAAAATACCAAAACCAATAACTACTACCTGAAAACTCATTTTATTATCTTCAGAGCAATACCAAATTCTAGACAAAGCAAATAAGAATGAAAATATGAGACTAACAGGCTTGATAGGGAGGGAGAGGCTTCGAGGGAAGCGGAGCCGCCTGAGACTAACACTTTTTGGCCGCCAGAGACTGAGACTTCTTGACTGCAACTAGAGAGACTCACAGACACACACTCAAGTGCAGAGACTTCTTGACCGCAGCTCGGAACACGGCTGGTGATGGTCGGGCTGAGTCACAGAGAGAGAGAGAGATAGAGAGAGAGAGAGAGAGAGAGAGAGAGAGAGAGAGAGAGAATGAAAGAGTGGGTCAGAGAAAGGGAAGGAGGCGGAGATGGTGAGGTCGATTGGCGGAGTGGTGGAGCGTGGTGGGTGGACGTGACAAGTCCTCGCAGCGCCGACGAGGGAGAGATGAAGGCGAGAGAGACAAAGTGGTGGTGTGAGAGATAGAACCAGAAAAAGGAAGAGAGAAGTAAAAGTAGGGAATCAGGAAGCAAACCCTAGATTTGGGTCTGATGAATGTAAAGGAGTTGTGATAATTTTTCCAAGTATTATGTGGTCCTAATTAAAAAATAAAAGAGAGCCAAATAGGAGGGAATTTTCCCTTTATTTTTATACTTAATGAAATTTTGGGGGAACATGAAAAAAGAGGAAATTTTTACTCTCTTTTTTTGTTTTTTTTTTATATAATTAAAAATGGAATAAATTACTATAATTAAACATAATTAATTATGGATCTATGACATCAAATATCACTCTTTATTTTAAAATAAATGATCTTCAAAATGAAGGGAAAAAAAAAACAAAACACCATGTCGAAAAAAAAACTTTACATGCTCGTGACCGTGGCTGTGAAAATCGAGTCCGACCATGCTCCTCGTTTTTTTTCTCTCTACGAAATTCAGCATCAATTTCAAACAACCAAAAAATCCTATTGGAATCCTATTTGAGATTAAGAATCCTAGCCGAAAACAAAACAACAAAGCTGAACTCAATTCTTGTAATCATCAACGCTCACATCAATATTCAACATTAAACACAATCGGTGTCAAACTATTATCTAAATCTAAATGGTCCAACAATCAGAAGCCATTTGATCATTACATTATCTATACGGTAAATAATACATGTATTTATCTTTCTTCAATGCATCATTAATGCTTTTGGCATTAAAAAAGAAGCATTAGCCATAGACACTACTACAAATACTGTTTTCAGGTGCGGCAGACATTCGGGTGCGACTTTTCGCACCCAAAAGTCGCACCAAATAATCATTCAGGTGCGACTTATCGCACCCATAAGTCAAACAACTCGCCGAAAATTTTCGCTGATTTTTTTGACTTTGGGTGCGACTTTTCGCACCCATAGGCTGAAAATATTTTTAGCGGCCAACTTCCCCCGCTTTTGGTAAAAATGTGTTATTGGGTGCGACTTAGTCGCACCCAAAAGTGTCATTGGGTGCTAGAAAGTCGCACCCAAATTCAAAGGGTTATATAAATTAAAGTGCTCGGTTTTCATTTCACCCGAACCAAACTTTAAACTTCTCTCTCTCCGATTTCTCTCCTAAAAAGTCTCCGACCACCACCATACTCCGAGCTCCATCGCCGCCGCGACTCCGAGCTTCGTCGGCTCCCTCTCACTCTGTACTCCGTCGCCACGCTGTCATTCTTCTTTTCCCATTCTTCTTCCTTTCTTCTCCCACCACGCTGTCAGCCGTGATTCACGAGCACGTCGGACCAGGAGCGACCACCGGGGAAGGAGTGAGAGAGCGCCGGAGAATCTAATTCCACAATAACAAGGTGAGGATTCTTGACCTCGAGTTGATTTTGGATTTTTGAGCTCCGAAATTCAAATTTGGGGGTTTCGGATTTAAAAGATGATTTTTGTGAAATTGATTGGTTTTGGTTGCTCATTGAACTCGATTAGTGATGGTTATAGCTTGAATTTGTGGATTGAGTTCGGATTTCTTTGGTTTGGTAGTGATTTGGCCGAAATTTGATGAACTAGGGTTTGAAGATTCGAATTTTGGGGCTTTTGATTTCTGCGTGACCAGCCCTTCTGTGACCAGCACCGAGCCTCCGTTGCAGCCCGTCCGACCAACCCCTTCGCTGCTGCCTCTTCGACCAGCTCCTCCGACCTGTCCCGAGCCTCCGACCAGCCCCTCTGCTTCATTAGTTATTTTTCATAATTTGATTAGTATTTTGATTAGTAGTTTAGTTTATAATTAGTTAGTTAGTTTGTAATTGATTTGTAATGAATTAGTTAATTAGTTTGTAATTAATTTATTAAATGAAATTTGTTCTAATTAATTTTAGGTTTTTTAGTTTAATACATACATGTTTAGGTTGTTTAGTTTTGATTAGTTTAGGTTAATTTAAAATTGTCAAATTGAAATTGTAATTAGTTTAATAATATGTTTAACTTGTTTAGTTTTAATTTGTTAAGGTTAATTGAAATTGTCAAATTGAAATTGTAATTAGTTTAATAATATGTTTAGGTTGTTTAGTTTTGATTAGTTTATGTTAATTAATTGAAATTGTCAAATTGAAATTGTATTTAGTTTAATAATATGTTTAAGTTGTTTAGTTTTGATTAGTTTAGGTTAATTGAAATTGTCAAATTGAAATTGTAATTAATTCAATAATATGTTTAGGTTGTTTAGTTTTGATTAGTTTAGGTTAATTGAAATTGTTAAATTGAAATTGTAATTAGTTTAATAATATGTGTTAAATTGTTAATCATGAAATTAAAATTAGTTAAGTTATTGTATAAATGAGTTGAGAATATTGTATTTTTGTTGTAAACGAGCCACGGAGGTTCTGTTTAGGGTTTAGTTGATTATTAGGATAGTTTTGGATGATTTGTATATGCTTTTAAATGAGTTTGCAGGTTTTTTGTTTGTTAGTATTATAGGGGAAACTCTGCCGAAATTTAGATTGAGTTTCTAGCCTATTATTCTCAAAATCCTAATTTTTTCAATTCGACTTCAAATAACATAAAATTCATAATCTAATCTTCATTCATTGATCTTCGTCCCGTAGCAATAAGTAATCGACTTCATTCGTCTTCGTCACTTAGCAACAACTCTTAATAATTGTTCTTTTTCCCTTTCGTTTAGCGAAATCAATGTCCAATCCAAGTAGAGATTGGATCACCGAGAACAATCGGCTGTCCTTGCAGTATAAAATCGGAGTTAATGAATTTATCCGCGCTGCAAGAAGATTTCCGAACGATAATTACGAATATCGATGTCCTTGCAAGCCTTGCAACAACGTGAGATGGCACGAGATTGGGGTTGTAAGGCATCATCTGCTAAACAAAGGGTTTACCCCGGGCTACACAGAATGGTATCATCATGGCGAGGTCGTGCGTTCCGTCGGTCATCTTGAAGAAGTCCCCATCGGAGAAACAGCGCAGAGAGGAGTAGGAGGAATACATGCTGCTGTGGAGGATATAAGAGATCACGAGGATTTCGACATTGTGGGAAGCGGTGGTAGACGAGTTCGAAACTGACGATTGGAAGGTACGTAATGTATGATTGTAATAAATCACAATATCTTTATCAGATAGAATAATGACAAAATTAATTATTTGCAGAAAAAGTCTAATCGCAACAAGGAGAATTCGAAGAAGAAGAAGACGAGGTCGACTCAAGGATCTCTTTCTTTCTTGGCTCATCGTCATTTGAATGTAATTTATTCTAATTTTGAAATACTTAATTTGAAATAAATTCAATACTTATATTTTCATAACAATTGCAGAGTAAGGATGATGGGACTTTGGGCTCCGCGTTAACGACGTGGGAGCAAAAACACCATAATAGAAAAGGTGAATGGATGACAGATTGGGCGAGACGAGCACATGTAAGTCATATGTGATAATTAAGATTACGTTACTTACATAATAATTAATTTTTAATAATTTTTTTTATGTGTAAAGGCGCGGATAGTTACTCTACTGGCGGATCTTCAGCGACAAGCAGAAGAGCAAGGCGTAGTCTTTAACTAGGACGATGCAGAGGAGCACGCAATGCTAGAAATTCTCGGGAACCGTCAAGATTGGTACGTTGGAATAGGTCCAACGGTCCGAGATCAACTTGGGCTATTGCTCAGGCTCAGGACGAAAGCTCGTCGTCAGGCTCAGGCTCGTCGCGGCGCCGCGTTCCAGATCCAGTGGTTGGCGAGCTCCAAGCTCAGGTGGCGGCACAACAACTCGCTATGGATGAGATGAGGCGAGCCAACCAACAGCAGATGGAGGAGATGCAGCGGCAAATGTTCGCGTTCACGCAGCAGTTTTCGCCCTTGCCTCAGATGTCGTCCGACACGATGCCACAGATGCCTCAGACGACGCCGTCGCCTCAAATGCACCCGTCGCCTCAGATGCACCCTATGCATCAGACAATGCCGCCATCAGTTTCAATGGCAGATGCTCAGACGACGCCGCCAACTTCAGTAGATTTCCAGCGAGAGCGTACGAGCGGCAGTGAGCGTACGAGCGGCAGTGGACAAGGAGGTAGCAGCAGTTCTGGAGCAAGATTTGGCGAAAGAGGGAGTAAAATGTTCAAGGAGTGGTTTACAAACCGAGGAAAAGGGAAGGGAAAAGAATGAACATTTTTTTAATTATTTGTCGTGCATTATAATAATTATTGTAATCGAACAACTAATGGTTAGTTTTTATTATTATTATGAATATTAATTAATGAATTTTCTAATTAATAAACTATTTGGTACATATTATTTGATTACAATTATAGAATTCATAAGCATAATAAATAAATAAAATTAAAAAAAAAACTAATGTAGGCCAACGGGTGCGACTGGTCGCACCCATAAATTTGGCGGGTAGGCCAACGGGTGCGGCTGGTCGCACCCAAAGGTTTGGCGGGTAGGCCTTTGGGTGCGAATAGTCGCACCCAATATGGCCTTCCCGCGGACTTTTTCGCACATCTTTTCTGACTTATGGGTGCGAATATAGGTGCGAAAAACCGCACCTAAAAGTCGCACCTAAAAGTCATGACCTTCGGGTGCGACTTTTCGCACCCATGACCTTTAGGTGCGAACTTTCGGGTGCGAAAAAGTCGCACCTAAAGTCGCACCTAAAGGTATCATTGGGTGCAAAAATTGACTTTCAGGTGCGAAAAAAGTCGCACCCAATGCTGTTTTTTGTACTAGTGAGAAAAGAAAGTCTATTCATGCTTTAAAGCGTTTTTTGATGTTGGAATGTAAATTGTTCATTAAGTTATATAGTTCTTTAATGATAGCTGTATAATGTTTCATGAATGCAAATAATTAATGTTTCAATATGTATATTGTGTTCAATAAAATCTACAATTTAATGTACCAATCCACAATATGTGTTGGTATATATATTTGAGTTACCCGGGAGAAAAAAAATAATAAGAGTACAATACTGAATCCATTCAATTTGGAAAAAATAAATTCATTTTCAATGTTTCTCGTGTATGCCTCGAATTCTTATTAATTATATATTATTATAAGTGAATTAATATTGATATGATATAATATGTGAATTAGTATTAATCTTTGGCGTGCAATCGTATTTTAGTCTTAGTATTTTATTATATATTGACCACTTTCGGTACTTTAATACGGTTAATAGTATATGTATTTATCATTTTTGATGCCCCATTAATACTTTTGGCATTAAAGAACAAACATTAACTAACCATTAACTAACAGAAAGTCTATCCATAGATGAATATATATTTATCATGTTAGAATGTACATTTTGATAACTCAAGCAAGTCAAATATTTTACGAACTATCTAATCGCTAGTACAAATGTTTGATTCTACAACTCGTATTCTACAACACTTATAGTTAAGTGTTATAGAAATTAGAGATTATACAACACTTAAATAATTGTTGTGGAAACTGGATGCTTCTACAATGCTTATAGCTAAGCCTTGTAGAAGCTTGGTGTTTCTATAACACTTACAATAAGTGTTATAAAATTTTACCATCTTTCATATCTCCCACAACGGTTTGACTATCCGTTGTAGAAGCCTCGCCGCGGCGACGTGTGTTTCTCGATGCGGCAAAATCCTTCTACAGCAGATAATCTAAGCGTTGAAGGATTAGAAACATATAATGAACCTGACCACGGCGAGAATCCTCCGTCGCCGCGACGATAACCTCCTTTAAGGAGTCGGGTATCCGTTGTAGAATATTCTCACTGCGACGAGAAGACGTAAATTTTTAGGGTTCCATTATAAGGCAAAATTCCGTTTTTTTTTTCATTTTTTCTAATACCCAAACCCAAAGAGCCCTATTTCGACCGAGTCTGTGAAGATCTCGACGCCCAAAAGTCGTCACCACATCCTCGCCGCCGCTAAATCTCACCACCATCCACGCCACGTCATCGTCGCCATCCTCTCTTGCAACATCCTAGCTGCCATCTTCTCTTGTCGCCACACTCTCTCTCAGTCTCGCCGTCATCCTCTCTCTCCCACAACTTGTCAAGTTATAGTTTTCTATGTTTTCTATGGTTGTTAGCTTGAATTTCATGTTGTTTTCTTGAATTTCATGGTGTTTGCTCGAATTTGTTTGATTCATAACAAGAAAAAAAATAGGGTTTTCTCTCTAATTAGTTTGGTAAGAAAATTAGGATTTTGTTTTTAATTTGTGAATGAATTGAGTTAGAATTTTTCATTACTTTTAATTTGAGGTTAAAATAGATTTTGTTATCCGTTGATTCCGAGTATCCAGAATCAGCCGACATATCTACCTAAAGAGGGCAGCTCGGGAGCACGCCCATGAGTCATCGGGCCGACCAGTCACATGGCAGCCGGCCGGATGGCCACACACCATGACCGGACGGCCACAAAATGACTCAGCCAGACGGTCACACGAAACCACAACTGGATGTTCATGTGTTGACACTGCCGGCCGGTCACGTGTTGAGGCGATCGGCCGGTCATCCAACGATGCGGTCGGGCTGTCACACAATGACGCGGCCGGCCAGTTATGCAGGGTAACGAGTTTTTCGACCGTCTCCCTCACTTCATGCACACGACCACCACACCTCTAAGTAGTGGCCTCTGAAATAAACTAACGCAATTAAGATGGTTGTTTAAGTTTTAGGTTATGCAACTTGCGGAACAAATGATTAATTTAGGAGATAAAATGCAATTCCCTAGAGAAAAAATAATCAAATAGAAAGCAATAAATGACACATGCAAATTGGTAACCCTGTTCGGTATAACGGCCTGCTCAGGGGGACTGTGACGTCCGGGTAAAAGCAATTCACTATCTCAATCAACCACGATTACATGAATATTAAGTTAGACAAAACTCCTTTTTGCTAACATCTCTCTTCAATGGTTATCTCCAGTGGATATGGGTTCAAGCCCGCCTTGAACCAGAGACTCATCTCCCTGTATTACCCTGATCTTGCACCGAAGATCAATTGCACACCTATGCGACACACGATCCCAAGCTTAGTATGACGATACAAAAGCTTTGAGTTAATCAATGTCTGTTGTTGCTGAAGTTCTCTGGAATGAGAAAACATGCAAAGGTTTTACGGCTTCGTGAATAGCCAACCAGTTGAAGTACCTCGTTGTACAAACCCTATGTGAATTTATATATGGTCAGGTTCTGAATTTCTACGTGGAAATAATATCAATGATTCCCTGAAGATCCGAGATTACATCTCCAAGTAAGTCGAGTAAGTAACCAACGTGGTAGTTACAAGATTTCCGCGTAAGAAAAAAGACGCAACTGCCCTGACTGCATGTGGCATAAGTTGCTTGAACAACTTGTAGACGCCCCGGCTTGAACAATCTGGCCCTTGAAATTTTATGGAAAAACCAATTTGATCACTTCGTAGAGTATTTCTTGCTAAACAAAAATATGTCCATGTTTAAGCAAAAATACGGAAGTAAAAACATAGGAAGTAATGTTAAGACCTAGCTATTACAACCCAAAAAATAAAATTATGATCAACTAAAATACTCCCCCTTTTTTTTCCACAAAATGGCAATCCAAGGAAATAAACCGTCTAGTTGAAAGAAAATGGAGCTTCTAATTCTCGAAAAGAAACAAATAAAATAGATAAAAATAACAAACTTGTGGACTTCTTGATCTTCTTTTCCTTGGCGACAACATGGCTTCGAGAGACGCTTCATTCCAAATCGATGTAGTCTTCGTAGCCGTCAAGTAGCTCATCTTCTTCGCCATAAAAAAACTCTGAAAGCGGAGCAGGAGAAGGGAAAAGGACTTCCAGTTCATTTATGAGCCTGCTCGACCTGTGTCTATGATCAGCTAGAAAGAGCACAGGGTCCTTGGACAAATCGACCTCAGCAACTGATATCTCTGGAAAATGTACTAATTCGTAAACTCGTGAATGAAATCCGATAGGAAGACTTCCTTTTCCAGCGAGGCCATGGGCTGCAACATGATCAAAGACATGCTGGCCGATATCAACCTTGATATTGTGGCCAATAGCAAAGAGCAATTGACGAATCTTCTTATTGAGCCCCCGGCGATCTACACATGGGAGCCAATTCTTAATATCATTATCAAAGAGAAGAAGGTATTTCATAGTGAGAGAAGATGAGAGCATATAGTCGTCCATCTCGAAATCTTCCCAAGAGTCCCCTTCAGTTCCCGATAGGACATAGACAATTTTGTCAAAATTTTCTTCCCACTTGAAGCCCTGAACTTTGTCAGTACCAAAGAAGCAATCAATCTTCTAGGATGAGAGAAACAACTCTTTTCCCCTTAAGCGAATGAATCCATATGATGTACTATCCTAATTCCCAAATCTTCAGATATAGACGCATAAACATCTCGAACAATCTATTCATTAAACCTTTCGGATTTATCGAGAGTGAACTTGATATCGCTTTGGATGAGATGATTTGTAATGGCGGGGATGCCAAAAGCATCAGCATACAAGATCTGCTCATGAATGATGACATTGCGCTCAGAAGCACTATAGAAGAATGAGAGTTCACGAAAATGATGAACAACACTTGAAGAATCTAAGTAAAAGGTAACTTAAACTTTCTATGGCTGAATTTATTATTCAGGAACCCTAAAACAATACCATGACTAATTTTTTTTTCAAGGATGACAAAACTAGAATATTAGCTTGCCAAGCCATGGATGAACCCGCCTGACATGAGTTTCGGTTGAGGATACAATATTTCTCTAATTATATAGTTTTTAACGATAAAAATATTGGTGAAATAAGCCTAAATGGCATGTCCAATTATGACATGCAATCAATTAATAAGAAACATTTTTATAGTTACACTGAGTTTGCTGTTTTGGTTCAAGCAACTATATTGTCCTTGATGTTGTTTCTAACATTGTTCAAAACACTCTTGTTGCTATACAACCAGGTTTTGACGTGGCCTTCTTGACAACTTTTGTATCTCTCCTCGACCTGTGTTGTGCCATTTGTCTTGTTGTCGCACGAAACTGAACAACGATTAAATACCTCGGGCGGTTCGATCCAAGGCCGGACCAAGTGACCGCGCCCGGGCCAAAAATGGGAACTCGTAAACCGAGTTGCACCCTCCAGACCCTGAGGTGTGTTTTGGGGGGTGTGACCGTGCCAAAGGTTGGCTGCCTACGTACCCTTCAGTCGGGATCAGGTCATAACGTAGTTCAGTTTGAATGTTGGGGCTATCTTGTGCTCGGAGGCTTGAGAATCTAAGGCTTTAGAGTAGGACCCGGCTCGTAGCTTCTAGTGAAGACTTTAGAGGGGTCGCTTGCCTCGTAACTCGGAGTTCTAGCTCAAGGGCCAAGAAGCAGGAGAGCAGTGTGTACTGCAGAGACTCGGATCGCAGAAGAGGAGCGCGCTCCCTCTCGTGGAGAGGGGTCCTTGAATTTCTGAGCCGAGGGAGGAGGAGCACGCGCTCTTGGAATGTCACAAGAGCACGAAAGAAGAGAGAGATCTCGAGAGAGGTGTTGGAATTAATTGTGTGTCTTTTCCCTCCCCATAAGGGGGGTATTTATAGCGTTGGAGGAGGCCTTGGGCCAGCCCCCTCAAGGCCCACCGGGTGGCCGAGAATGGGGCACGCGAGACTCAACGCCCGGATGGGCGCGGGGCGCGCAAGGCGATCTGCCAGGACGGGCGCGGGGCGCGCGAGGCAAAGCGTTTGGATGGGGGCGGGGTGCGGGGTGCGTAGGGCGAAGCGTTTGGATGGGCGCGGGGTGCTTAGTTGAGGCAACACGTGTGCCCGGTCGAGGCAGCCAAAGCTCTCGACCCGGGCAGCAGGGACACCCGGCCGAGGCCGAGCGCTCGGCTGGGGCAGCAGGGACGCCCAGCCGAGATAGCAGGTACGCCCGGCGGAGGCAGCAAGTGCGCTCGGTCGGGGCAGCAGTGGCGCCCGGCCGAGGCAGCAGGTGCGCTCGGCCGGGGCGGCAGGGGCGACCGGCCGAGGCAGCTGGGACGCTTGGCCGGGGCAGCAGGGACGTGCGCGGGCCGGGACGCCCGGGGCACGGGAGTGTGTGTGGGCAGGGATGACCGGGGCGCAGGGCATGCGCGCGTGCAGGGACGCCCGGGGAACGGTAGCGCGCGCGGGTTGGGACGCCCGGGGGCGCTGGAGCGCACGTAGGCCGGGGCGGCAGGGAGCTCTAGGGCACGCGTGCAAGCCTACTGGGCCAGGGGTGCAGGTGCGCGTGCGGCCCGGGGGCGCGAGCAGGCTGGCGCGCTCGGGTCGGGGCGCGGGCACACTAGTGCGCGCGTGGGCTTTTCGGGCCATGGGTGTGCTAGGGCGCTCGAGCCTAATAGGCCGGGACCCATTGGGCTTTCCGGTACCCCGAAAACGACCGGTAATATTAGCCCCCCAAGTTTACGGCTTGCGGAACGCAAGTCGTGAACTTTAGAAAAAAGAAAGGGCGTTGAAGTCATTTCACCTCTTGGTCATGCGCGGCCGCACAATTTATTATTATTATACATATATATATATATATATATACATATATATATATATATATATATATATATATATATATATATATATATTGGCCGAACCCTGAGGGGTCGGACCAGGTCGGCTGGGCAGCAAGGCCCGCGCGCGGCCTGATGCCGGCGGGCTCGTGTGCGCGCGAGGCCGGCACGCGGGCTGGGCCTTGTGACGCGCACGCGAGGGGGGGGGGGGGGGGGGGGGAAGGAGCAGGGTTTGCTCCTTCCTCTCCTATAAATAGGAGAGTTCCCTCCCTCTTTTTTCACAACTGGCAGCCTTTTGGGAAATTGGAAAATTCCTTTGAGTTTGAAATTTCCCTTTGGGCAGTCGATATTTTTACCCTTTTAATGGGGAGCGAGCTTTTTTCCCATGTTGATGATCCCAAGGTTGACTCTTCCTGCCCTCTCAAAGATATTGGGAGGGAGGCCAAGGGTCCCTTTGAGGAACTTGACGGGATTCCCATTTTTGTCGAGGAAGACTCTTGCGCGGCCGACAAATGGCTCGCAGAGTTGGAGACTGAGGTCGCGGCGGTTGCCGACCTGGCGGGGCTCGGGAATGGCCTACCTATAAGGTGCGGCCCCGAAGGGGAGGACGACGGGTCCAAAGACTCGCATTCGTCACGACTGGTGGTTAACCTGGTTTCCCGCGAGGCGTCCTTTGACGCCCCCTCGCTTAAGCAGCGAGGTGAGGCGATGGTGAGCGCAGGGCTTCCCCGGGCGTCTAACTTAGATGCCTCGGGTGCCGAACTTGCGATAATGCCATCTGAATCTTTCTTGGATGAGATCTACTCCGACGACCCCCTAGGGTCGGGCTCAGAAGGCCTTGGAGAGGACTTGGAGGCTCCTCCCGGGAGGGGAAATGAGAAGCGTAGCGGAAAGGTGCTGGAGACGGCCTAGACGGTCTTCGAATCTGCGGAGTCTTCGGGCTACACGTATGCCAAGTCTCTAGAGAGGACTCGATTGTACAGAGTGGGCGACTCTGTTGCCCCCATTTCCTTACACTGCAAGGGGGTCGATGCTGCAGGCAGGCTTACTACCCGAGTCTTTAGCGCGCTTCGGGAGACATATGACATTCCTCCCTCGGTGGGGTTGCTCAGGCCTGCCCCTGAGGACAGGCCCTCTCGCCCGAGGGACGGGTTTGCGGCCATGACGATCGGAAGCCTTATTTGTGGGTTGCGTCTCCCGTTCCCGATTTCGGGTCCATGCATGCCAGATGAGCCCGGCGTTCTATCGCCTGTTGGCTACATGCTTTATGGAGTGGCACTGCCAAACGCAGTGTGCCATGACCGTGGATGGCTTCCGCAATCTGGTTGCCGTCTTCCCAGCGCTGGGACAGCTGGGTTTTCACATGGCCCGTGCTCGAGGCAACGTGAGGTTGGTCAACGATAGCGACCCGCCAAGCCACCGGTCGTGGGTGTGGGTCTCAACGGATGATTTTGGTGAGGTGCCCCTTCACTTCGGTCGTCTGGCAGACTTCTCAGCAGATGAGGGGGCGGCGGAGCTCCCTTTCGTGAGAGAGATATCGGGGATGTCGGAAGCCCGCAAGGCAGGCGAGCGGTTCCATTCTCCCGAGCTGATGGCGCTTACCGGGTAGTTCCCGCCCTTTGCTCCGAGCACCGAGGAGTAGCGCCGGGCGAGCAGGCCCCCGAGTCCCGAGGCTCAGCCAGTCGTTCCTGCTTCTCGAGTTAATTTTACGGTTTTAAAAATTCTTTATTGATAGACACCTGACCTTTGCTGTTTTGTCTTGTGTAGCTGCAAAGAGGCGAGCTCGGAGACTGGCTTCCACTTCTCGGAACCCCGAGCGGATGGCGGAGATTCGCTCTAGGGTTGCTGACCGCAAGGCGATGGAAGAACGTGTCGAGACTGCCGGCCCAGTTGAATCGGAGCCCCGCGCTTCTTTGAAGAGGGCTTTGACCTTGGCGCCTCCTGATGAGCATTCCGAACCCAAGAGGGTGAACTCGGCGGTGGAGCTGGAGGCGATAGAGTCTCGAGGTGACTGCTTTCGACATCTCGAGGAGTCCCCACTGTCTCGGTGGAAGGGCGTGGTGTCGAAGAGCGACATTGCCTTCTTTCAGGCAGGGGTTACCGACGCTCAAAGGGTCAGTATTTATATTCATTCTGTTGTAAGTATAGGTTTAGTTTTCACCCTTGCTTTTCGTCGTCGCAGGCGTACGTGAGGGCCGTGCGGAGCGACAGGATTTTGCACGACTTCATTCGGCGCCTGGGGGCTGCCCAGGAGGAGCTTGCTCGGACAAGGGCTAGGCTGGCTCAGGTCGAGCGAGGTTCGCACCCGGGGGTGGATACCGAGACACTTCGAGACCAGCTTCGTGAGGCAAAGGTAGAACTCCAGATCGCCCGAGATCAGCGCGATGGAGCCCAGATGTCGGTGGCCAAGATGGCGGGGGAGCTGACCGAAGAAAGGCGAGCTTGCGAGGTGGAATCCCGATCGGCGGAGGTTTTTCGCACCGAGGTTGCCGACCTCCGTTGACAGCTGGATGCCCGGTTTGACGCTTTGGAGACGTCGCACCGTCAGCTCACTTCGAACGAAGCGGCGTGTGTTCGGGCGGAGCGCGAGCGCGACTCTCTAGCAGGGGAGAATGCTCGTCTCTCTTCCCAGCTTGCTGAAACGAAGCGAAGAGCGTTCGACTTGCAAGACGACTATGACATAGGGACCGAGGAGGCCCGTCGTGCCGGAGCGATGGAGTGTCGGGAGGTGACCACGACCAAGAACGAGGCCCGGGAGGTCACTTTTGACTTCTTTGACACCTTGTTTCCCCTATTAGATGAGGGTGCTGCGTACGTGAGCTATGTGGCTCTCTTTATAGCGCATTTGTTTAGCGCTTTGTTTTTTTTTCTTTTTCAGGATTTCATTTATTTTTCGCGCACTTCTTATTCAGCACGTGATTATTGGATTCAGAGCAGTGGCTCATTTTCGTTTATGAGATTTTTTGTTTCTTTCAAGTTGAATGCTTATCTCGTATTGAGCAGTTTCGCTCACATATGCCTTCTTTGTGGGCTAACATGGCCCGAAGCGCTTGTGTCCTTACCAATAGTTTTGGCAGGTTTTACGTCCTCAGTTGGGATCTGTCCTCTGCTCATTTTAGTGTTACGACTTGTCGTCGTTTAACGTTTGAGGCCAAGGGGCGTTTGTGCCCAATTAGGTGATTCGCTGACCTGTGTTGAATGGTGATATCGGCCTGTCGGGTTAGGCCGATGATTCAGTGTGCCTAATATGGCTGTGGCCCGACGACTTCGTTTTGTGCCAATTGGCGATCGAAGAGGTCGCACCGGGTAGTTCACAGGGGCTCTGCGTCTGCGCCATTGGCGACTGGACGTGCACGTTGCGCTGGGTTAGGCCGGCATCTTTTGAGTTCTTACCCTGGAGCAAGCGAATGTAGGTCATGCGCCAGGTTAGGCCGGCGTCTTTTGAGTTCGTGTACTGGAGCAAGTGAACGTAGGTTGCACCGGGTTAGCGTCTTTTGGGGTTCGTGCCCTGGAGCAAGTGAATGTGGGTTATGCCGGGTTAGGTCGGCGTTTTTTGGGGTTCGTGCCCTGGAGCAAGCGAATGTAGGTTACGTCGGGTTAGGCCGAAGTCTTTTGAGTTCGTGCCCTGGAGCAAGCGAATGTAGGTTGCGCCGGGTTAGGCCGGCGTCTTTTGGGTTCGTGCCCTGTAGCAAGCGAACGTATGTTGCACCGGGTTAGGCCGGCGTTTTTACTCAAACCCTGTGTGTTGCGCCGGGTTAGGCCGGCGTCTTTGGTGTTCGTGCTCTGGAGCTAACGAACATATGTTTGGCTCAAATTTGGCCCTTTTAGGGTTTGAGGCAGCGCCTTTACGCGACTTACATACATCCCAGGAGACGTCTTTCACCTGCGCCTTTACGCGTCTTACGGTACGCCGGGAAGGCCGACGGTTTACCCGAACCCGTATGCACGAAGGGCCGTCGGGGTCCGAGCTTCTTAAGTCTGCATCCCCGTGGGGGACTTAAGCCTGGATAAAAGTGTTCGTGCTGTTGAGCGACCAAACTTATGTGTTGCGCTGGGCTGAGCCGACGTCTTTGAGCTCGTGCCATTGATCACCGAGCATATATGTTGCGCTGGGCTGAGCCGGCGTCTTTGAGCTCGTGCTGTTGAGCGACCGAGCATATATGTTACACCGGGCTGAGCCGGCGTCTTTGAGCTCGTGCTGTTGAGTGACCGAGCATATATATTGCGCCGGGTTAGACCGACGTCTTTTCTCAAACCCGTATGCTTGATGGGTCGTCAGGGTTGGAGCTGCTTAAGCCTCTGTATCCCATGAGTGGGGGACTTAAGGGGTTTTTTTTTGTTGGGCCGTGAATTCTTGAGTGTATGTCGCATGACCCACTAGACCCCCAAGTTTTTAGTTTACAGGTCATGCCGTGATGACTAAAAACTTTAATAAAGTGGATAAAAAGATCGCAAACTTTATTTATTTTTATTTTTATTTTTTTCCAATAGAGAACATCCTCAAACAGTGGCACGTAGTCCTTATTGAATAAGGGAAATCAGAGCAATAAATGGGGGGACTTAGTCACTGGTGGTACTGCCTCAACTGTTCGGCGTTCCACGGGTGCCGGATCGGAGTTCCGTCTGTGTGTTCGATGTAGTAGGTTCCGCCATGTATGACTTGTCGGACTCTATATGGTCCTTCCCAGTTCGGGCCCAGGACCTCGGTTCCTTGTACTTGGGTGTTCTGGAACACGCGCCTGAGTACGTGTAGGATACCGACTTTTATTTATGTAAATAATAAATAAAAAGTTGACAAAAGGATTTTTGAAATTACTTGAGCGTCGAAAATCTTTAGTCCTTGAGAATCACGAGAATAATATTAAGGAATTTCTCGAAGGAACGAGAAAACAATCGAGAATGGAAAGTTAAGAATATTAAGGTCGATAAGGTTTTAGAATATTTTCACGAATTTAAGAAGGATGGTGAACGTGAAAGTAAATTCTAACGATCTTAATTAATTTCTATGTTAAAGGAATTCGATAGAAAATTATTGGACTAATTTTGTCGTTATATTTTTTCATCTCTCAAAAAAAGAATAAAATTAAAAGGGATTTATGGGCTACAAGGATTAAATGATATGATAAGGACTTAATTGTAATGTTTAAGGGACCCATTTGAAAGAAAACAAGGAAAAGAGTTTAGATGGTAAACAAATGGATAAGCTTTACCTTGCCACATCATCAAGGGCTGGAATCTTCTTCTAAGTGATTTAAATCACTTGGCCAAACACACTAGACGCAACCAGGAGAAAAAAAAAGAAGAGAAGACAGAAAGAAAAGAAAAGAAGAAAGAAGAAAGAAGAGAGGGGGAGGGAACTCGGAGAGAGAGAGAGAGAGAGAGAGAGAGAACACGGGAGAGATAGAGAGAGATAGATCAAGGGAGAGCAAGAGAGAGAGAGAGAGCGAGACGAGGTTGGGCTCGCGAAGAGGAAGCTCGGCCGACAGCCACCGAGACCCAAACCCGCGCGCGCTCGGACCGAGAGGAAGAGAGCCACCGCGAGCACGCCGAGGACACCAGACCGAGAGAGACGCCGGGAAAAGAGGGAGTGAGCGCTGAGGAGACCCAATTTCATGAAGTAAGGTGAGAATTCGTTCTTGCCCTGTTTTGATTTTGAAGTTAGGGTTGGAAACTTGGAATTTGGGGGTTTTCGGGTTTGGTATTTTGAAACGCTCAATTGATGGCTGGATAATGATTAGTGAATATTATTTAGCTTGAATATGTGTTTAATTTCGGTTTTTCATTGAGATGGTGTGGAAACCGAAAATTGGATTTGAATACTTGGGGGTTTTGATGATCTGGAGAATTGTTGATGTGGTGAGTCGATTCTGTGTTTGGAATTATGCTTGGGATTGTTGATTTGGGCTATTTCCGAATTTTGGATGAATTTACCATGGATTTTCTGATTTTTGGACGTGTTCTTGACTTGGCCGTGAGTTTTGTTATTGTTGGCCGTTTGTGTATATGTGTGAGTTATTGTTGATATTTGTGGTTCATACGAAGGTTCTGGTTAAATTTGGATTCGTTCTCTCGTTGTTTGTTTTGACCGTGAATTGAAACCTAGAATATGAGAAGTTTTGGTGATAGGTTATGTTGTCGCACGAAAATGAACAACTATTTAAAACCTCGGGCGGTTCGATCCAAGGCCGGACCAAGTGATCGCATCCGGGCCAAGAGTGTGAACTCGATAGTCTCGAGCTAGGTTTTCTCCGATCAACCCGCCTCTCGGGAGAGGTAGGGGGTGAGGAGGAGGAGTGACCGTGCCTTGGGTGTCGGCTGCCTACGTACCCGTGTGTGGGATCAGGTCAGAACGTAGTTCAAGCGTGTAGGACGCAGTATGAGGCGTGGAACCTCGGTGGAGAAGCATGCTCGACGAAGGAGACGGGGCGCGAGGAGTCCTCGGCAGCGTCTCAGAACCTCGGAGATCGTGTACGTGTCTAGCGTGTTAGACGCGCGTGGGTAACTCTAGTCGAGAACCTTAGGGGCGTGCTTGAGCACCGGAGAACGTTCGGTCAGAGGGAGCGACGTCCGGGAAGTACCCGTGAGTGCTTCGGAACCTCTGAGAACGGGGGAGAGAGAAGAGAGACTGCTTCAGGCCAAAAATGGCATCAAGAGAAGCAGATAAGAGTAAGAAATCGAGCGTGTCGATAGGAGATGAAGAGATTGAATAGGATGGCTTTCCCCTCAATGAGAGGGGGTATTTATAGGTGTTTGGAGGCCTTAGAAGGTCCCTTTTTCGTCCATGTGGGACTAGGGACGCGTGCGCCATCAAGTGGAGGCGCACGGCGCGCGCGGCGCAGGGGGCGCGGCGCGTGGCTCATCTGGCGCGGCGCGCGGGTCACTGGACGCGGCGCAGGATGCGCGGCGCGGGCGCGTCTTGGCGCGGCACGCTGACTTGCTGGCGCGGCTCGCTGCTTGCTGCGCGGCAGGCCGGCGCAGCGTGCTGTGCGCGCGGCGAATGGCTCGTCTTGCCAGACTCTTGCGGGCCTTTAGGGGTCTTCGAATACCATTCTTCCCACGCGAAATATGAATGTTTCCACTTGACGAGAGTGACTCGACTCGAGTTGCAAAGCTCGACTCGAGGAGACTGACTCAAGGCTCAACTCGAGGAGCGAAGCTCGACTCGAGGAGACTGACTTAAGGCTCAACTCGAGGAGCGAAGCTCGACTCGAGGAGACTGTATGAAGTCTCAACTCGAGGAGTGAGGTTCAACTCGGGGAGCCGACTCAAGTCTCAACTCGAGGGGCTAGGCTCGACTCAAGGAGTCAAGAGTTTGGGCGAGGGCTTGAAGACTTGCCGCTCTTCAGGACCTCCGGCCTTGACCATCGGCCCTTTGAGCGACGTGCCTTCTTGGCGTCTCGGGTTTTCCGAAAACGAACGACAACATTAGCCCCCCAAGTTCATTGCTCGGGAGGCCCCGGGCGGTGAACTTTTAGTTGTTTCCGCCGGGTGTTTGAGGAAAATAGACTTCCTAGAGCTTCACTGTCACGAAGCTTTTGTGGTTATGAAGGATATTCTCACAATTGCTAGTGCTCTCTCTCACTTTTCTGTCTCTCTCGACATGCGTGTGTGATCGACACGTGGAGGAGGATCCAAGCGGATAGGAGACGTAGCTTGACATGGGCGAGGCAGACGTGTTTGCGTCCGTCGCTCTAGCCCCGGAGCAAAGGGGACATGCGTGGGCTAGCGGGACACGCATTTGTGTAGAGGCGTACCGGCTTGTCGCAGCTCGTTGATCTTTTGGCGAAGTCAGGCCCAAGTCTTTCTTCGATGGCATTTTGCTTGATAATATCATCAATCCGGAGTCCATGGGACTCGACGGTGACTAGCAGGGCGACGATTGTGTAATCGTGACCTATTAGGGGAAGATCATGGCTTCCGTCTCGGCCAGCTAGGAAGGCGACTGCACTTTTGCATTTTGCAAAGGCGTGCTCATTCCGAGGTCTCGAAGACAGAGGTTGATGCTGCGGGCTGATTCTTCGAGAAGACAGAGTGGCACCTGGCGAAAGGCTCTGCCGCACCGGAGGGCTTCGACTGCTCGGGGATAAACGCTAAAAGTTTGACCACGCATCAAGCATAAGTCGGTCTCACGGGGCATCTGCCATTCCCGCCTTGGTGACGCTTCTTCGTCTGCGTTCGGAAGATCGGCCCTTATTCCCCAGGCGCGAGCGCGGGTCTCTGCTTTGGCTAACCTGTTCTTCACGTCGCTCCAGGTGCTTGCTCGAGGAGCGGGACTCGACTCGAGGAGACTGACTCAAGGCTCGATGTTGTCAATGGTGCCCACAAGAAGAGTTGTAGTCTTTATTTTGTACATTTGATGTAATAAAGTCTCATGAAGACTCTTGCTTGTAATTGCCTATCTATTCATTAATAAAGTTGAAACGTTCATTCATTCTTTCTTTGTTTGAAGCTTTATGATAAAACCTTAGTCTTTTAGTCCATAAACAAACTTAACAACTTACGAAGAGACAAATGTAGATTTGCATGAACAAACTCTTCGTAGTTTGCTTAAAACGATATATTCGCAATCTTAGGGTCAAAGGACTATTGACCTCAGTATGATTGTTAGAAGAATCTATGATGTCTGGTTATGAGGCATTGAGAGTTGGAGACTCTATAGTTCTTCTAGGTATCTTCCGAAGGTACTGAATTGACCAGTGCACTTCTAGAGACAAGATAAGAACAAACCATTTAACCTCTTATGTCTCGAAGTCACTATGTATGAATTGCATCATGCTTACCTTAATCCTGAAATGAGACTTGCCATTTCACACCTTAGTATTCTCATTTGAGAAAGTCAAAGTTCGGACTCACTATGTGATTCCGAACAAGGCCTATTGGTGAAGTACTAAGTTGTGAGTCTGTCATGAGTAACTTTGTGAAGTTCTCATAGATATGGAATTCATGTACAAGATTGCTGAAATGCAATGTATGTCACCTCATGCTTTGTTCCTTGGAGTGTGAATAAATGAACTCGCCAGTGTCCAAATTGAGTCCTGACTCTTTTGGATGAAACAATGTGACTTGTTAGCTCCTCGTCAATACATTGTTTCTAACTTATTCACAAGCGACAAAGGAGTTGAGGAAATAACAGCTAGAAGGGTAAAATGGTAATTTAGTAAATCCCGACTAGCTGATGACATTCATGAAGGGTAAACATAGATAATATTCAGTGGATCCGCTCATTATAATTAGGTCGAATTCTTGAGTAGAAAACAAATTCATTTGAACCGAGAGATTTTCAGTGTCAGCTCTTTAGTGGAGTCAGTTGGCATTAAGCTAAACTTGGAAAAGGTTTGTGAACTTTTGAGTCCAAGTGTTTAGCTCAAGCTTTGTTCATTTGGGTCCATGAGGTCACTGTCACGAATCACATCGATAGGAATAGTTAAACTGGAAGCTAAGTTAAAACAAGAACGAAAATAGTCAAAAGGGTATTTTTGTCTTTTGAGACATAGGATGAAATGAATGTCAATAAATTTTTTGACATGGTCATTTGATGACAAGTTTCACTCGGCCAAAATAAGATTTATTGGGCCTTGTGGATTAATTTCATTTCATAAGAATTTTATTGAAAATTCTTAATGGGTCTTTTTCATGTTGTCATGAACAAGTGGAAAAGCTTCTAGAAGGCCTTTCTAGCATTAGAATAGGTGCCCACCACCCAAGAGGAAAGAGAGATTATTTTGTGCATAAATGTATCAAGATACTTGCCAAAAGAAAAAGAGGAAACAAATTTGCATATGAGATGCATAGGGGAATCGGCCAAGTGAGGAAAAGGCAAGCCAAGGAACAAAAAAAGAAACAAATCCAAGCCTCAAGGAGGCTGCCTTGGGCGCCCAACATGGAATGGAAATAAGGGATTTTTGCTCATGAATATGTGATATTCTATAGAAGAGGAAACTACCTTATTGAAGGTAAAACCTCTCCTATAAATAGGAGCCCCATTCCTCACTTTTCATTCATCCAAGTTTAAGAGATTTGAGAGACTCTCTCTCTAGAACTTGGCCGAAAATCCTCTCTCTCTCTCTCTAGTTTATTTTCGATTTTTTCTTGTCTTGGCACCTAGGTCCTCACTCGACCTAGTGTTTAGCTCTGCGACTTCGAGACTCGTTCTTAAGTCGTAGCGTTTAAAAGTGCCCACTCACTGATTCCTTCTTTTCGAGTGATTTAGTGATAGAAACTTTCGTGGTTGCTCGAGGTGCCGAGGAAAGAAAGAGAGACGTGCTGCGAGGGGAGACGAGCGTTGCGAACTTTCCAAAAGCTTCTTCAAAGTTCAAGCTTCAATAAAGGTTAGTAAACTCTTAGCTCATATTGATTTTTAATTACATGTACTTGCTTCTTTGTCTAGGTTAGTAAAAACTGTTTTTACTTGAAAAGAAATTTTTTAAAATTCCGCCGCTTCCCGAAGCGTTTAATCTTTTTCTTAAACCCTAGATCAATTCCAACACTCGATTCGAGGAACGAAGCTCGACTCGAGGAGACTGACTCAAGGCTCGACTCGGGGAGCGAAGCTCGACTCGAGGAGACTGAATCAAGTCTCAACTCGAGGAGCGAAGCTCAACTCGGGGAGCCGACTCAAGTCTCAACTCGAGGGGCTAGGCTCGACTCGGGGAGCCGACTCAAGTCTCAACTCGAGGGGCTAGGCTCGACTCAAGGAGATTGACTGGACTTTAAGGAATATGACTCTACTCGAGGAGCGATGCTCGACTCGAGGATTATGACTCGATTCGAGGAGCAAGACTCAACTCGGGGAGAATGACTTGATGAGTGATGCTCGACTCGAGGGGGATGACTCGAGGAGAGTGACCCGACTCGAGGAGCATGGCTTGATTTAAGGAGGATGTCTTGACTCGAGGAGCACGGCTCGACTCAAGGAGAGCGACTCGACTTTAAGGAGCGATGCTCGACTCAAGGAGAATGACTCGACTCGAGGGGCAAGACTCGACTCAAGGAGGGCTACTCGACTTAAGGAGCGATGCTCGACTCCGGGAGAACGACTTGACTCGAGGAGCAAGGCTCAACTCAAGGAGAGTGACTCGACTTAAGGAGCGATGCTCGACTCGGGGAGAATGATTTGACTCAAGGAGCAAGACTCGACTCAAGGAGAGCGACTCGACTTTGAGGAGTGATGCTCGACTTGAGGAGAATGACTCGACTTGAGGGGCAAGGCTCGACCCAAGGAGGGCGTGCCTCGACTCGAGGAGCGAAGCTTGACTCGAGGAGAATGACTCGACTCGAGGAGCGCGTCTCGACTCGAGGAGACTGACTCGTTTCAAGGAGCGAGATTCGACTCGAGGAGAATGACTCGACTCGAGGAGGTTCTACACGACCTCATTTGTCGCCTGGGACTCTTCCAGGAGGAGCCTGCTCGAGTGAAGTCTCAGCTAGCTCAGGCTGAGCGAGGTTCTCGCTTAGAGGCGGAGTTTGCGAGTTTTTACGAGAAGCTTTGATTAGCTCGCACGGAATGGAGAGTCTCCCAAGGCGGGTGTGATTGCGCTCAGTAGGCGGTGGTGAAGATGGCACGACCTGTGCCTTGTATGGCAGTTCAGGTGCGTTGCGATTAGTCATCATACGCAGCGCCTTGCGGTGACTCAAAGCGCGTCTTTAGAGACGGCTGTGTGCGTTGTTTTAGGCATCTTGGGCACGTCGTAATGGATGGCCTAGATGCGCCAAGTAGGCTACTTAGGTGCGCCATGTAGGCGTCTTAGGTGCACCATGTAGGCGTCTTAGGTTGCGCCATGTAGGTGTCTTATGTTGCGCCATGTAGGCGTCTTAGGTTGCGCCATGTAGGCGTCTTAGGTTGCGCCATGTAGGCGTCTTACGTTGCGCCATGTAGGCGTCTTAAGCGCGTCGCGAGGGACGACTTGGTTGTGCCATGTAGGTGTCTTACGTGCGCCATGTAGGCGTCTTAGGTGCGTCGCGAGGGACGACTTGGTTCCGCCATGTAGGCGTCTTGGGTGCGCCATGTAGGCGGCTTAGGTGCGTCGCGAGGGACGAGTTGGTTGCGCCATGTGGGCATCTTAAGTGCGCCATGTAGGCATCTTAGGTGCGCCTAAGTAGGCGTCTTAGGTGCGCCATGTAGGCGTCTTAGGTGCGTCACGAGTGACGGCTTGGTTGCGCCATGTAGGCGTCTTAAGTGCGCCATGTAGGCGTCTTAGGTGCGCCATGTAGGCGTCTTAGCCTACATCTCTGGGATGGCTTATGGCACACCGCAGAGGCGTCTTTGCCTGCATCTCTGGGATGGCTTGTGGCGCGCCGCGGAGGCGTCTTAGCCTGCATCTCTGGGATGGCTTGTGGCGCGCCGCGGAGGCGTCATAGCCTGCATCTCTGGGATGGCTTGTGGCGCGCCGCGGAGGCGTCTTAGCCGGCATCTCTGGGATGGCTTATGGTGCACCGCGTAGGCGTCTTAGCCTGCATCTCGAGGATGGCTTACGGCGCGCCGCGGAGGCGTCTTTAGCCTGCATCTCGGGGATGGCTTATGGCGCGCCGCGGA
The DNA here is from genome assembly GCF_054948205.1 of Urtica dioica subsp. dioica. Classification (NCBI taxonomy): domain Eukaryota; kingdom Viridiplantae; phylum Streptophyta; class Magnoliopsida; order Rosales; family Urticaceae; genus Urtica; species Urtica dioica. Next base: position 24,222,201 of record NC_142759.1, on the reverse strand, counting down.
GGCGTCTTTTCCTGCATCCCTGGGATGCCTTACGGCGCGCCGCGGAGGCGTCTTTAGCCTGCATCTCGGGGATGTCTTACGGCGCGCCACAGAGGCGTCTTACGTGCACGCTTGTTCCCGTTTTATGTTCGGGTGTTTTGTTTTGATGGAGTGTGCTTTCTTTTTGTGGAGCGTACTTTCTTGAGGATTTTGAGCGTACTTACCATTGCCTATGGCACTAGCCCCCCAAGTTTTGGGTTTACAAATGTAATCTTTGATGATTGAAAATCTTTGATAAAGTGGATTTTGAAAGAAAAACATCGAACTTTATTAATATTGCAAAAATTTGAAATCCTAAAACATTGGCTCGTAGGCCTTATTGAATGTTGGAAAGCATAGGAATAAAATGGGGGGAAGCGCTGGCTACTAGTAGTATTGTCTCAAGTGTTCCGCATTCCACAGGCGACGGATCAGTGTCTCGTCCGTGTAGTATGTCCCGCCATGTATGACTTGGCAGACTTTGAAGGGTCTCTCCCTGTCTGGGATGAGGACGCCGGCACCTTGCACTTGGGTGTCATGCAGAGGTCTTCGTGGATTTCGCGGAGGACCTTGGTCGACTCAACGCTATCTCTGAATTGGGAGATCGTGTTAACCGTCTTTCTAGCGGTTTTCCATCAATTCCTTGGATGTAGCATACTCTGGCTTGGGATTGGTCTCCAGCCATGATGCCGATTCCATCCTCCGTTGGGAACTTCACCAGTAGGTGGTATGTTGAAGTAATAGCCCTTAGTCGGTTCAGCGTGGGTCGCCCGATGATTACATTATAGGGCGACTCTTGATCGACCACTAGGAATGGGACCATGTGAACGACTTCAATGCCTCCGGGAGTTCCGAAGGTGACCGGTAGATCGATGATGCCTTCGGTCATGACTCTCTCCCTAGTGAACCCGAATAAAGGTGTTTAGGTCGGAGTTGGGCATAGCCCCCCGAGCTTCATGCGCTCTAAGGTGGACTTGAATATTATGTCGGCAGCACTGCCGTTGTCGATGAGAACCCTTTTCACCAAGTTATTAGCCACTTGGGCTTTGAGCACAATCGCGTCATTGTGCGGATGCACAACTCGCTTGGCCTTTTCGTTGGTGAAGTACATTGTCTCGTGAGGTACGGACGGAGGTTCCTCGTAGGTGAGGTTGACGTGCATAGCAGCGTCTCCTTGGGACGCGGCCCTCAGGAATTTCTTCCGCTGTCGGGCTGAGTCTCCATCTTGTGGACCGCCCAGTATGGTGGTCACAACGTGGAGTTGTGGATTGGCGTCGGCGGCAGCCGTGGTTCGGTCGGCAGAAGCGGCTGTTCCTCCTCCCTTGCCAGACTGTGGTCTGTTTGTGGTGGGGCCCGCAGCGCTAATCATGCGTAACACAAACTCTTTTAGCTCACCCCGTTGGATTAGTGCCTCGATCTGCCTTTTAAGACTATAGCATTCGGAGGTCGAGTGACCGTATTCCTGATGGAACTCACAATATTTAGATCTATCGCGAGTCGCGGGATCTTTGTTCATTGGAGCCGGGGGAGTGAACTTGTCACGCGCTAAAGCTAGGATTTGATCAGGCATTGTGTTCAACGGCGTGAACGACGAGTAGCCCTTAAAGTCTTCCGCAAGTCGCGGCTTCTGGGGCATCGGAGGTCGGCTATTAAAAGTCTGACCTCCTCTGTTTCGCCTTTTACCGGACTTGCCTTGCTCGTTGCTAGGCTCGTCTCGGTGGTGATGGCTTTGATCATTGCCCTTGCGACCATCGAGGTAATCTTCGACTCCCATGAAGGTCTTGGCTCGAGTCATTAACTCGGTCATGGTAGAAGGGACACGGCCGACGATGGACTTAAGGAAGTCACTCGTGCGCAAGCCTTCAATGATGGCAGTGATCGCGTCTTTGTCGTCAAAGCGGTCGACCTTGTTTGATTCTTCAGTGAATCGGGCGAGGTATCGTCTAAGAGACTCGCCATTCTCTTGCCTGATTGACCACAGGTACATCTTGGTCTTCTTTTGGACCATAGATGTAGCGAAGCGTGCTAGGAACATGTCCTTCATGTCTTTGAACGATCGGATGCTTCCCGGCCTTAAGTTCTTGAACCACTCGAAGCCGGGTCCGGCGAGGGTAAGACTAAAAGCTTGGCACATGGCGCCGGGAGCGACACCCTGCATCGTCATCCAGGTTTCATAGTGCTGGATATGGTAAGCGGGATCCGCTTTTCCATCATATGGAGCAAGGTTCGGGAGTTTGAAATTTCCCGTGCATACCTCGGCCAATATCTGAGCCATGAAAGGCGAGGACTTCTCCTCAACGACCCCATAGGCACTTCCGCCTATTCCGTGTTCTCGGAGATCTCGTACTTCATTTCGAAGATTATGGATCATTGTGATCACATCGAGACCGGTAGTCGGAGTAACTCCCTGTTCGGGAGGAGTCAACTGTTGCCTTTCATATGACCCTTGACCCGTGCGGCGGTTCCCGTTAGTTGAGGCTGCTACGGGGACATTTGGCCGAGAGCTTAGTCGCTCTCTTAGGTCATCGCCACGCTTGATGCGTTGAGCAGTGAGATGGTCCCTAAGATCAGGGCTTGTCGTACGGAGGCGCAGGCTTCGTTTGCGACGGCGCGCTCTCCGCGTGCTTTGACTTTCCGCAACGTTCTCCCTTTGACCTAGTCAGTCGAGGGCTGAGCGTCGGGAATTCCCCTCTTGAGAAGCTGTCGGCGCGTCTCCTACCCGGGGTAGGGGATTTGAAGGACCGACTTCAAACACGGCGGGGAGTCCCCCGTCCTTCGTGAGAGAAGTCTCGATACCCTCCGAATCGCCAATACCCTCGTAGTCAGGGTCGCGGTCGCGACTTTCCTCATTGAGGTTCTCGGGATCCCCGTTGGGGATCGCTGTGTTATGCGCGGGTTGCTCCACAGTGAGTCGGCTGTGGTACCTTACGTTCTTCGCCTTTAGTTGGCGGACATTCTCCTCCAACTCCATGATGCGGTGGTCCCTGCTATCTGGAGATGGAGATGGTGAGCGGGTCGAGCTCTCTTCATGGAGCGACTCTTCGTCACCATGCGCCCGGGAGCGCAAGAAGTATTTCTTGGTCCCAGTGACATTTTCGGGGTTGTTCACGCCCTCAAAACGTACGGGTGGTTGGCTACTCATCGTTTCTCAAGTTCGAGAAGGTTGAGTTCGCAGAAGAAAAGAAGAAGATGAACAGAAGGGATTTCGGGCTGAATAGGTCGGGAAGTCCCCTTCTTCTAGCGCCAAAATGTTGTCGCACGAAAATGAACAACTATTAAAACCTCGGGCGGTTCGATCCAAGGCCGGACCAAGTGATCACACCCGGGCCAAGAGTGTGAACTCGATAGTCTTGAGCTAGGTTTTCTCCAATCAACCCGCCTCTCGGGAGAGGTAGGGGGTGAGGAGGAGGAGTGACCGTGCCTTGGGTGTCGGCTGCCTACGTACCCATGTGTGGGATCACGTCAGAACGTAGTTCAAGCGTGTAGGACGTCGTATGAGGCGTGGAACCTCGGTGGAGAAGCGTGCTCGACGAAGGAGACGGGGCGCGAGGAGTCCTTGGCAGCGTCTCAGAACCTCGGAGAGCGCATACGCGTCTAGCGTGTTAGACACGCGTGGGTAACTCTAGTCGAGAACCTTAGGGGCGTGCTTGAGCACCGGAGAACGTTCGGTCAGAGGGAGGGACGTCTGGGAAGTCCCCGTGAGTGCTTCGGAACCTCTGAGAATGGGGGAGAGAGAAGAGAGACTGCTTCACGCCAAAAATGGCATCAAGAGAAGCAGAAAAGAGTAAGAAATCGAGCGTGTCGATAGGAGATGAAGAGATTGAATAGAATGGCTTTCCCCTCAATGAGAGGGGGTATTTATAGGTGTTTGGGGGCCTTAGAAGGTCCTTTTTTCGTCCATGTGGGACTAGGGACGCGTGCGCCATCAAGTGGAGGCGCACGGCGCGCGCGGCGCACAACGCGCGGCGCGCGGGTCATCTGGCGCGGCGCAGGATGCGCGGCGCATGGAGCGCGCGGCGCGAGCGCGTCTTGGCGCGGCGCGCGCCTGCCTGGCCCGGCGCGCTGACTTGCTGGCGCGGCGCGCTTCTTGCTGCGCGGCAGGCCGGCGCAGCGTGCTGTGCGCGCGGCGAATGGCTCGTCTTGCCGGACTCTTGCGGGCCTTTAGGGGTCTTCGAATACCATTCTTCCCACGCGAAATATGAAAGTTTACACTTGACGAGAGTGACTCGACTCGAGGAGCAAAGCTCGACTCGAGGAGACTGACTCAAGGCTCAACTCGAGGAGCGAAGCTCGACTCGAGGAGACTGACTCAAGGCTCAACTCGAGGAGCGAAGCTCGACTCGAGGAGACTGTATGAAGTCTCAACTCGAGGAGCGAGGCTTAACTCGGGGAGCCGACTCAAGTCTTAACTCGAGGGACTAGGCTCGACTCAAGGAGTCAAGAGTTTGGGCGAGGGCTTGAAGACTTGCCGCTCTTCAGGACCTCCGGCCTGACCATCGGCCCTTTGAGCGACGTGCCTTCTTGGTGCCTCGGGTTTTCCGAAAATGAACGACAACAGGTTATGAAGTTGACGTTATTTTCTTTCAGATTTGCTAGTTATTAAGTCGAGTTTTGTTGCGAGTTTGTTGTCGAGATGTTAGGCTCGGTTTAGGTGGGCCGCACAGGGCTCGGGGCAGCGGATTCGGGACGGTGAGGACGCTGTCCGAGGAGTGGCGGAGCTGCTGCGCAAGTGTCGACGAGGCGACGCCGGACCAAGCCAAGAGTGGGCCGAGTAGGAAAGGCCTTCGGTTTTGGCTCAGAGACTCGCAAAGTCTCGGTTTAGTGTTAACGAGTCGAGAAAGTCCCGAGTCTTGACTCGAATTGATTACGAACCGTCAGTTATGTGTACGAGTCGTTTGATATAAGTTGTTAAGAAAAATAAATTAGTATGTTGTCGTTACTAAACTCGTTGATTATTCAATTAATTATATAGTATCCTTATCTTAAGTTATGTATTAAAAATCGAGTTCGACTATAAGCTCAACTCTTTTAATTTGGAAAAAGAATATCAACGGGAAGTGTTTTATTTATGCACGAAAATAGAAATAAAGGAAGGTTCGACTACGAACCGAGGGTTCGATTATTTCGTAAATGTTTTATAATCGAATCCAACATTATTTAGAATATGGTTAGACATTTAAAATAAACTGACTTGGTTTATTTTAAATAAAAAAAGGGTTGTACGTTATTTATTTACGTTCTCAAATGTTTATAACTTGTCAATAAAAAGAGAGAAGTCAAAAGAAAAAAAAATATCTTCTAAAATATATTTGAGAAAGGTCGTTTTGAGTTATTTTTATAGAACTTATGTATGATCTAGATTGTTAGTTATAATTTCTTTATACGTTCTTTTTTCTTATTTCCGACCCTCGGGAACCTATTCTAAGCAGTTGGCTTTGCCCAGTCAGAAGAATAGGTGGTCGAATAGTGTAGAATGTTCCTTAGCTTAGATTAGAAAAGCGATGTCAAGGCCTTATTTTTAGGCGTCGATTCTTTTCTGCATCTCTGTTATGTTCTCATGTGTTCTTGATTGCTCGTGTTTGAGACGCTCTAAGTAGCGTGACTAGGAGGACGTTTGAATACGTTCCTTATGAGCTTTCTTTCCAGTAGAAGTATGTACGCTAGTATGTCGAGGGATGAGATACTAAGTACGCTCCATGTTCGATCTTTCTCTTCTATAGATAAGTCCAGATTGCTACAAGGATAGCAGTGAGCGTAAGGATGTTACGTGGACTGAGTTATGTGAAGTAAAGAAAGAGACTTTTTCCTGTTGGAAGAGAAGGATTCGGGGTTCGAAAGAATCGTATCCATGTAAGTAGAAACATTCCAACTTATCACAAAAACAATGTGTTGTGTGTGTTCCTTGTATGCTTGCATTTACATGATATGTTGTGTGATGTTTGCATTTATTGCATTTGCATTCATGTGCATCTCATCTAAAAATGGAAAAGAGTTTTACGAGAAACGAGGTTTTTCGAAAGAAGCATGTGTGTTGTGGATCGTCTATGAATGGTTGGCTAGCTCCTTGGATTGGGGAGTTAGCTACAACTTCGCGAGATAGGATCGGTCTCACGAAGGATCGGGTTATTTGAATAGTTCTGGGAACCTTATGACTTCGAAGAGCGGACCGTATGTAGTACTGGGTACCTTATGGTCATGTCGGACCATTTGAATAGTGCTGGGCACCTTATGGTTGCGACCTCCGAGCTGTATGTCATAGTGCTGGGCACCTTATAGCTGCGGCGTTAGTCATGCATGTATGCGAGAGGACCTGAGTGAACTGTTTACAACACACACCTTGCGCGCAATTAAGAAGAGATTTAAAGAGAGAAAAGATGAGAAAAACTTGCTTGAGTTTTAAGATGAAAATCATATCTTATGCATTGTTTCGGCTTACTGAGCGTTAGCTCATTCGTTTTTGTGATACAGGTGAGGGATGTGAATAAAAGATGTTTATACGGTAGCGGGTTGACTGGCGAGCGCTTCCACGTAGACGAGACTATGTATATGGACTATTTTGACCTGATGAGCCTAATAAGAAATCGTTTTGAATAATGTTTTCTGAAAATGGTTAAGTTTTGTGAAATCTGTCTAAGACCTAGAGGTCAAGTAGATTGTTTCTTTCACTATGTCGTTTATGCATGTGGACTTTAAGTTAATATGATGGTGTTGTGTGTAGATACGAAAGGTCTGTCATGACATCGTGTCGTTTATGTTCTAAAAAAAAATTTCCACGTGTTTTCATTTAAATAAACGACTCGTCGGGGCGTGACAGTACGAGACTGCCAACAGCGAAGATGCCTTTTGACTTTGGCGTTGTAGTATCTCTCAACCTTTCTCTTTTGTGCAACGAGTCTGGTGAGGGCCTCGAATCTTTTCTCGTCGATTAGATCCAATTCGAGGCGTATGGCCACGTCATTTTCTTTTTGGTCGAAAGTGTCAACTCGGTAGGTGGGGACCTCCGTTTCCACGGGGACCACAACCTCAATCCCAAAAGCTAGGGAAAAGGGGGTCTCTCGTGGCGTTTCGAACAGTCGTTCGGTAGGCCCACAAGATGAAAGGTAGCTCCTCAGCCCAGGCCCCTTTTTTGGCTTCAATCTTTTTCTTGAGGTTGCTTTTAATCGTCTTGTTGACGTCTTCCACTTGGCCATTAGCCTTTCGGTGTCGCGGGGATGAGAATGTATTGCTTATCCCTAGTTGGGCGTAGATTTCTCTAACCTAGGCATTGTCGAATTCCGCGCCATTATCGGTCACGATTGACGCGGGGATGCCGTGGCAGCATATTATGGACTTCTAGATGAAGTTTGTAGTGTTGGCCTCGGTGATTATGGCCAGAGGCTTTGCTTCGACAAACTTAGTGAAGTAGTCGATAGCGACGATGGCATATTCGTATTGTCTCGGAGCTTTGGGAAGCTTGCCGATGATATCTACGCCCCATTTCGCAAAGGGACGTGGAATGACGATACTACCCAAGGGAGATGGTGGCTGCCGTGGAACGTTAGAGAAACGTTGACACTTGTCGCACTTTCTCGCCAAGTCGTAGGCGTCTCTTTTCATCGTTGGCCAGAAATAGCCTTGTCGGAGGGCTTTGAGTGCAAGGGACCTCACAGTGGAGTGGTTCCCGCAGATGCCTTCGTGAATTTCGCGGAGGACCTTGCTCGACTCGACGCTATTGAGGCATCAGAGCAGCGGGGTTGAGTACCCGCGCTTGTATAAGGCTTCGCCTCTCAACACATATTTAGATGCGAGGGCTTTCAGCCTTACGGCTTCTTTGCGGTCTTCAGGAAGCGACCCTCTTCGCAAGAAGTCCGTAAGCGGAGTCATCCAAGTTGGATGAGCGGTGCTCTCAATCATTCGAACCTCGTCACGTGAGACGGATGGTCGCAAGAGAGACTCGATTGGGATAGTTCCCAACCCATCTTCGGTGATACCGGATCCGAGGCGAGCCAGAGCGTCAGCCTCGGAGTTCTCTTCTCGTGGGATCTGGATGATCTCGAACCAAGAGAAGGCATCTAACTTGGCATTTGTTTTTGCCAGGTAGGCGATCATGTTAGGTTCTTTGGCAACATAGTCGCCTTTAACCTGATTTACGATTAACTGCGAGTCACATTGTACTCGTAAATTCTGTACGTTGAGCTTTTGAGCGAGCTCAAGCCCTACGATGAGGGCTTCGTACTCGGCCTCATTGTTGGAGGCTTGGAATCCGTAGTGGAGGGCGTAGCGTAATGTTTCCCGGTCGAGATTTGATAAAATCACGCCAGCGCCTACTCCTTGGGCATTAGACGCTCCGTTTATGTGTAGTTCCCAGATGGGACCCGTAGGGTCGACCTTTCTCTTTCGAGCCGACAAGTCGTCAGTCGAGTTGTCTTCTGCTCTTCCCATGTCGGGAGTGTAGGAGAATTCTGCCACAAAATCGGCTAGGGCTTGAGCCTTTATTGCCAGTCTCGGGTGAAACTCGATCCCGTACTTGCTTAATTCTTGGGACTAGATCGCCATGCGAGTTGATGTTCCCTGTTCGGACAACAATTGGGTGAGCTTGGAAGTAGGGGCGTAGCTTTTTGGCGGCTACGAGGAGAGCGAGAGAGAGTTTCTCTATCTCTGTGTAACGCGTTTCGGCGTCGAGCAAGGCTTTGCTCACGTAGAAGATAGGCCATTGAACCTTATCTTCTTCATGGATCAGCACAGCACTTACGGCTCATTCGGAGACGACGAGGTAGACGCAGAGCGTCTCGCCTTCTTTTGGCTTGGAAAGGAACGGAGGTGTCCCGAAGTAGGCCTTCATTTCTTGAAAGGCCTTCTCGCACTCGTCCGTCCATATAAAGCCGTCCGTCTTCTTTATTGCTTTGAAGAATGGTTGACACTTGTCGGTTGTTTTGGCCACAAAACGCGAGAGGGCGGCAATCCGACCGGTCAGACTTTGGACTTCCTTGACACGTTGCGGAGATTTCATGTCAAGGAGCGCCTTGATTTTCTCGGGGTTTGTTTCGATTCCTCGCCGGCTAACGATGTAGCCTAGGAACTTCCCGGATTCGACCCCTAACACACATTTGTTGGGGTTGAGCTTCATTTTTTACCGGCGGAGGATTAAGAACATCTCCCTTAGGTTGTCTACGTGATTGGTAGCCAGTAGGCTTTTAACGAGCATGTCGTCCACATATACTTCCATAGTCTTGCCAATTAGGTCGGCGAAGATCCGGTTTACCAATTGTTGGTAAGTAGCTCCTGCGTTTTTAAGGCCAAAAGGCATGACCTTGTAGCAGTAGAGGCCACGATCAGTGACGAAGGTCATCTTAATTTGATCGGGCTTGTGCATTCGTAGCTGGTTATAGTGCGAATAGGCGTCCATGAAACTTAGCAGTTCATGTCTTACCGTGGCGTCGAGCAGTTGTTCGATGCGTGGGAGTGGAAAGCAATCTTTTGGACATGCTTTGTTAAGATCTTTGTAGTCTATACAAATGCGCCACTTCTCATTAGGCTTTTTGACCATGACCACGTTGGCCACCCACTTGGGGTACTTGGCTTCTCGGATGAAACCAGCGGAGAGAAGCTTTTCGACTTCTTCGTTTATCGCTAGGTATCATTCAGGGTTGAACGCGCGTCTAGCTTGTACCTTCTCAGCGATAGTTTTATCGTCATTCAATCGGTGCACAATCACATCAGGGTCTATACTAGGTATGTCCGCATGTGTCCACGCAAAGACATCCTTAAACTCCCGAAGGAAGGACGCGAGTTGAGTTTTGATGGCGAGAGGGAGTTGTGCACCGATCTTCACCACCTGGTCAGGCTTAGCTTCATCCAGAACGATCGAAGTGAGATCATCGGGGGTGTCAACTTTCAACCTCTCGATTTCGTCACGGGGGTCTAGTTCCTCGAGTTGCCGTGCGTCTTTTTGATCACACGGGTAATCGTCTTCTAGTTGGTAGATCATGTTAACCCTTTTTTCAGCGGGCTTGCTGTCCACGCCTTGGACGTAGCATATCCTCGCTTGGGTTTGATTGCCAGCCATGACGCCGATCCCCTCCTCGGTGGGGAATTTCACTAGTAGGTGATACGTAGATGTGATGGCCCTTAGTCTGTTCAACGATCGCCCAATGATAACATTGTAGGGCGACTCCTGGTTGACCACAAGAAAGGGGACCATGTGAACGACTTCGATACCTCCGGTAGTTCCGAAGGTGACTGGTAAATCAATGATTCCTTCAGTCATGACCTTTTCTCCCGTGAACCCAAACAGAGGCATCTGGGTCGGGGCAGGGTGGAGCCCCCCGAGCTTCATGCGCTCTGGGGCGGTCTTAAAGATTATATCGGCTCCGCTGCCGTTATCAATAAGAACTCTTTTTACCAGGTTGTTGGCTACCTGGGCCTTAAGGACTATAACGTCATTATGCGGGTGCACAACTCGCTTGGCCTCTTAATTGGTGAATTGTATCATCTCAAGCGGTACGGACGGAGGTTCCTCATATGTGAGGTTAACCTGCCCTGCGAGGCCTTCTTGAGAGGCAGCTCTGAGAAGCTTTTTTCTTTGCCGGGCTGAATCCCCATTTTGCAATCCACCTAGGATGGTGGTGAGGACGTGGAGTTGCGCATCGGCCGTAGCCGCGACCGCGGTGAGATCGGTGTCAGCGTTGGACCCTCCACCTTTCTCAGGCTGTGGCCTGTTGTCGGCGGGGACCGCAACACCTACCATGCGAATGACAAACTCTTTGAGCTCGCCTTTTTGGATTAATGTCTAAATTTGCCTCCTAAGATGGAAGCATTGAGCGGTCGTGTTACCATAATCCCGGTGGAACTCGCAATAATGAGACCGGTCGCGAGACGCGGGGACGCCATTCATTGGAGTTGGAGCGGTGAACTTGTCACGCACCACATCGTAGATCTGCTCTACCAGGGCATTCAAAGGGGTGTAATTTGAGTAGTCTCTGAAATTGCTCGCAAGACGCTGATTTTGAGACATAGGGGGTCGGCTATCGCAAGCTTGACCTCCCTTATTCACTCTTTTGCAGGGGTTGCCTGGCTCGTTGCCAGACTCATCCCGGCGGTGGGAGCTTTGGCTGCTGCTCCTGCGGCCGTCGAGGTAATCTTCCACCCCATGAAGGTTTTTGCTCGGTTCATTAACTCGACAATCGTAGAAGGGACTCTGCCGATGACGGACTTTCGGAAGTCCCCAGTGCGCAAGCCCTCAATGATGGCTGTAATTGTGTCACTGTCCTCCAAGCGGTCAACCTTATTTGATTATGCGGTGAATCGAGTGAGATACTATCTCAAGGACTCGTTATTCTCTTGCCTGATTGACCATAAGTACATTTTGGTTTTCTTTTGGACCATCGATGTAACAAATCGTGATAGGAACATGTCCTTCGGGTCTTTGAACGATTGGACGCTCCCTGGTCTTAAATTCTTAAACCACTCAAAACCGAGTCCGGTGAGGGTAAGACTAAAAGCCTGGCATAGAGCCCCATGTGAAACGCCCTGCATCGTCATCCAAGTAAAATTCAGTTTACAAAACTTATTTGATTTGGATGACAAAATATTTTTCGGCTTGTCTATAAGGAGACCTCCCACTCAAAATTTCAAGAGCATATAGATTTTGAACATATGTGATATAGATATAGTTTTGAAAACATTTTGAAAACTTATTTGATTTGGATGACAAAATATTTTCAAGTTTGAAAATGAAAACGGTTTTTCAAAATTCAAACTAGTTTTGTAAAATTCAGTTTCAATTAAATTCTAAAAAATCAAAACATTTTAATCTTACACATCATGTTTATAATATTATGAAAAACATTTTTGCTCAAGAAATATTTCTCATTAGAGTTCTATAACTCATGGTAGTGGGGCTGAAAATCCGGAATTCTAAAAAACTGGACTTTCGTAACAGCCACGCACCTCGAAGTAAAATCGACATAACTGGCGGCTCCGATGTCCTTTTGACCTGAAACCGGTGGCATTGGACAGAGGACAGACAGAGCTTTAATTTCATTCAAGAATAATTAAATTTCGATTTCTGAGCAGAGAGTTTTGCCACTTTTACTGCGGGTTTGACTCCACCTCGAAGAAAAATAAATAATTAAAGCTTGGTCCTTTTTAGGTGCGAAAAAGAATCGAGTGTAACGGAACGTTTTAGGAGGTTGTTAAAGCTTTTATTTGTATTTTATTAGCAAGGTAATAACATGGTATAAAAAGAAATAACAACATGCATAAAACGATTCAAGTAAATAAAAGAAACTAGCAAGACAATATAACTAGTCACAAAATTTACTTGAAAAATCTCAAACCTTTAAAACACGTTTTTCAATATAAAAAATTAAAAACTTTTAGAACAAATTCTAATGTGTTTTAATAACATCCCAAACTCATAGAAAATCAACATGATTTTTAATTTAAAGGCAAGAGCAATAAATTAAAAAAAAATCTAAGATAACAATTCTAACTTTTCACAAAATTAGTAAACTTTCGAAAACGATTTTCAAGCTCATAATTTTAAATACATGTACATGCATATCTTTGACCATAGCTCTGATACAATTTGTTGGAATTGATCTAGGGTTTAAGGAAAAGTTTAACGCTTCATTAAGCGGTGGAATTTTAAAAATGTTCTTTTTCAAGTAAAACAGTTTTTACTAACCTAGACAAAGTGCAAGCACATGTAAATAAAACTAATATGAGCATAATAAATTTACTAACCTCTTTAAAAGCTTGAACGTTGATGAGCCTTCGGAAGGTTGATAATGTTCGTCTCCCTCGCAGCACGTCTCTCTTCCTTTCCTCGGCAACTCGAGCAACCACGAAAGTTTCTATCACTAAATCACTCGAAATAAAAGGAATTAGTGTGTGGGCACTTTTAAACACTACGACTTAAGAACGAGTCTTGAAGTCGCAGAGCTAAACTCTAGGTCAAATGAGGACCTAGGTGCCAAAACAATCAAACGAAATTGACTAGAGAGAGAGAAGAGAGGGGCGGCCACAAGGTCTAGAGAGAGAGGCTCTCAATCTCTAACTTATGTGGAATGAGAAAACAATGAGAATGAGGGCCCTATTTATAGGAGAAGGGTTAACCTTAGAAATGGGAGTTTCCTCTTTTTTCCAAGCATTCATGAGCAATCTCTTATTGCCCATTTTCTCCATATGCGCCCAACATGTCCATTCCCTTAAGGGATTTGTTTCCTAATTTGTTTCCTCTTCCTTGCTTGTCTTGGCCGCCCAAATAGTTTCCCTCCTTGGGAAATTTGTTTCCTCTTTTTCTTTTGGAAAGTATCTTGATACATTTATGCACAAAAAATTCTCTCTTTCTCTTGGGTATTTGGGTGCCTATTTCTCATCTAGAAGCTTCTTCATTTGTTCATGACAACATGAGAAAGGCCCATTAAAAATTTTCAATAAAATTCTTATGAAATGAAATTAATCCACAAGGCCCAATAAGACTAATATTGGCGGAGTGACATTAAGTCATCAAATGACCTTGTCAAAAAATTTATTGACATTCATTTCATCCTATGTCTCAAAAGACAAAAATACTCTTTTGACAATTTTCCTTCTTGTTTTGACTTAGCTTCCAGTTTAACTATTCCTAATCAATGTGATTCGTGACAGTGACCTCATGGATCCAAATGAACAAAGCTTGAGCTAAAATACTTGGACTCAAAAGTTCACAAACCTTTTCCAAGTTTAGCTTAATGTCAACTGACTCCACTAAAGAGTTGACACTGAAAATCTCTCGGTTCAAATGAATTTATTTTCTACTCAAGAATTCAATCTAATTGTAATGAGTGGATCCACAAAATATTATCTGTGTTTACCCTTCATGAATATCATCAGCTAGTCGGGATTTACAAAATTACCATTTTACCCTTCTAGCTGTTATTTCCTCAACTCATTTGTCGCTTGTGAATAAGTTAGAAACAATTTATTGACGAGGAGCTAACAAGTCACATTGTTTCATCCAAAAGAGTCAAGACTCAATTTGGACATTGGCCAGTTCATTTATTCACACTCCAAGGAACAAAGCATGAGGTGATATATATTGCATTTCAGCAATCTTGTACATGAATTCCATATCTATGAGAACTTCACAAAGTTATTCATGACATTCTCACAACTAAGTACTTCACCAATAGGCCTTGTTCGGAATCACATAGTGAGTCCGAACTCTGACTTTCTCAAATGAGAATACGTAAGGTGTGAAATGGCATGTCTCATTTCAGGATTAAGGTAAGCACGATGCAATTCATACGTAGTGACTTCGAGACATAAGAGGTTAAATGGTTTGTTCTTATCTTGTCTCTAGAAGTGCACTGGTCAATTCAGTACCTTCGGAAGATACCTAGAAGAACTATAAAGTCTCCAACTCTCAATTCCTCATAACCAGACATCATAGATACTTCTAACAATCATACTGAGGTCAATAGTCCTTTGACCCTTAGATTGCCAATATATCGTTTTAAGCAAACTACGAAGAGTTTGTTCATGCAAATCTACATTTGTCTCTTCGTAAGTTGTTTAGTTTCTTTATGGACTAAAGACTAATGTTTTATCATAAAGCTTCAAACAGACACGGAAGAATGAATGAACGTTTCAACTTTTTATTAATGAATAAGCAATTACAAGCAAGAGTCTTCATGAGACTTTATTACATCAAATTTACAATATAAAGATTACAACTCTTCTTGTGGGCACCATTGACAACACACTCCTTGTTAAGGTGGAGTCACCTGGCGCATTTCATTCGACCCTTGAGCCGTGCGAGGGTCCCCATTGATTGGGGCCGCAGGGTTGTGACCCTTGTGAGCACTTAGCCTGTCGCGGAGGTCCTCGCCACGGTCGTTCCGTTGGGCGGTAAGCCGATCTCAAGATCTGGCCCCGCGGTATGGGGGCATGAGCTTCGAGCCACACGCCTCACTAGCCGAGTCGTTGGACCTTCCCTGACATTGCCTCTTTGACCGAGTCGATCTTGGGCCGAATGTCGGGAGGTCTCTTCTTGAGAGGAGATCGGTATTGCCTTTGTTTTAGGCGGCGGGTTCGACGGACCGACTTCGATCTCAACGGGGAGCTCCCCGTCTTTGGTGAGAGAAGTCTCGATGTCCGCTGAAATTTCCAAGCCTTCATAGTTGGGGTCATAGTCATGTCCCTCGTCCATGAGGTCCCCGGATTCCCCGTGGGGGGTGCCCTGCGCAGGTGCCTTGCTCGCCAGTTGGCGGTGGTACCTTACATTGGCTATCTTTGGTTGGCGGATTTTCTCCTCCATCTCAGAGCGCATGAAGCTCGGGGGGCTCCGCCCTGTCCCGACTCAGACACCTCTGTTTGGGTTCACGGGAGAAAAGGTCATGACTGAAGGAATCATTGATTTGCCAGTCACCTTCGAAACTACCGTAGGTATCGAGGTCGTTCACAAGGTCCCCTTTCTTGTGGTCGATCAGGAGTCGCCCTACAATGTTATCATTGGGCGACCCACGTTGAACAGACTAAGGGCCATCACATCCACATATCACCTACTGGTGAAATACCCCACCGAAGAGGGGATCGGCGTCATGGTTGGTGGCCAAACCCAAGCAAGGATATGCTACGTCCAGGGCGTGGACGGCAAACCCGCTGAAAAAAGGGTTAACACGATCTACCAACTAGAAGACGACTACCCGTGTGATAAAAAAGACGCACGGCAAATCGGGGAACTAGACCCCCGTGACGATATTGAGAGGTTGAAAGTTGACACCCCCGATGATCTCACTTCGATCGTTCTCGACGAAGCTAAACCTGACCAGGTAGTGAAGATCGGTGCACAACTCCCTCTCGCCATCAAAACTCAACTCGCGTCCTTCCTTCGGGAGTTTAAGGATGTCTTTGCGTGGACACATGCAGACATGTCTGGTATAGACCCCGATGTGATTGTGCATCGATTGAATGACGATAAAACTATCGCTGAAAAAGTACAAGATAGACGCGCGTTCAACCCTGAACGATACCTAGCGATAAACGAAGAAGTCGAAAAGCTTCTCTCCGCTGGTTTCATCCGAGAAGCCAAGTACCCCAAATGGGTGGCCAATGTCGTCATGGTCAAAAAGCCTAATGCGAAGTGGCGCATTTGTATAGATTACAAAGATCTTAACAAAGACTGCCCAAAAGATTGCTTTCCACTCCCACGCATCGAACAACTGGTCGACACCACGGCAGGACATGAACTGCTAAGCTTCATGGACGCCTACTCGGGCTATAACCAGATACGAATGCACGAGCCCGACCAGATTAAGAATGCAGGACCTACTTACCAATGATTGGTAAACCGGATCTTCGCCGACCTAATCGGCAAGACTATGGAAGTATACGTGGACGATACGGTCGAAATGCTGCCCTCTTACGTTTTGTGGCCAAAGCAACCGACAAGTGTCAACCGTTCTTCAAAGCAATAAAGAAGACGGACGGCTTTATATGGACGGACGAGTGTGAGAAGGCCTGTCAAGAGATGAAGGCCTACTTCGGGACACCTCCGTTCCTTTCCAAGCCAAAAGAAGGTGAGACGCTCTACGTCTACCTCGACGTCTCCAAACGGGCCGTAAGCGCTGTGTTGATCCGTGAAGAAGATAAGGCTCAATGGCCTATCTTCTACGTGAGCAAAACCTTACTTGACGCCGAAACGCGTTACACAGAGATAGAGAAACTCTCTCTCGCTTTCCTCATAGCCGCCAAAAAGCTACGCCCCTGCTTCCAGGCTCACCCAATTATTGTCCGAACCGGACACCCCATCGGTAAGGCTCTTCAAAAGGGAACATCGACTCGCATGGCGATCTGGTCCCAAGAATTGAGCGAGTACGGGATTGAGTTTCACCCGAGACCGGCAATAAAGGCTCGATCCCTAGGCGATTTCGTGGCAGAATTCTCCTACACTCCCGACATGGGAAGAGCAGAAGACGACTCGATCGACGACTTGTCGGCTTGAAAGAGAAAGGTCGACCCTATGGGTCCCATCTGGAAACTACACGTAGACGGAGCATCTAATGCCCAAGGAGCAGGCGCCGGCGTGATTTTAACAAATCCCTCCACTACGGATTCCAGGCCTCCAACAATGAGGCCGAGTACGATGCCCTCATCATAGGGCTAGAACTCGCTCAGAAGCTCAACGTACATAATTTACGAATACACTGTGACTTGCAGTTAATCGTAAATCAGGTTAAAGGCGACTACGTTGCCAAAGAACCTAACATGATCGCCTACTTGGCAAAGACAAATGCCAAGTTAGATGCCTTCTCCTGGTTCGAGATCATCCAGATCCCACGAGAAGAGAACTCCGAGGCTGACGCCCTAGCTCGCCTCGGATCCGGTATCACCGAAGATGGGTTGGGAACTATCCCAATCGAGTCTCTCTCGCGACCATCCGTCTCACGTGACGAGGTTGGAACGATTGAGAGCATCGCTTATCCAACTTGGATGACTCCGCTTACGGACTTCTTGCGAAGAGGGGCACTTCCCGAAGACCGCAAAGAAGCCGAAAGGCTGAAAGCCCTCGCATCTAAATACGTGTTGAGAGGCGAAGCCTTATACAAGCACGGGTACTCAACCCCGCTGCTCCGATGCCTCAATAGCGTCGAGTCGACCAAGGTCCTCTGCGAAATCCATGAAGGCATCTGCGGGAACCACTCCGCTGGGAGGTCCCTTGCGCTCAAAGCGCTCCGGCAAGGCTATTTCTGGCCGACGATGAAAAGAGACGCCTACGACTGGGCGAGAAAGTTCGACAAGTGTCAACGTTTCTCTAACATTCCACGACAGCCGCCATCTCACCTGGGTAGCGTCATCGTTCCACGCCCCTTTGCGAAATGGGGCGTAGACATTATTGGCAAGCTTCCCAAAGCTCCGAGACAATACGAATACGCCATCGTCGCTATCGACTACTTCACTAAGTGGGTCGAAGCCGAGCCTCTAGCCAGGATCACCGAGGCCAACACTACGAACTTCATCTGGAAGTCCATAATATGCCGCCACGTCTTCCCCGCGTCAATCGTGACCGACAATGGCGCGCAATTCGACAATGCTAGGGTTAGAGAAATATGCGCCCAACTAGGGATAAGCAAGACATTCTCATCCCCGCAACACCCACAGGCTAATGGCCAAGTGGAAGTCGTCAACAAGACGATTAAAAGTAACCTCAAGAAAAAGCTCGAAGCCAAAAAAGGCGCCTAGGCTGAGGAGCTACCTTTCATCTTCTGGGCCTACCGAACGACTGTTCGAAACGCCACCGGAGAGACCCCCTTCTCCCTAGATTTTGGGATTGAGGCTGTGGTCCCCGTGGAAACGGAGGTCCCCACCTACTGAGTAGACACTTT
The DNA here is from genome assembly GCF_054948205.1 of Urtica dioica subsp. dioica. Taxonomy (NCBI): domain Eukaryota; kingdom Viridiplantae; phylum Streptophyta; class Magnoliopsida; order Rosales; family Urticaceae; genus Urtica; species Urtica dioica. Next base: position 24,203,833 of record NC_142759.1, on the reverse strand, counting down.
CGACGATAAAGAAAATGACGAAGCCGTACGCCTCGAATTGGATCTAATCGACGAGAAAAGATCCGAGGCCTTCACCAGACTCGCTGCACAAAAGCGAAAGGTTGAGAGATACTACAACGCCAAAGTCAAAAGGCGGATCTTCGCCGTCGGCAGTCTCGTACTCAAGCGCGTGTTCCAGAACACCCAAGTACAAGGCGCCGGGGTCCTGGGCCCGAACTGGGAAGGATCGTATAGAGTTCGACAAGTCATACGTGACGGAACCTACTACATCGAACACACGGACAGAACTCCAATCCAGCACCCGTGGAACGCCGAACAATTGAGGCAGTACCACCAGTGACTGAGTACCCCCATTTATTGCTCTGATTTCCCTTATTCAATAAGGCCTACGTGCCACTGTTTAAGGATGTTCCCTGTTAGCAAAAAATTAATAAAATATAAAGTTTGCGGTCTTTTTACCCACTTTATTAAAGTTTTTAGTCATCACGGCACGACCTGCAAACTAAAAACTTGGGGGGCTATGGGTCCTGCGACATACACTTAAGAATTCACGGCCCAACAAACAAAAAACCTTAAGCCCCCCACTCATGGGATACAGAGGCTTAAGAAGCTCGAACCCGACGGTTCATCAAGCATACGGGTTTGAGAAAAGACGTCGGCCTAACCCGGCGCAACACATATGCTCGGCCGCTCAACAGCACAAGCTCAAAGACGCCGGCTCAGCCCGGCGCAACACATAAGTTCGGTCGCTCAACAGCACGAACACTTTTACCCAGGCCTAAGTCCCCCACGGGGATACAGACATAAGAAGCTCGGACCCCGACTACCCCTCGTGCATACGGGTTCGAGTAAAACGTTGGCCTTCCCGGCATGCCGTTAGACGCGTAAAGGTGCAGGTGAAAGACGTCTCCCGAGACACATGTAAGTCGCGTAAAGGCGCTGCCTCAAACCCTAAAAGACGCCGGCCTAACCCGGCGCCACAGGGTTTGAGTAAAAGACGTCGGCCTAACCTGATACAACCGCGTTCGCTTGCTCCAGGGCACGAACCTAAAAGACGCCGGCCTAACCCGGCGCAACCACGTTCGCTTGCTCCAAGGCACGATCCCAAAAGAAGCCGGCCTAACCCGGCGCAACCGCGTTCGCTTGCTCCAGGGCACGAACCCAAAAGACGCCGGCCTAACGCGGCACAACACACGTTCAGTCGCTCCTGCGCGCGAATGCCAAAAGACGCCGGTCTAACCCAGCGCAATCCACGTTCAGTCGCTCCAGGGCGCGAACGCCAGAAAACGTCGGCTCAACCGGCGCACCATATATGCTCGGTCGCTCAATAGCACGGGCCGATATCACCGTTCAACACGGGTCAGCCAATCACCTAATTGGGCACAATGCCCCCTCACCTCAAATGTTAAACGACGACAAGTCGTAACACTAAATGAGTGAAGGACGAATCCCAACTGGGGACGTAAAACATGCCAAAACTATTAGTAAGGACACAAGCCCTTCGGGCCACGATAGCCCACAAAGAAGTCATATGCGAGCAAAACTGCTCAATACGAGATAAGCATTCAACGTGAAAGCAACAAAGTATCTCGTAAATAAAAAAAGAGCCACTGCTCCGAATCCAATAAACACGTGCTAAATAAAAAGTGCGTGAAAAATAAAGAAAATTCTGAAAAAGGAAAAGAAAGCAAAGCGCTAAACATATGCGCTATAAAAGAAGCCACATGGCTCACGCAGCACCCTCATCTAGTAGGGGAAACAAGGTGTCGAAGAAGTCAAAACTGATCCCCCGGACGTCGTTCTTGGTCGCGGCCGCATCCCGACATTCCACCGCTCCGGCACGACGGGCCTCCTCGGTCCCTATGTCGTAGTCATCCTGCAAGTTGGACGCTCTTCGCTCCGCTTCAGCAAGCTAGAATGAGAGGAGAGCATTCTCCTCCGCCAGAGAGTCACGCTCGCGCTCATCCCAAACGCGCGCCACTTCGCTCGAAGTAAGTTGACGGTGCGACGTCTCTAAGGCGTCGGATCGGGCATCCAGCTGTTTCTGGAGGTCGGTAACCTCGGTGTGAAAAACTTCCGCCGATTAGGACGCCACCTCGCAAGCTCGCCGTTCTTCGGTCAGTTCCCCCGCCATCTTGGCCACCGACATCTGGGCTCCATCGCCCTGATCTTGGGCGATTTGGAGTTCCACCTTTACCTCTCGAAGCAGGTCTCGAAGTGCCTCAGTCTCCGCCCCCGGGTGCGAACCTCGCTCGACCTGAGCCACCCTAGCCCTCGTCCGAGCAAGCTCCTCCTGGGCAGCCCCCAAGCGCCGGATGAAGTCGTGCAAAATCCTGTCGCTCCGCACAGCCCGCACATACGCATGCGGCGACAAAAAGCAAGGGTTAAAACTAAACCTATGCTTACAACAGGATAAATAAAAATACTGATCCTCTGAGCGTCGGTAACCCCCGCCTAAAAGAAGGGAATGTCGCTCTTCGACACGAAGCCCTTCCACCAGGACAGTGGAGACTCCTCGAGATGACGGAAGCAGTCACCTCGAGCCTCTATCGCCTCCAGCTCCACCGCCGAATTCACCTTCTTGGGTCCGGAACGCTCATCAAGAGGCGCCGAGGTCGAAGCCCTCTTCATAGAGGCGCGGGGCTCCGGTTCAACTAGGCCGGCAGTCTCGACATGCTTTTTCGCCGCCTTGCGATCAGCAACCCTAGAGCGAATCTCCGCCATCAGCTCAGGGTCCCGAGAAGCGGAAGCCAGTCTCCGAACTCGCCTCCGTGCAGCTACATAAGACAAAACGGCGAAGGTCAGGTTTTTGTCAACAAAGAATTTATAAAATCATAAAGTTACCTCGAGAAGCAGGAACGACTGGCCGAGCCTCGGGACTCGGGGGCCTGCTCGCTCGGCGCGCCTCCTCGGTGCCCGGAGCAAAGGGCGGGAACCACCCAGTGAGTGCCATCAACTCGGGGGAACGAAACCGCTCGCCAACCTTGCGGGCTTCCGACAACACCGATATCTCCATCACAAAAGGAAGCTCCGCTGCTCCCTCGTCCGTTGGAAAGTCGGCCAGACAACCGAAGCGAAGGGGCGCTTCACCAAAGGCGTCCGCCGAGATCCACACCCACGCCCGACGGCTGGGCGGGTCGCTATCCTCGACCAACCTCACGTTGCCCCCAGCGCGGGCCATGTGAAACCCCGGCTGCCCCAGCGCTGGAAAGACGGCTACCAGGTTTTGAAAATCATCCACGGTCATGGCACGCTGCGTCTGGCAGTGCCACTCCATGAAGCACGTAGCCAATATGCGATAGAACGCCGGGCTCATTTGACACGCATGGACCCCTAGTCGGGTCAGAATCTGCTGGACGATCGTTGGGAACGGAAGGCGCAACCCGCAGACAAGGCTCCCGATTGTCACAGCCGCAAACCCGTCCCTTGGGCGAGAGGGCCTGTCCTCGGGGGCAGGTCTGAGCAGCCCTACCGAGGGAGGGATGTTATATGTCTCCCAAAGCGAGCTAAAGACTCGGGAAGTGAGCGTGCTCGCAGAATCAACTCCCCTGCAGTCTAAGCCGACGGGGGCAAAAGAGTCGCCTACTCCGTACATGCGAGTCCTCTCCAAAGACTTGGCATAGGTATAGCCCGAAGACTCCACAGACTCGAACACCGTCCAGGCCGTCTCCAGCACTTTTCAGTTGCGCTTCTCCTTTCCCCTCGCGAGAGGGGCCTCCAAGTCCTCTCCAAGGCCTTCTGAGCCTGACCCTAGGGGGTCATCGGAGTAGATCTCGTCCAAGAAAGATTCGGACGGAATTATCGCGAGTTTGGCACCCGAGGCATCCAAGTTAGACGCCCGGGGAAGCCCCGCGTCCACCACCGCGTCACCTCGCTGCTTAGGCAAGGGGGCGTCAAAGGACGCCTCGCGGGAAACCAGGTTGATCACCAACCGCGACGAACGCGAGTCTTTGGACCCTTCGGCTTCCCCTTCGGGGCCGCACCTGGTAGGTAGGCCACTCCCGGACCCCGCCAGCTCGGCTACCTCCACGGCATCAGTCTCCAACTCTGCGAGCCATTTGTCGGCCGCACTAGAGTCATCCTCGACAAAAATGGGGACCCCGTCGAGTTCCTCAAAGGGACTCTTGGCCGCCCCCCCCCCCCCAAAATCTGGGAGAGGGCAGGAAGAGTCGGCCTTGGGATCGTCGACGGGGGAAAAAAGTTAGCTCCCCATTAAAAAGATAAAAAGTCAGCAGCCCAAAGGGAAATTTCAAACTCAAAGGAATTTTCCAATTACCCAAAAGGCTACCAGTTGTGAAAAAAGAGGGAGGGAACTCTCCTATTTATAGGAGAGGAAGGAGAAAACCCTGCTCCTTCCCCCCCCCCCCCTATCGCGCGCGCATCACGAGGCCTGGCCCGCATGCCGGCCTCGCGCACGCGCCAAGCCGCCGGCATCAGGCCGCGCGTAGGCCTTGCTGTCCAGCCGGCCCGGTCCGACCGCCCAGGGTCCGGCAAAAAAAAAAACGTGTGCAGTCACACATGACCAAGAGGTAAAATGACCTCAATGCTCTTTCCTTTTCTAAAGTTCACGACTTGCGTTCCGCTAGCCGTAAACTTGGGGGGCTAATGTTACCGGTCATTTTCGGGAAACCAAAAATTCAAAAAACAATTCAAGACCGGCCGGGCTTCGCCGGCCGGAAAGCCCAATGGGCCTGAGCACGTGCCCTAGCGCTCCCGCGGCCCCGGCCGTCCGGGCCCGCGTGCGCTCACGCGCCCCCGGCCGTCCCGGCCCGCGTGCGCTCCTGCGCCCCGGGCGTCCCGGCCTGCGCGCCCTCCCGCGCCCCGGGCGTCACGGCCCGCGCGCCCTGCGCCCCGGCCGTCCCGGCCCGCGTGCGCGTCCCGGCTCGCTCGCGCTCCCACGCCCCAGGCATCCTGGCCCGCGAGCCCTGCGCCCCGGCCGTCCCGGCCCGCGCGCGCTCTCGCGCCCTGGGCTTCCCTGCCCGCTCGCACTCCCGCGCCCCGGGCGTCCCGGCCCGCGCGCGCTCTAACACCCCGGCCGAGCACGCCTGCTGCCTCGGCCGGACGTCCCTGCTGCCCCTGCCGGGCACTCCTGCTGCCTCGACCAGGCGCTCCTGCTGCCCCGACCGAGCGCTCCTTTTGCCTCGACCGGGTGCCCATGCTGCCCCGGCCGAGCGCCTCTACTGCCTGGGCCGGAGGTTCCTGCTGCCCCGGCCGAGCGCCTCTGCTACCTCGGCCGGAGACTCCTGCTGCCCTGACCGAGCAATCTTGTTGCCACGGCCGGGTGCCCTTTGCTCCCTTGGCCGAGAGCCCCTGCTGCCTCGGCCGGGCACGCCCGCTGCCGGGCACCCCGCGCCCGTCCGGGCGTCATGCTCCCCGCGCCTGTCCAGACGACGCGCCCTGTGCCCGTCCGAGCGTTGTGCCTCGCGCGCCCCGCTCCCGGCCACCAGGTAGGCCTCAAGGGGGGCGGCCCAAGGCCTCCTCCAACAACTATAAATACCCCCCCCCCCCCCCCCCCCCCCCCTTGGGGGAGGGAAAAACACAATTCAACACAACAACTCTTCATTCCACAACAATTCTCTCCAACACTCCTCTCTCACTCGAGAATTCTCTCCTCCCCCGCGCTCTTGTGACAATTCCAAGAGCACGTGCTCCTCCTCCCTCGGCTCAGAAATACAAGGACCCCCCTCCACGAGAGGAGCGCGCTCCTGTTCAGTGAACCGAGCTTTTGTAGTACACACTGCTCTCCTGCTTCTTGGCCCTTGAGTTAGAACTCTGAGCTACGAGGCAAGCGACCCCCTCTAAAGTCTTCATTAGAAGCTACGAGCCGGGTCCTACTCTAAAGCCTTGGATTCTCAAGCTTCCGAGCCCAAGATCGCCCCCGACATTCAAATTGAACAACGTTCTGACCTAATCCCGACTAAAGGGTACGTAGGCAGCCAACCTTTGGCACGGTCGCACCCCCCAAAATACAGCTCAGGGTCTGGAGGGTGTAGCTCGGTCTACGAGCTCCCATTTTTGGCCCGGGCGCGGTCACTTGGTCCGGCCTTGGATCGAACCGCCCGAGGTATTAAATCGTTGTTCATTTTCGTGTACAACACTTAAATTGTTTTTGAATTTTCGGTACCCTGAAAACGACCGGTAACATGTCCTGGTGTCCGATTATAGGACATTCTCTTTATTCGTGTCTTGTAAAAGAGAATGTTTTTACCCTAGGAACACAACACACTTGACATCCAAAAACCAAGATTGGGTGTGTGTGTCTTTTTGGTTTTTAGGTTTTTACTCTCGTCCGACGAAGTCTTACCTAATTTATTTCTTATAGTTGTTACTAATGTATTTGTCATGGTAATGAAGTGAACACTGGGAGAGTGTATGAGTGCAAAATGAGGGAAAACCAAACCTAGAGGGAGCTTAGGTTAACAACATCATAGAAATAGCTTAGAGTTAGGAATTGTTGAAATCGATCTAGGATTAAGAAAAGATTTAATGCTTCTAGCAAGCGGCAGAAAATAAAAAATTTCTTTAAAGAAGTAAAACGATTTTTACTAACCTAGACAAAGAGCAAGCACACGTTATTTTTGAATTAAAACTATTTAAGAGCATTACTCGTTTACTAACCTTTATTGAAGCTTGATCGTTGAGAAGCTTGTGGAGGTTGAATCGCTCGTCTCTCCACGCAGCTCGTCTTTCTTCGTTCTTCGAGAACTATAGTAACCACGAAAGTTTCTATCACATAAATAAATCAAGGTAAGAAGGAATAAGTGTGTGGGCACTTTTAAACACGACGACTTAGGAACAAGTCTTAGAGTCGAAGAGCTAAAATAAACACTAGGTCAAATGGACAAAGGTGCCAAAACAAAAACGAAAAGAGCTAGAGAGAGAGAGGGAGATGGACTGTAATATACAATCTTTTGTAACGCTCGACTTGTGGATTTGAATAAAATAAACGAGCTTCCGTTTGTTACAACTATGTTGTTGAGTGAATGATGGACGTATAAGTTTCTCGAGTTAATTTAAAATATATTAAGGTAAGGAGAAATCTCGGAATGAATAAAGGAATTATCGAGTTTATCTCGACTAATAAATTATTTCCGAGAAAATATTCCGGAAATTAATTTAAGAAATAAATTCTCAAGAACGAGAATTAATTCCGAGAAGCCTTAAATATATTTTAATTAATTTAGAGCGAACAAGAAAATTCTGGGTTCGAATCATATAATTATAATCCCTTTGGTTATGGGTTTAATTAAATAATTATATGAAGATGACTTGGTTGTAATGTTTTTAAGGGACCCATTTGAATGAAAACAAGGAAAAGAGGTTGGTTTGTGAATAATAGGATAAGGATTGGTTGGCCACGTCATCAATCAAAGAAGTGAATGATGTATATCACTTGGTCGGCCAAACCACACCAACCCACGCAAGAAAAAAAAATATAAAAGGAATCTTCTTCTTCTCCTTCACGCGAATTTCCTGCAAGAAGAAACAGAGAAAAAAAAATTCGGCAACACAACATCCGAGCCTTTTTCTCAGCCGCTCAACCCTCGTCACCACCTTCCTTCCTTCTTCTTCCTCATCTCCATCGTCGCTCCACCTCTCGCGAGCTCACATCCATCTCGCGCGCGCCATCCAGCTGAGACCGAGCGCCGCCGCGCGCGACCACCGCGAGCCACCAAGCACGCCGGCCACGAGGAGACGCCGGAGAGTGAGAGGGTGAACGTCGGAGGGTTCAATTCCTCCAGAAACGAGGTGAAACTCTTTTACCCAAATCCAAATTCAAGAGATTAGGGTTTGAGGAATTGATTTGGGGCTTTTTGATCCGAGCTAAACTCAGTGGAATTGATGGGTTTTATTTGGTTGTTGGACTTGGTTAATGATGTTCCTAGCTCGGATTTGTGTAATTGAGTCGATTTTGAATGATTTGAGAATTTTTGAGCTCGCTGTGAACAGCCTCTGTAAATTGACGTGGACAGTTCGGTACCGATTTAACTTGGATTTGTTGATATTTTTCTTGGATAATAGACGTCATGAGGTTTCTAAAATGACCAAGAACGTATAAATCCGTTGAGAATTGAGTGAGTTATGAATTTTTGAAAACAGGGTATTGAAGCTGGAATTATGAACGTGAGTTTGAAATATTTTTGGCCATGTGTGTGCCTTTGGCCGTGAGCATTCTTTTGTTTGGCCGTGAGACTTGTTTGGCTTGGTAATTTGCTTTGGTTGTTTTGTGATGTTGAGATATTCTAGTTTGTTAGGGATTTTGAGACGTGAGAATTGAATTTGAAATGTGGATTTAATGACAAGTCTAAGAATTTTGTGACTAGTTAGTTGGATTCGTGTTTGGTCGTGTAACTTGTTTGGGTTCGGGTTTTTGAGTCGAGATGTCGGATTTGGAATTTCGGAAATTGATAAGAGTTTAGATTTAAGGAAGTAACTCGTTATCGAATTCCGAACCCTAACTTGAACCAGCCACGTTGCTACTTTGATGTAGTTAGATCCCTTTGCTAACCATTGAGTTTAGCTAGATCTGAGGTGACAGGAGAGCATGTTGGACTCTCGGATTCGAGCCGAGGGTAGAAGTACCGGGAGTCATATTCCGAGTCTTCAACTTAAAACACTAACGAGCATAAAAGTGAAATGATAATTCTTTCGGGATTTAACCCGAGTCGCTCTCCTGTAAGTAGCATAGGTGTGTACTCTGAGTGCTACAGAGTACCCGAACCCTAAAGAATTGATGTGTCGATGGTACCAAAAGGAAATGAACCCTGACGGGCTATGAGGGCCTGGGGGATGGCGCTGAGTACTCATATCTCGGGGAGTCGACCAAGAGTCGTACCCGACTTTGTTGCCAGACTATGAAGGCCTGAAGAGCGGGGAGTCGACCAAGAGTCATACCCGACTTTGTTGCCAGGCTATGAAGGCCTGAAGACCTTGACGGGCTATGAGGGCCTGGGGGTGGCGCCGACGTCGAATGAAGTGGTACCATTAGTGGATCCCAGACAGATGTTAAAACTCTTAGGCCGTCGGACGACTGCTGCTCGAAGTCTAAGGCTGGTCTCTTGTCGTTCTGAAGGTTATAGCGGGGGATGTGTGTAACCCTAAAGACGACAAGTATTAGTTAGAGTATGCGCGCATCAGTCATGCTCTAGAACTTGTTAGATTTGCATTCTTGCATTCTTATGTGCCTGTTTGTGTTGTCAATGGTGCCCACAAGAAGAGTAGTAGTGTCTATTTATGTACGTTTGATGTCATATAGTCTTACGAAGACTCTTGCTTGTAATTGCTTATTCATTAATAAAAAGTTGAAACGTTCATTCATTCTTTCTTTGTTTGAAGCTTTATGATAAAAACCTTAGTCTTTTAGTCCATAAACAAACTTAACAACTTACGAAGAGACAAATGTAGATTTGCATGAACAAACTCTTCGTAGTTTGCTTAAAACGATATATTCGCAATCTTATGGTCAAAGGACTATTGACCTCAGTATGATTGTTAGAAAAATCTATGATGTCTGGTTATGAGGCATTGAGAGTTGGGGACTCTATAGTTCTTCTAGGTATCTTCGGAAGGTACTGAATTGACCAGTGCACTTCTAGAGACAATATAAGAACAAACCATTCAACCTCTTATGTCTCGAAGTCACTATGTATGAATTGCATCATGCTTACCTTAATCCTGAAATGAGACATGCCATTTCACACCTTAGTATTCTCATTTGAGAAAGTCAAAGTTCGGACTCACTATGTGATTCCGAACAAGGCCTATTGGTGAAGTACTAAGTTGTGAGTCTGTCATGAGTAACTTTGTGAAGTTCTCATAGATATGGAATTCATGTACAAGATTGTTGAAATGCAATGTATGTCACCTCATGCTTTGTTCCTTGCAGTGTGAATAAATGAACTGGCCAGTGTCCAAATTGAGTCCTGACTCTTTTGGATGAAACAATGTGACTTGTTAGATCCTCGTCAATACATTGTTTCTAACTTATTCACAAGCGACAAAGGAGTTGAGGAAATAACAGCTAGAAGGGTAAAATGGTAATTTAGTAAATCCCGACTAGCTGATGACATTCATGAAGGGTAGCATAGATAATATTCAGTGGATCCGCTCATTATAATTAGGTGAATTCTTGAGTAGAAAATAAATTCATTTGAACCGAGAGATTTTCAGTGTCAACTCTTTAGTGGAGTCAGTTGGCATTAAGCTAAACTTGGAAAAGGTTTGTGAACTTTTGAGTCCAAGTGTTTAGCTAAAGCTTTGTTCATTTGAGTCCACGAGGTCACTGTCACGAATCACATCGATAGGAATAGTTAAACTGGAAGCTAAGTCAAAACAAGAATGAAAATAGTCAAAAGGGTATTTTTGTCTTTTGAGACAAAGGATGAAATGAATGTCAATAAATTTTTTGACAAGTTCATTTGATGACTTAATGTCACTCGGCCATGACTTGATCATTGGGCCTTGTGAATTAATTTCATTTCATAAGAATTTTATTGAAAATTCTTAATGGGCTTTTTCTTATGTTGTCATGAACAAGTGAAGAAAATTCTAGAAGCCTTTTCTAGTGAATATAGGCGCCCAAATACCCTAGAGATAGAGAGAATATTTTGTGCATAAATGTATGAAGATACTTGCCAAAAGAAAAAGAGGAAACAAATTTCCTCTAAAGGAAAGAAGAGGTAGGCGCCCAAGTAGAGAAAGAAGCAAGGCAAGGAACAAAAAAGGAAACAAATCCAAGCCTTCTAGAAGGCTGCCTTGGCCGAGTGTCTCATAGAGGAAAAGAGGAAATTGGCTCATGAATATGTGATATTCTATAGAAGAGGAAACTACCTTATTGAAGGTGAGACCTCTCCTATAAATAGGAGCCTCATTCTTCTCATTTTTCTCATTCCACATAAGTTAGAGATTGAGAGCTTCTCTCTCTAGACCTTGTGGTGGCCGAACTCCTCTCTCTCTCTCTTTCTAGTTTATTTTCGATTTTTCTTGTCTTGGCACCTAGGTCCTCACTCAACCTAGTGTTTAGCTCTGCGACTTCGAGACTCCTTCTTAAGTCGTAGTGTTTAAAAGTGCCCACTCACTGATTCCTTCTTTTCGAGTGATTTAGTGATAGAAACTTTCGTGGTTGCTCGAGGTGCCGAGGAAAGGAAGAGAGACGTGCTGCGAGGGGAGACGAGCGTTGCAACTTTCCAAAAGCTTCTACAAGGTTCAAGCTTCAAGAAAGGTTAGTAAACTTCATAGCTCATATTGGTTTTTAGTTACATGTACTTGCACTTGTCTAGGTTAGTAAAAACTGTTTTACTTGTAAAAGAAAATTTTTAAAATTCCGCCGCTTACCGAAGCGTTAATTATTTTCTCAAACCCTAGATCGATTCCAACAGTTTGCACGTCACATGTTATCACATGGCATTAGTCGCTTTTATTTTTCTAGGTTAGACTCCTACTTACTGAGTCAATTGACTCATAGTTTTATGACCCTTGGTAATGTAGAGAAGGGCAAGGCGCCGATGTGAATAAGGAATTCGTAGATGAAGACCAGACGTGTATCTCTTGACCTTTGGGCTAATGGGAACTCACCCGGGTTCAAATCATTCTATAATAATATCTATATTTTGTTAAACCCCTTTCGTAAACTATGATCCCCAAACTATCCCTTGTATATATACTTAAAATTAGGGAGCTTGTGTATAAATAAGAGTCGCTATAAGGCGCTCTAATTCCTAAAGTTAAACAGCGAAAAATTTACCCAGGTTTTCGTATAACCACTTATAGTACTTATATATGATCGTGTTATGTTTAATATAAGTATTATGGTTATTATGTTGATTTGATTATGTTTCCGCTGATATGAGATATATTGTTATATATTGATGTTGAAATCTGAGACGTAACCCCACCGTCGCGGCCCGTGAGCCGCCGACGAGAGGTCGCGGGTCGTGACATGGGCGGCCACAATGTCTAGAGAGAGAAGCTCTCAATCTCTAAATTACGTTGGATGAGAAACAATGAGAATGATGCCTCTATTTATAAGAGAATGATTACCTTTGTAAATGTAGTTTCCTCTTCTATAGAATATCACATATTCATGAGCTAATAATGCCTCTTTCTCCCTTATGTCACACGGCCAAGCAAGCGTCTAGAAGGCCTTGGATTTGTTTCCTCTTTTACTTTCTCTCTTGCCTTGGCCGCCCACTTCATTTCCTCATAGAGGAAATTTGTTACCTCTTTTTCTTTTGGCAAGTATCTTCATACATCAACGCACAAAATTGGTCTCTCTTTCTTTGGTTTGGACTAGCAGCATGCAACTAGAAGGAGCTTCTAGATGTTTCTTCATTTGTTCATGACAACATAAAAAAATCCCACTGAGAATTTTCAAGTGAAATTCCATGAAATGAAATTAATCCTCAAGGCCCAATATTCTTAACATGGCAGTGTGGATCAATTCATTGTCATCATATGACAATCTCAAAAAACTTATTTATTGACATTCATTTCGTCCTATGTCGAGAAGGACAAAAATATTCCTACTCGATATGATTTGTGACAGTGACCTCATGGATCCAAATGAACAAAGCTTGAGCTAACATCCTTGGACTCAAAAGTTCACAAACCTTTTCCAAGTTTTAGCTTAATTATCAACCGACTCGACTAAAGAGTTGACACATAGAATCTCTCGCTTCAAATGAATTTATTATCTACTCAAGAATTCTATTTAATTGTGATGAGTGGATCCACTGAATATTATCTATGTTTACCCTTCATGAATATCATCAGCTAGATGAGATTTACAAAATTACCATTTTATCCTTCTAGGTGTTATTTTCTCAACTCATTTGTCCGTCTCTAGAAGTGCACTGGTCAATTCGGTACCTTCAGAAGATACCTAGAAGAACTATTGAGTTTCCAACTCTCAATGTCTCATAACCAGACATCATAGATTCTCTTAACAATCATACTGAGATCAATAGCCCTTTGATCCTTAGATTGTGAATATGCTGTTTTAAGCAAACCATGAAGAATTTGTTCATTCAAATCTACATTTCTTCATATGTTGTTAGGTTTGTTTATGGACTAAAGACTAAGGTTTATCATAAAGCTTCGAACAGACAAGGAATAATGAATGAACGTTTCAACTTTTATTAATAATTCAACAGTTACAAGCAAGAGTCTTCGCGAGACTATATTACATCAAATGTACATAAATAGAGACTACAACTCTTCTTGTGGGCACCATTGACAACAAACTCCCACTTGACTCAAAGAAGGTGTGAGTAGTCCTTCATGCCTAATCTCTCCTGATGCTAGTCGAAGACCTTGTTCGCTAGGGCCTTGGTGAATGGATCTACCAGGTTGTCTGTTGGAATTGATCTAGGGTTAAGAAAAAGTTTAACGCTTCGAGCAAGCGGCGGAATTTAAAATCTTTCTTTAAAACCAGTAAAATGATTTTACTAAACTAGACAAAGAGCAAGTACATGTAAATTAAAAACTATAAATGAGCATTAAAAATTTACTAACCTTTGAGAAGCTTGAAAGTTGAGGAGCCTTCAGAAGGTTGAAACGTTTGTCTCCTCTCGCAGCACATCTCTCTTCTTTCCTCAGGAACTCGAGCAATCACGAAAGTTTCTATCACTAAAATCACTCGAGAAAGAAAAGAATTAGTTTGTGGGCACTTTTAAACATGACGACTCTAGAACAAGTCTGAAAGTCGAAGAGCTAAAACACTAGGTCAAATGTGGACCTAGGTGCCAAAACAAAAATGAAAAACAGCTAGAGAGAGAGATAGAGGATCGACCACCACAAGGTCTAGAGAGAGAAGCTTTCAATCTCTAACTTATGTGGAATGAGAAAATGAGAGGAATGAGGGCTCTGTTTATAGGAGAAGGATTACCTTCAAAAGGTAGTTTCATTTTCTTTATAGAATATCACATATTAATGAGGAAATATTATTTCCACTTTTTCACACCTCATGGCGTCCAACATGCTTCATGGAAGTTTTGGATTTGTTTCCTCATTTGATTCCTTCTCTATTGGCCGAAAACTAACTTTCCTTCTAGAGGAAATTTGTTTCCTCTTTTTTCTTTTGGCAAGTATCTTCATACATTAATGCTCAAAATAATCTCTCTTTCCTTGCTTAGGTTTGACGAATTTTGTCTCCCTTTTTTCTCTTAATTGGACGGCCAACACACATTCTAGAAGGTGTTTCTAGATTTTCTTTATTTGTTCATGACAACATAAGAAAGGCCCATTAAGAATTCTCAAGTAAAATTCTATGAAATGAATTTAATCCACAAGGCCCAATGAACTAATCATGGCCGAGTGATTTAAGTCATCATATGACCATGTTAAAAAAAGTTATTGACATTTCATTTCATCTTATGTCCAAAAAGACAAAAATACCCTTTTGACAATTTTCATAAAACTTGTCTCGTTCTTGTTTTAACTTAGCTTCTAGTTTAATTATTCCTACTCGATATGATTTGTGATAGTGACCTCATGGATCCAAATGAACAAAGCTTGAGCTAAATACTTGGACTCAAAAGTTCACAAACTATTTCCAAGTTTAGCTTAATGTCAACTGACTCTACTAAAGAGTTGACACTGAAAATCTCTCGGTTCAAATGAATTTATTTTCTACTCAAGAATTCAACCTAATTGTAATGAGTGGATCCACTAAATACTATCTATGTTTACGCTTCATGAATATCATCAGATAGTCGAGATTTACAAAATTACCATTTTACCCTTCTAGATGTTATTTCCTCAACTCATTTGTCGCTTGTGAATAAGTTAGAAACAATGTATTGACGGGGAGCTAACAAGTCACATTGTGTCATCCAAAAGAGTCAGGACTCAATTTGGACACTGGCTAGTTCATTTATTCACATTCCAAGAAACCAAGCATGAGGTGATATACATTGCATTTGAGCAATCTTGTACATGAATTCCATATCTATGAGAACCTCACAAAGTTACTCATGACATCTTCATAACTTAGTACTTAACCAATAGGTCCTGTTTGGAATCACATAGTGAGTCCGAACTCTGACTTTCTCAAATGAGAATACGTAAGATATGAAATGGCATGTCTCATTTTAGGATTGAGGTAAGCATGATGCAATTCTTACGTAGTGACTTCGAGACATACGAGGTTAAATGGTTTGTTCTTATTTTGACTCTAGAAGTGCACTGGTCAATTCAGTACCTTCAGAAGATACCTAAAAGAAATATAGAGTCTCTAACTCTCAATGTCCCATAACTAGACATCATAGATTCTCCTAACAATCGTACTGAGGTCAATAGCCCTTTGACCCTTAGATTACGAATATATCGTTTTAAGCAAACTACGAAGAGTTTTTCATGCAAATATAAATTTGTCTCTTCGTATGTTGTTAGGTTTGTTTATGAACTAAAGACTAAGGTTTTATCATAAAGCTTAAAACAGACAAGGAAGAATGAATGAACGTTTCAACTTTTATTAATTATTCAGTAGTTACAAGCAAGAGTCTACGTGAGACTTTATCACATCGAATGTACATAAGTAAAGACTACTACTCTTCTTGTGGGCACGATTGACAACAAACTCCCACTTGACTCAAAGAAGATGTGAGTAGTCTTTCATGCCTAATCCCTCTCGATGTTAGGCGAATATTTGTTCGCTAGGGCCTTGGTGAATGGATGTGCTAGGTTGTCTACCATTGAGATCTTCTTCACCTCCATGTCTCCGCACTACACGATCTCTCGAATCAAATGGTATTTCCACTCAATATGTTTAGAGCGCTTATAGCTTCGAGGTTTCTTTGAGTTAGCGACAGCCCCACTTTTATCGCAATAAAGGGTCATTAGCTCGTCGACGTTTAGAACGACTTTCAAATACTTAAGGAATCTTTTAAGCCATACAGCCTCTTTGGATGCTTCAGAAGCAGCCACATATTCTGCTTCCATTGTGGAGTCAGCAATGCAAGATTGCTTAATACTCATCCTCACAAGAGCTCCACCATTAAGGATGAACACAAATCCTAAAGTGGATTTCCTGGAATCCTTATCCGCTTGAAAATCGGAGTCAGTATATCCCGTCTTAGTCGAGTCAGTACCTGAGTATGTAAGCATCAAGTTCCTAGTTCTTCAAAGATACTTAAGAACATGCTTAACAACAATCCAGTGCTAGGGTCCAGGTTTGAATTGGAAACGGCTAACTACGCCAACTGCGAAACAGATGTCAGGTCTAGTGTAAAGCATAGCATACACGATACTTCCTACGGCTGAGGCATAAGGAGTCTTTCTCATGTCCTTGATCTCTTGCGCAATCTTGGGAGACTAGTCCTTAGAGAGTGAGACTCCATACCTAAAGGGCGTTTCTCCCTTCTTGGAGTCTTGCATTGAGAAGCAATCCATCACCTTATCAATATAAGATGCTTGAGAGGGCGACAGGGTCCGGTTTTTCCGATCTCGAAAGATTTGGATCCCCAGAATGTACGCGGCTTCTCCTAGATCCTTCATATCGAATTGCTTTGCTAGCCAAACCTTAACCTTAGATAATTTACCCACATCAGTACCTATGAGTAATATATCATCGACATATAGTACCAGAAACACAACTTTCCCTTCGTGTATTAACTTGTAAACACAAGGCTCATCTATTGACTGTTCAAAGCCAAAGTTTTTCATAGTTTCATCGAATCTAATATTCCATGACCTAGATGCTTTCTTTAGTCCATAAATGGACTTAAGTAACTCATAAACCTTGGTCTCTTGACCTTTATCCACGAAACCGTCTGGTTGGGCCATATAAATGCGCTCGTCAAGATTGCCATTCAGGAAGGCAGTCTTGACATCCATTTGCCAGATCTTATAGTCGAGAGCTGCAGCTATGGATAGAAGTATATGGATGGATTTAAGCATCGCGACTTGCGAGAAGGTTTCTTCATAGTTAATCCCTTCTTGTTGGGTATAACCCTTAGCCACAAGTCGTGTTTTGAACGCCTCGACGTTGCCATCCGGACCCCTTTTCTTTTTGTATATCCACTTACACCCTACGGGTTTAATCCCTTCAGGAAGGTCTACAAGTTTCCAGACATTTTTGACATGCATCGAGTGCATTTCAACTTTCATGGTGTCAAGCCGAAGGTTTGATTCAGAACAAGCCATCGCTTGGCTATAGGAAACAAGGTCATCCATGTCAGAGATGGCTACGAGATAAGACATGTACCTGTCAGGCTTTTAAGAATCCCTCCCATTACGTCAAATTACTACATGATGAGGTTCTGATGAGTTAGGTTGTGTTTTAGTTGGGGTAAGAAAAGTTCTTACAGATGAGGTAGAAGCTAGCTTCATCACCCAACATTTCTTCAAGCACAATTTTGCTCTTAGGTTTTACATCTTTCATAAAGTCCTCCTCGAGGAAACGAGCATTCATGCTAACGAAAGTCTTGTCCTCCTCGGGACTATAGAATGTGAAACCTTTGGTTTCCTTTGGATATTCCACAAACATGCGCAATTCTGACATACTAGCCAGCCTGCTAGTCTTTTGCCTTAGCACATGTGCAGGGCAACCCTAAATTTGGATGTGGCCTAGATTTACCTTATGGCCAGTCCATCGTTCATAAGGAGTACCAGGAACCGTTTTAGACGGAACTTGGTTCATAATGTAAGCGGCTGTTTCGAGGTCTCTTCTTCGATCCAGAGGTGGAGGCTTGTGCTCAGTAGCATGTGCCTCTTCATGATTCCAATTTCTCTTAATGAGACCTTCAGCAGTGTGAAGCTCCTTCATAAGCTTGGTAACTGTGTACTCTAGCTTGTTCATGGAGTAGTTCATCTTGAAGGTATCAAGAGACACGGGGACAGTTTCTAAGATCATATCTTTGATATTCTTCCCATCAATCTCAGATCCTATGATTTCCATTTCATTCAGATAACTAATGATCAGTATCATAAGTGAAATTATGATTAGTCACAATGACAAGATGTCGCACACAATGTATTGACAATGTGTCCGACAACTTGTTGCACACAGATAATGGATAAAGAAAAAACAGTGCGATAAAGAAAAAACACACGATATGGTTACCCAGTTCGGTGCAATACACCTACGTCTGGTGGCACTCTGCTAGTGGAAAGGATTTCACTATCTTGTAGTCAATAGTACACGCATGGTTTATATAGATTACAATCACCAAATCAATAAAACCTAGAGATTATTACCACCAGTGAATACCTAGCCAGAGACTCCCCCTGGATTTGAGCTCCGTCTCAATTCCACCCTTCGAGCAACCGCATGTTCTCGGATGACTTCCAGTCTTCAACCGTTCGTGAGCCTTCAATCACGAGATCACAAAACCCAACTCTCACAGACACTCAATCTTTGTGGAATAGTGTTTGAGAGAATACACCGCGATTAACAAAACACAAAGCCTCCTAGTCCGCTGGTCTTGCACGTCTAAGAGCTCTAAGTGTTTTATCAAAAGCGTCGAGGCTGCTAAGGGGGAGCGCATGGCTTTTATAGCAGCCGTACAGGCATGGAAGTGTATCTAGGGTTTCCTTACCTAGCCTCATACGAATATCTAATAATAAAGTCACCAGCGAGGCAATATCTCATAATGAAGTCACCAGCGAGGCAATCAGTCAATACTGGAAACTTGCCTGTAATAAAGTCTGCACACAGGAGGAAAGATGTCTCACCAGAAGTAGAAGCATGACGACCGACATCTTTCCAAACAACTTGCACTAAAAAATAAAGCCAAAATATAACGTAACAATAATCTCCCCCTTTGGCTATTTTTTAGGCAAGCACTTCCAGGAACAGTTCTCATACAAGCGTCATGACCAGAAGAAGAGAGTCAAAATAAATGACCTCATGACGCCTCTCCCCCTGAGTGCCTCAAAATAATACCGAAGGAAAGGATCGACCAAAACAGAGGGAGGAATAAATACAGCCTGAAAAGGATGAGAACTTACGCAAACAGCAGTACGTATATTATCAAAAGTATAGAAAAAAAGTTTTACACACCATTTAGAACTCAGTCTGAAACACAAGATAAACTGTAACACAAACCAAACAGAAAGATGTCTTAAAAGAAGTTGGATTATACAGACCAGATCTTAAAAAAAAGGAGAGAGAGCAGATTTAAATCGAGCCACCATCGTCCTTATCACCAAAATCATCCCGGGCACTGTCATTATTTCCTTCATCGTTCTCAGACTCATCAGCATCTTTCGAGTCCTCAGCATCAATAGAATCATCAGCAGCATTAGCTTGGCCTGGCTGAGTAGAGGTAGCATCACTAGGAGGAGCAGAAAGATCTCGAATAAAGGCTTCACACTTGGACTTTCTATTGGAGAAAGTCTCAATAGTCTTTTTGAGAACTTAAATCTCCTCAAGAAGTTCTTCCAGCACATTCCTCTGAACCTCATCAGTCATTGAACTCAAATTTAGTTTGCTCCCAGAGATGTCAGATGTCGCGACAGAAGGTCTGACCAGGTCAGAAGCATGTTTCCCCTCAAACAATTTGTGACTGAAGTTGAGAACTCCAGGTCTTTTGCCCGCCACATCTGTACTTCGCAAAATATTCTTGTTTTGCTTGAGCAGGATACCAGTTAGTCATCAAATGACCTTGTCAAAAAATTTATTGACATCATTTCATCCTATGTCTCAAAAGACGAAAATACCATTTTGACAATTTTTGTAAA
The DNA here is from genome assembly GCF_054948205.1 of Urtica dioica subsp. dioica. Taxonomy (NCBI): domain Eukaryota; kingdom Viridiplantae; phylum Streptophyta; class Magnoliopsida; order Rosales; family Urticaceae; genus Urtica; species Urtica dioica. Next base: position 24,184,153 of record NC_142759.1, on the reverse strand, counting down.
ACTTGTCTCGTTCTTGTTTTGACTTAGCTTATAGTTTAAATATTCCTACTCGATGTGATTCGTGACAGTGACCTCATGGATCCAAATGAACAAAGCTTGAGCTAAATACTTGGACTCAAAAGTTCACAAACCTTTTCCAAGTTTAGCTTAATGTCAATTGACTCCACTAAAGGGTTGACACTGAAAATCTCTCGGTTCAAATGAATTTATTTTCTACTCAAGAATTCAACCTAATTGTAATGAGTGGATCCACAGAATATTATCAGTGTTTACCCTTCATGAATATCATCAGCTAGTCGGGATTTACAAAATTACCAGCTTAGCCTTCTAGCTGTTATTTCCTCAACTCCTTTGTCGCTTGTGAATAAGTTAGAAACAATGTATTGATGAGGAGCTAACAAGTCACATTGTTTCATCCAAAAGAGTCAATACTCAATTTGGACACTGGCCAGTTCATTTATTCACATTCCAAGGAACAAAGCATGAGGTGATATACATTGCATTTCAGCAATCTTGTACATGAATTCCATATCTATGAGAACTTCGCAAAGTTACTCATGACATTCTCACAACTTAGCGCTTCACCAATAGGCCCTATTCAGAATCACATAGTGAGTCCGAACTCTGTCTTTCTCAAATGAGAATACGTAAGCTGTGAAATGGCATGTCTCATTTCAGGATTAAGGTAAGCACGATGCAATTCATACGTAGTGACTTCGAGACAGAAGAGGTTAAATGGTTTGTTCTTATTTTGTCTCTAGAAGTGCACTGGTTAATTCAGTACCTTCGGAAGATACCTAGAAGAACTATAGAGTCTCCAACTCTCAATGCCACATAACCAGACATCATAGATTCTCCTAACAATCGTACTGAGGTCAATAGTCCTTTGACCCTTAGATTGCGAATATATCGTTTTAAGCAAACTACGAAGAGTTTGTTCATGCAAATCTACATTTGTCTCTTCGTAAGTTGTTAAGTTTGTTTATGGACTAAAGACTAATGTTTTATCATAAAGCTTCAAACAGACAAGGAAGAATGAATGAACGTTTCAAATTTTTATTAATGAATAAGCGATTACAAGCAAGGGTCTTCGTAAGAATTTATTACATCAAATGTACAAAATAAAGACTACAACTCTTCTTGTGGACACCATTGACAACATTTGACACTATTAAACATTCGACGAAAGCGCGGCATCGGAGGAATGTACTATAACGACTGAAATATAGTTAACGAAAATCAATAATAAATAATGAATATGAGCTACATGTATTTCCTAATCAAGTGATGAAAATGTACGTACCTTAACTGGAACTCCTTTAACCCTGTTACATGGAATTTTACCCTTCTTCCACCGTGATTCTTTGTAAGTCGGACATTCATCTAGATCTTCATACTCGTGTCTATATAAAACACAATCATTTGGGCACGCATGAAATTTCTCGTACTTCATGCGTAATGTACCCAAAGTCTTCTTTGCTTCATACGTACTTAAAGGTAATTTATTGTCTTTCGGAAAGGCTTCTTTCAGTGTTTCCAACAATAGAGTAAAACTAGTGTTTGTCCAACCCCCCAACGCCTTCAAATGAAATAATGTAACTAAAAATGACAACTTCGAATAGCTTGTACACCCTTCATATAATGATGTCTCCGCATCATTCATCATGGACTAAAACAATTCTGGCCGCTCAACAAAATCGTCCTCCAAATCGTTCATCATTCCGCACATATCATCAATATCATCTTCAACATCATCCTCATTTGCCGTAGAACGAAAAACCTCACCATGGTAGAACCATCTTTGATACGAGGTCATTATTCCATATGCAAACAAATGGGTCTGAACTACATCAATCGAAAAATGTCTATGATTTCCACATTTAATACAAGGACAACGAATAGATTTCACATCTACCATGTTCTCTCTAGCAAAATCACAAAACTCATCTACACATTTCCGATATATCTCATTCAATCTATTCTCCCACATCCACTTTCTCATCTTCATAGAAAAACCCTAATTATACAAAAAAATTGCCCATTCTAATTAGTAAACTATCAAGAGAACAACATTTGGAACAAATTAAAGAAGAACTTACAAGATTTGAATGTGTAGATGAGACTAGTAAATGAGGACACGGTAGAATGAGTCGGAAAGGTACTGGAAATCTTTTTTCGAGTGAGGTTATGAGAGTTCAAAGTGAAAAGGACTAGAAATGAGAATTTATATCACCAGTCTCGTGTCACTCGCCGTGGCGACATTTATACTTTGCCGCGGCGAGGACATTCTACAACGCTTCCATAAGCGTTGTAGAATGGACTCGCCGTGGCAAAAAAATTTGGTCGCCACGGCGAGAATCTTACCGAGAGCACCATGTTTTAGACACATAGTCTCGCCGCGGCAACATACATTGTATGTCGCGGCGAAAGTATTCCTCACCGCGGCGAATATTCTCTTTCGCCGCAGCAAGGATCCTACAACGCTTAGCTAAGCGTTATCGAAGATACACGCCCCGGCGAAAATTGTAAATCGCCGCGGCAAGACTATCACGCCGCGGCAAGGTACACATCTCGCCACGGCAAGAGTCATGCGCCGCGGCGGGAACACTTCTTCGCCGCGGCGAGAATCTCACCGAGAGCACCATGTTTCAGACACATAGTCTCGCCGCGGCAACATAAATTTTACGCCGCGGCGAAAATTCCCTTTCGCCGCGGCAAGGATCCTACAACGCTTAGCTAAGCGTTGTAGAAGAGTTACGCCGCGGCGAGATTTGTAAATCGCTGCGGTGAGGACATCTAGGGTTATCCTCGTCACATTTTCGCCGCGGCAAGAGTTTTTTGGGTAATTCTCGCCACAACGAGAATTTGTTGTCGCTGCGGCGAAGATCCTACAACGCTTATTCTAAGCGTTGTAGAAGCATCTCGCCGCGGCGAAAAATCAACCTCGCCGCGGCGAGATCCTACAACGCTTAAAATAAGCGTTGTAGGAGCGTTTTAAAATCTGAAAATTTCAATTTTTTAAATTACCCGCTCATTTCATATTCTATACTTAGCGTTTTTTTTCAATTTTTCCTCATTCTCATTCATCTTCTACTTCATTCTTCTCATCTCTCTCTCCACTCATCTCTCTCGCCGCCCCGCCCCTCTCTCGCCACCACTCTCTCGCCGCCCTCCGGCCCTCACCTTGCCGCGCGCCGTCCGTCCCTCACTCATCTCTCTCGGCCCCTCTCTCTCTCCGGCCCTCACCTCGCTGCGCCCCCCGCTCTCTCTCTCTCTCTCCGACCCTCACCTCACTCATCTCTCGCCCCCTCCCTCACCTCGCCGCGTGCCTACCCTCGCCGCGCGCCCACGCCGCCCTCCGGCCCTCACCTCGCGGCCCGCCCACCCTTGCGCCCTCTGGCCCTCACCTCGCCGCGCGTCCACCCTTGCGCCCTCCGGCCCTCACCTCGCCGCCTTCGGCCATTACCTCTCCGGCCCTAATCTCACCACCCTCTCTTCGCCGCCCTTGTGCTCGTCCAACTCCGGGTAATGTTTTTGAACATTTTTACATGGACTTATTTAGTGTGAATTCGATAATGATTTGAAATTAGGAAGATATTGTATTGGATTTGAGTTTATTGAATTTAAGTTTGAAATTGATTTGATTTGAGAAAGATATTTGATATTAGATTGAATTAAGATTGAAATTGTGTTTTTGTATAGAATAGGATTGGATTAGAGTTTATATTGTGATTGGAGTTGAGTTTGATATTGATTTGAAATTTATGTTTTTGTTAAGGGTTTGAGTTGAAATTTTTATTACATTTGAGTTGAAATTTTGATTACATTTGAGTTGAAAACAGAAATTATGTTTTGAATTTTTGTTTATTAGATTCAATGTCGTCCACTACTACTACTTCTAGCGATAGTGGTAAAAGAAAAATTACAAGACAACTAGCACTAAATTCCGATGAAAAAGGAAAAAAGAAGAAACACTCTTATGAGTCGGGTTAATAAGGTCAAAAATCTAGGTAAAAAAATTCCGGTACAATTTGATGATAAGGGACAACCAATTGGTAAGGACGGTAATGAGTTGTCGAGTTACTTTGGCATGCTAGCTAGAGAATACGTTCCACTTTCGATGCACGATTGGAGATCTAAAAAGAATAATCAAATTAAAGAATGGATTTGGAACGAAATGTTAGAAGGATTTACGATTCCTATTGAACAAAAGCACGATTGCCTTATGAGAGTCGGAGAAGCGGCAAGGTTATTTCGTCGTGAGTTATACAACGATCTACTCAAAGTTATACAACGCCTCGAACTGGTAAGCCCCCTCTACTTAACCATTATTTTATTGTTTTCCGACGTGTTTATCGTTACACGTGTCGATGGGGTCCCCCAATTACTTGTCGGCTAATGGGCCCCCCGAGGATCTCATCTCTTTCTTTCTTGACGATCCTTGTGAGACTTTAGACGATTTCTTAGGTCAATTTTCACCTCCCCCGGTTGACCGCCAATCTCTCCCAACCATGGGTTTGATTTTCTCGGACCGGGCGACGATGGGTTTGGGCGATCAGGACTTCCCATCGGTGGACAACTAGTTGGTGGGCGAGGACGATCACCCGACGGCCGAGGGGGCCATGCGCGGCTTGGAAGACGAGCGCGCGGCCGACAAGACTGCCCAAGAGGACTCTGCCGGGGCCGCGCGCGATGAACCCGGCCGGGATGAGTGCCAGTGGGGCCGATGGGGCCGAGCGAGGCCGCGCCATCGCGTGGGGAGCCGCGCCTAGCTGGGTCGGCGCCGTATGTGCTGGACCCAGCCCCGGAGAGACGCCTGCCTGGCCGCGCGCGACGAGTCTGGCCGGGGAGCACCCCGACAAGGCCGAGGAGACCAACACCGGCGTGGAGGGAGCCGTGCCTGGTCGGGTCGGTGCCGTCTGGGGTGAACCCAGCCCCGGAGGAGATACTTCTCGGTCTGAGGGGATTCGACCGGCTATGGAGGACGCCGGAGGGGCGGGCGAGCCTCGGGATGACGCGTTTGGCGGGATGGGCGCCGGGGACGATGCACTGGCGCGGAGAGACGCCACCGGGGGCAACGCCGGTGCTGGGAAGGACCCCACCCTCTCGAGTGGGGCTGTTTTGCAGGTGATGGGCGGCCATGGGAGCCCAGGGGGACCAACGCTGGCCGGGCTGTAGCGCGCGCAAGGTGGTGGAGAGCCGCCGGAGGCGGGCGGCGCTGCAGGCGGGGGCCCCTGCGCCGGAGACGACGAACGCCGGCCGCCTATTGCCGGAGAGGGAGGGGCGACCAGCCTGGCTCCCCTGCAAACCCTAGGACCCGTTGGGTCTGATGCACATCACGAGGGCCACCCGGCCGATCCAGAACCCAACAAGCACGAGAGGGATCTGTTCGGGCCGGCCCTTGGCGAGATTGACCCTCGGGCTCGAGTGCCCGACGCGCATCACGGGCCTACGACTGGGTCGGACGCTGCGTCCTGAGGTCAACACGCGGGAAACGGGCCCCGTCGGGCCGAGCGCGCACACGACGGCTCGGCCGGCCCATTCGAGGGATCGTCGCGATGGACTCCTTGGGTCGAGGGCTGCTACCAACGCTGAGGGCTCGGGCGAGTCGTCGAGTCGCCGCACCCTACCGACCGCCCCAACTACTTTGACCGCGATGGAAGAGGATTGCGTCTCATCGTACCCAATCGGAGAATAGGCGATTCGAGGAGATTTCGATTGTTCTGGAGTTGACTTCTCGAGCTCTCTTTCACTCGCCAGCTTCAGTGGCCTGAAGAAGCGGTTTGGCATTCCGCTATCTGTTTCGTTGTCGCGACCGCTACCCGACGACCTTCCGACTCGTCCGCGAAGGGGATACGCCGCTATTCATGAAGTGAGTCTCCGCGGATGGTTACGGTTGCCCTTCCAACCCGTGACCCAGGATCTTCTGGCTCGACTGAACGCCCACACGTCGTAGATATCTCCATCTTTCTATCGCGTGGTGGCGGCGTGTCACATGATGCTTCATCACGCAACGGGCCGAGTCGTGACGGATGACAACATTAGGAACCTTGTATCTATGTACGACGTCCCCGGGAAGCCCGGATTCTACAAGGTTCAACACCGCAAGTGATTCCCCATACTTACTAAGTTATCCTCCAAACATCGCTACCCTTGGGTGTGGGTATCCGAATCCACCTTCGGAGCGGCGCCTCTCACTTTCGGCCCCGCGGCCTACTTTCCGGCCGATCACGGCATCCAGAGTTCCGAACTCGCTCTCGTGGTCGGAGCGGTACCAGATTCGAGGCGATAGGGGTCACTTTTCGAGTCCCCGGATCTTATGGCGACCACCGGGTGGTTCGTGCCCGGCTACGAAGATCCCCAGCGTTCTGGACCCGGAGCGGAGGTCGTGGAGGATCCCGAGTCCGAGGCGGGGGGTTCGTCTGCTCCCCTACCCGACGTAGGGGGTACTAACCATATATACGCTTTCGTGCTATTGCTGCTTTCCTCTATTTACGCTTATTATTATGTTCTAACCGATTGACGCCTTTTCCTTTTTTTTGTAGACACCATGGGACATCGGTCGCGCGCGCGAGTGCCGAGGGTAGACCCTACTCCCGAGTTGAGGCTCGTCGCAGGGGATCACCGACGTGGGCGAGGAACGAGGCGAACTCTTCGAACAAGCAACCATCATCGACGGCCTTCCTCGGCTCGCCCTCCGGCCACAAGCGCGCTCATACGTCGGCGGCGTCGGTCGGCATGGATTTGATGCTCCTAGCGGAGGCGGCGGAGCTGTGAGGCCAATGTTACCAGGGAATCCTCGAGACCCCGCTGGGAGACTTCAAGAGTCTACTAACGACGAGTGATCTCGATCACTTCCAAAACGGAGTCCGCAACGCTCGAAAGGTATGGCCCGTTTGTTCAACCTATATGCGACCCTTGTACTTGTTATGATAATGTGTGCACCACAAATTCTTTGTAGATGCTCTCGTGTCAAGAACGAGGTGAACGCATCCTCCGGGACTTACCTCGGAGAATGCAAATCATGAAGAGAGACATGGAGAGCGCGGCGGCCGACCACGCTGCCGCTCTAGTAGGGGTTCGGACTGCCCAAGAGTTTCAGGCACTCGAGGAGGAGTCGAAGTGAACTCGCGAGGAATTGGCAGCCGAGAGGTCATTGCGCGTGGCTGAGCAAGTGTCTCGGGAGAAGGCGGAGCAAGCAGCTGACACCTTCTTAGGGGAGACGAAGAAACTCCAGGCGGCGCTCTCGAGCCGAGACGAGGAGCTGAACATCGTCCATGCTCGACTATCGGCGAGCGAGATCTCTCGGGTCAAGGTCGAGAGAGAGAGAGAGAGACTCTTTGCTGGTGGAGATGCAGACCCTCGCCGAGGAGAAAGACAATGCCGTGCGATCCAAGCAGACCTAGAGGACGATCGGGACTTGGCGTTGGAGGAGGCTCGCTTTGCGGCGGCCATGCGGGTTCGAGATGCAACCACGAAGGAGAACGCGTCTCGTGGGACCACCTTCTCCTTCTTCAATGCTATGTTTCCTCCTCTGGACGATGTGCCTCAGGTGAGCGACCCGCATCCCCAGGTCCCCGCGGAGGCTGCACAATCGAAAAACCGCCTGCCTGACGACGATGTTACTGACGGGTCGGGTGCCCCTCGCCCCGAGGATGATGAGGAGCAGATCGACTTCGGCTCAGAGTAGCCAACTTTATTTTGATCTTCCGCGCACTTATTTAGCGCTTGCATTGTGTTTCCTTTCGGATACTTGTCATGTTTTTCCTTGTTGGGTCGTTTATGTGACACTGTTTGCTTTAGCTAAAGCTTCCTTGATTTATTATGCGTCTTATTTTCTCGATTTACTATGCTTAGCGTAATCGATTTACGCAATCCGATTAGTGCGTGTCTTACGATCCTCGGTTTACTATATCTAGCGTAACCAGTTTGCACGGCTTACTGCCACTCCTGGCGGCGAAGTTTCCCGCGGACGCTGGCTAAACCAGTTTCGTCCGGCGAGCGCGAGTCTCTGCCATCCATTCGTGACTCGTTGCCTATTGGCGTGTGCGAGCAGGACGGCCGTCGTGCCCATCTTCCGGTGATTACGCTACCTATTGGCGTGCGCATTGTGCACCGGGATGGGCTCGATGTAAATGCAATTCCCAGCGAGCGTGGTACCTGTCGGTACACGTGTCACATTTTGGGTTTTGACTGCCAGGATCGAGTGTCCGGTGCACGGACGTGATCCATTGACGCCCCGCTGCCTATCGGTACGCGGGGCGTGGAATCGTGCGAGAGCGTCGCGCAAGGGTCGGAGGTCCGGTGCGTGGACCCGACTTGTTGACATTTGTTACTGATTTGCTGATTTGATTTGCTGATTTGATTTGCTAACATTTCGCTACCTCTCGGTGCGCGAAGCGTCAAGTCGTGCGACGGCGTCGCACGAAGGATGTGTAGGGTCGGAGGTCCGGTGCGTGGACCCGACTTGTTGACATTTTGCTACCTCTCGGTGCGCAAAACGCGGAGTCGCGCGAGTGCGTCGCGCGAAAAATATGTACTTGTTACCCTCATTAGCCCCTGAGTTTTTTGTGTACTCGTAGATGAGACTAGAAATTATAATACTATAGGGTAAAGGTTTCGAAGCGAAATGTCGTTCAATTATTAAGGCGAAATAGTTAAAAATTACATTCCCAGACCATTGGCCTTATTTGAAACTTGAAATTGTCTCTTGCTAAAATTGAAAATAAGATGAAAACAATTAAGCGTAGGGAAATCGAGAGCGGGCTTCTTATTGGTAATTCTGCCGTAGACGTTCCGCGTTCCATGGGTGAGTGAAGACGAGCCCTTCTAGGTTCTCGAGCTCGTACGTGCCGTTGTGTATGGCTCGGCGTATGCGATATGGGCCTTTCCAAGTGGGGCCGAGAACTCCCGTTCCCTGCACCTTGGTGTTTTGGAACACCCTTCTAAGGACGAGGCTTCCGTCGGCGAACTTCCGCAGCTTGACCTTGGAATCGTAGTATCTCTCGACCTTCCTCTTCTGCGCGGCAAGGCGAGAAAGTGCGTCCGCCCTCTTCTCGTCTATGAGGTCTAGCTCGAGCCTGATTGCTTCGTCGTTGGCGGCTTCTTCATACTCCTCGATGCGCAAGGTTGGCAGCTTCGTCTCGATAGGTACCACGGCCTCGATGTAAGGACAAGCTTTTGCGTCACTCGTATTTGGAGATTTGGAATTAATTAACTAGTTTCCGTTGTTACAACTAAATTCTCAAGTGAATTATGGTTCAATGGATTTATCGAATTAATTTGAAATATGTTTAGGTTATGAGAAATCTCGGAATAAATAAAGGAATTATCGAGTTTATCTCGATTAATAAATTAATTCCGAGAGAGTATTCCGGAAATTAATTTAAGAAATAAATTCTCAAGGATGAGAATTAATTCCGAGAAACCTTAAATATATTTTAATTAATCGAAAACGAACGAGAAAATTCTCGGTTCGAATCATATAATTATAATCCGTTCGGTTATGGATTTAATTAAATAATTATATGAAAAAGACGTGGTTGTAACAATTTTTAAGGGACCCATTTGAAAAAAAAACAAGGAAAAGAGGTTGGTTTGTAATTAAAAGGATAAGGTTGAGCTTGCCACGTCATCTATGACTAGAATCTTCTTCAAAGTGATATATATATATATATATATATATATATATATATTTATATATATCACTTGGGCGGCCAAAACACACTAGCCCACGCGAGAAAATAAAAGAAAAGAGAAGGAAGAAGAGGAGAAAGAAAAGAGAAAGAACGAACAGAAAGAAAAGAAGAAGGAGAAGAGAACACCGAGAGAGAGGAAGAGAGCGAGAGGGTGAGCTCGCGAAGGGGACGCTCGACCGACAGCCATCAGGACCGAGACCCAAAGCCACTGGACGCGCGCGCGGGCTGAGAAGGAGCGAGCGCCGCCGCGAGCACGCCGAGGACACCGGAGCAGAGAAACTCGTCAAAGAAGAAGGAGAGAGAGAGGCGGCGACAGAGAAGGTAAGCTCGATTTTGAAATTCTTTCCCTCTATGGTTCGGATTTGAGTAAGATTATATTGCTAGGGTTTGGAGATTTGGGGGTTTTTGTTTGGATTATCCTCTCGTTGATGATTCTCTTAAATTTAGAACTGCGCTCGATTTCAAAAATGGCTTCTCGTTCTTGTGCTTGTCCCGATCAATATGTTGTTGCTCGTTCTCTGTTATATGACCGATGATGCGTTGTTATTCTGCTGTGATGTTTCTGATGTTTTTGTTGTGGATTCTCGGTGATGTTTTGCCTTGTTTGTGCCGACTGTAATGTTATTGTGAGACTGGGTTTTGAGTTATGAGATTGCGGTACCTTGTTTGGCTTTGGTGAAGCTGGGTTGGCCGTGTGAGTTGCTGGCCGTGTAATTGTTGGCCGGGTGATTCATTTTGAGGTTGATTTGGCCGTGTGTTTGATTTTTGAGCGTGAATGTGTGTGAACTTGTAATATTGTGAATTATAGTATTATTATGTTTATGGTAAAGTTCGTTTCGATATAAGTCGTAAAGAAAAATAAATTATTATGTTATCGTTATAAACTCGTTGATTATTTAAGTAACTACTTAATATCCTTATTTAAGTTATGTATTAAAAATCGAGTTCGACTATAAGCTCGACTCTTTTAATTTTGAAAAAGAATATCAAGGAGAAATGTTTTATTTACATACAGAAATAAAAATAAAAGAAAGGTTCGACTACAAACCGAGGGTTCGATTATCTCGTAAATGTTTTTATTAAATCGAACCCAAAATTACGTACAATATGGTTAGACATTTAAAATAAACGATTTAGTTTATTTTAAATGAAAAGGTTATATGTATTTATTTATGTTCTCAAATGTTATAACTTGTCAATAAAAAGAGACAAGTCAAAAATATTTTCTAAAATACATTTGAGAAATGTTGATTTGAGTTATTTTCGTATAACTTACGTACGCTATAGATTTTTAGTAGGAGTTTCTTTATACATTCTTTTCTCTTTGAGTTCGACCGTCGGGAACCTATTCTAAGCAGTGGGCTTTGCCCAATCAGAAGAATAGGTGGTGGAATAGTGTAGAATGTTCCTTAGCTTAGATTAGAAAAGCGATGTCAAGGCCTTATTTTTAGGCGTCGATTCTTTTCTGTATCTCTGCTTTGTCTTCGTATATTCTCTGTTTCTTGTATTTGAGACACTCTGAGTAGCGTGACTAGGAGGACGTTTTGAATACGTTCCTCATGAGCTTTCTTTCCAGTAGAAGATGTACGTTAGTATATCGATGGACGAGATACTAAGTACGCTCGACGTTCGATCTTTCTCTTCCATAGATAAGTCCAGATTGCTATAAGGATTAGCAACGAGCAAAAAGAGCTTACGTGGATTGGGTTACGTGAAGTTAAGAAGAATCCCTTTTCTGGAAGAGAAGATTTAAGGATTCGAGAGAATCGTTATCCAGGTAAGTGGATTATAGGCACCTACAATATGAAGAAATATTATATATATCTCTCTCTCTATATATACATATATTGCACGTGCATTTTTATGTAGGCTTTAAGCCACTAACGAATTGGAAAACAGAATTAGTTCGGCTAACAAACATGGCTAGAGGTAACTAGGAACCCGAGCCTTTGTTACGTGTTTAGTTAGTTCCCCCCAAGAGATCCAGTCCTAGTAAACTGGGTAATGAGAGACTGTTATTAAGACTCGTATTCAAAAACGAGGATATTATGATACGATCGTTGGGAGTCACATCCTGAGATCTTATAAGTCACGAATTAATAAGCGAAAAAGAATATATGTAAGATCGGGATTGAACCCGAACTAAACAGTCTCTCATGTTAGGTTAATTAAAGAGAAAACATGGAATGGTACCGCCTCCGACATATACCCCATGTTAGCAGGTACCTATTATGCTTCGTGCTGGTACCACATGGGGATTAGGCAGGAGACTGTGCACCCTCCTGTCTGGCGCCAATAAGACATGTGTCGTGCATATATCATTAAGGGATCCCGAGCAGGAAATGTATTGTATGATGGGTATTGCCGGGACCTAAGTTGGCATATTCTCAAGTAAGAGAGGAGTTACCGGGATCTAAGCTAGTAATTCCATAGATTATGATGAAAGTATGTTATGATGTGAATCATCGGGACCTAAGCTGGTGAATTCTTAAGTAAGAGGAATCTCTCAGGACCTAAGCTGAGTAATTCCTAAGTAAGATGAATCTATCGGGACCTAAGCCGATTGATTCTTAAGAAAGGTGAATCTATCGGGACCTAAGCCGATTGATTCTTAAGTAAGGTGGATTTATCGGGACCTAAGCCGATACATCCGCAAGTTATGATAAGATATGAACTGCATGTTATGTATTGCTTATTTTTTATTTGCACGATGCATTAGTTATATAGATATCGGCTTACTGAGTCTTTCGACTCACAGTTATTATCTTGATATTGTAGATAAACGCAAAGCTAAAGAAGATTAAGCAGAGCATCAGGAAAACCCGGTAAGTAAGTAGGCGTGTGTATTTACGGCTGCCGACCTGTGGCTAAGTCAAGGGCGAATTAGTCTGTTTTGTTTTTAAAAAGACGAGTCTTTTTGTTTGTGAAGTTTAAAATAGTATGTTATAGGAAAAACGAAAAATTCGCCCATATTTTGAGACGCTTATGTAAATATTTTAAAAGTTTTCTTAAAAAAAATGTTTTTCGGAAGCGCTTCCACCAAAGTTTTTATGAATTTTATTTTATGAAAAGTAAGATACGGAGAAATCTGCCGCGGCTCGCGGGTCGTGACACTCGACGCCGAATGCGAGAGCGAAGGGGGTTTCACCGGTCGCGTTTCGCGCGGTGGTCCGGTATGCCCACAAGACCATGGGAAGCTCCTCGGCCCAGGCTCCCTTTCTCTCTTCCAGCTTCTTCTTCAGGTTCTCCTTGATCGTTTTGTTGACTATCTCGACTTGGCCGTTGGCCTGAGGATGACGGGGAGAAGAGAAAGTCTTGTTGATGCCCAGTTGTTCACATACGTGTCGGAGGCGCGCATTATCGAATTGCTTCCCATTGTCGGTCACTATGGATGCGGGGATCCCGAAGCGGCAGACAATGTTCTTCCAAATGAAGCTCGTCGTGTTTGCCTCGGTGATTTTTGCCAATGGTTCGGCCTCTACCCACTTCGTGAAGTAATCGATAGCAACGATCGCGTGCTTGTACTGCCTCGGGGCCGTAGGCAGCTCACCGATGAGATCGATTCCCCATTTCGCGAAGGGTCGAGGCACAATGATCGGGCATAACGGGGCCGGCGCTTGGCGCGGGATGTGGGCGAATCTTTGGCACTTGTCGCATTTTTTGGCCCATTCGTGGGAGTCCTTTTTCAAAGTAGGCCAAAAATATCCGAGTCTTAGTAGTTTTAGCGCCAAAGATTGTCCGGCGGCATGGTTTCCGCACACCCCCTCGCGCACCTCGTGGAGCGCTTTCTTTGCCTCGACTTCGGTCAGGCATCGGAGAAGGGGCATGGAGTACCCTCTCTTGAACAAGTTGTCTTCCCTCATTGTACATTTCGGCGCCAAGCTCCTCAGCTTTCTGGCCTCTTCTTTGTCTTCGGGGACGACTCCTCGCCTGAGATACTCTATGAGTGGCGTCATCCATGAGGGGGCGGAGTTCCGCCGACTACCCCTACGTCGCCTCTCGAGACGTAGGGGTGAGTTAGCACTTCTATTGGGATGCTACTTTCCCCCTCTTCGTCTATCCCGGATGCAAGGCGTGCCAGGGCGTCGGCGTCGATGTTCACCTCTCGGGGAACTTGGACTACCTCGAACCACGACAGGGCCTCCAGATTTTTCTGGGTCTTTGAAAGATATGCGATCATGTTAGGCTCTTTGGCTGCGTAGTCGCCCTTGACCTGGTTCACAATCAACTGCAAGTCGCAGTGGATGCGCAGGTTTTGGACGCCTAGCTTGTTCGCCAATTCCAAGCCAACGATCAGAGCCTCGTACTCCGCCTCGTTGTTGGAAGCCTTGAATTCGAACTGCAAGGCGTATCTCAGTTTTTCCCTATTGGGATTTGTAAGCACAACGTCGGCGCCAGCCCCCCGGGCGTTTGACGCACCATCCACGTGCAAGTCCCAGACCGGCCCTATCGGGTCGTTGGTCCTCTTCTTTGACGACCCGTCGTGGTCGTCCTCCTCGCCTTCCTTGTTCTCATTGCCTTTGCTGCCCTCGTCAGTCGAGAGTGCACTTCTGAATTCGGCCACGAAGTCGGCGAGGGCCTAGCCCTTGATGGCAGTTCTCGGCTGAAACTCGACCCCATACTCGCCCAACTCTTGGGACCATGTGGCCATTCGAGACGAGGTCCCTTTTTGTAGGGCCTTCTCGATGGGGTGTCCCGTACGCACCACGATCGGGTGCGCTTGAAAGTAGGGGCGAAGCTTCCTCGCACTCGTGATGATCGCGTTTTGGCGTCAAGGAGCGCCTTGCTGACATAATAAACCGGCCACTGTACCTTGTCTTCTTCGCGTATCAGAACCGCGTTTACGGCCCTCTCGGTCACCGCGAGGTAGATATACAAGGTCTCGCCATCCTTCGGTATTGCGAGGAACGGGGGGGAGCTGAAGTAGGCCTTCATCTCGCGGAACGCCCCTTCGCATTCCTCTGTCCACACAAATCCGTCGGTCTTCTTCAGTGCTTTGAAAAATGGTTGGCACCTATCGGTTGCCTTGGAAATGAATCACGTTAGGGCGACGATCCTTCCCATCAAACTTTGTACTTCTTTCATTTTCTGTGACGACCTCATCTCTAAGATCGCCCTGATCTTCTCGGGATTAGCCTCAATCCCGCGGCGGCTCAGCATGTAGCCCAGGAATTTTCCATACTCAACCCCAAAAGCGCACTTATTGGGGTTGAGTTTCATCTTGTAGCGCCGCAAGATCGTAAACATCTCCCTAATGTCTCGAACGTGGTCGTGGGCCTTGAGGCTTTTGACAAGCATATCGTCCGGGTAGACGTCCATAGTTTTGCCAATTTTATTGGCGAACATTCGGTTCACCAACCTTTGATACGTTGCTCCCACGTTTTTGAGGCCAAAGGGCATGACCTTATAGCTGTTGGAATTGATCTAGGGTTTAAGAAAAAGTTTAACGCTTCGTTAAGCGGCGGAATTTTAAAAAATTTCTTTTCAAGTAAAACCGGTTTTTACTAACCTAAACAAAGAGCAAGTACATATAAATAAAACTAATATGAGCATAATAAATTTACTAACCTCTTTAGAAGCTTGAACGTTGATGAGCCTTCGGAAGGTTGAAAACGTTCGTCTCATCGCAGCACGTCTCTCTTTCTTTCTTCGGCAACTCGAGCAACCGCGAAAGTTTCTATCACTAAATCACTCGAAATAAAAGGAATCAGTGAGTGGGCACTGTTAGACACTACGACTTAAGAACGAGTCTTGAAGTCGTAGAGCTAAACTCTATGTCAAATGAGGACCTACGTGCCAAAACAATAAAACGAAATTGAAGAGAGAGAGAGAGGATCGGCCAAGCTAGAGAGAGAAGCTCTCAAATCTCTAGAACTTGGGATGAATGAAATGTGTGGAATGAGGCTCCTATTTATAGGAGAGGTCTCACCTTCAATAAGGTAGTTTCCTCTTCTATAGAACATCACATATTCATGAGCCAATTTCCCCTTTTTTCTCTTGAGATACTCGGCCAACATAGGCTTCATTAAGCCTTGGATTTGTTTCCTTTTTTGTTCCTTGCCTTGCCTTGTCTTTCTCTTGGCCGAATCCCTTATGCATCCATATGCAAATTTGTTTCCTCTTTTTCTTTTGGCAAGTATCTTGATACATTTACGCACAAAATAATCTCTCCTATTTCTCTATAGGGTAGGCGTCCAAATGGTCTCTAGAAAGGCCTTCTAGAAGCTTTTCTATTTGTTCAAGAGAACATGAAAAGGCCCATTAAGAATTTTCAATAAAATTCTTATGAAATGAAATTAAACCACAAGGCCCAATGATCAAGTCATGGCCGAGTATTATCAAGTCATCAAATGACCTTGTCAAAAAAATTATTGACATTCATTTCATGCAATGTCTCAAAAGACAAAATTACTCTTTTGACAATTTTCGTTCTTGTTTTGACTTAACTTCCAGTTTAACTATTCCTAATCGATGTGATTCGTGACAGTGACCTCATGGATCCAAATGAACAAAGCTTGAGCTAAATACTTGGACTCAAAAGTTCACAAAGCTTTTCCAAGTTTAGCTTAATGTCAACTGACTCCACTAAAGAGTTGACACTGAAAATCTCTCGGTTCAAATGAATTTATTTTCTACTCAAGAATTCAACCTAATTTTAATGAGTGGATCCACAGAATATTATCAGTGTTTACCCTTCATGAATATCATCAGCTAGTCGGGATTTAAAAAATTACCATTTTACCCTTCTAGCTGTTATTTCCTCAACTCCTTTGTCGCTTGTGAATAAGTTAGAAACAATGTATTGACGAGGATCTAACAAGTCACATTGTTTCATCCAAAACAGTCAGGACTCAATTTGTGTTGTCGCACGAAAATGAACAACGATTAAATACCTCGGGCGGTTCGATCCAAGGCCGGACCAAGTGATCGCGCCCGGGCCAAAAACGGGATCTCCTAGACCGAGCTGCACCCTCCAAACCCTGAGGTGTGTTTACGGGGGTGTGACCGTGCCAAAGGTTGGCTGTCTACGTACCCTTTAGTAGGGATCAGGTCAGAACGTAGTTCAATTTGTGTGGGGAGGCTATCTTGGGCTCGGAGGCTTTGTTAATCCAAGGCTTTAGAGTAGGGCCCGGCTCGTAGCTTCTAGTGAAGGCTTTAGAGGGGTCGCGTGCTCGTAGCTCGGAATTCTAGCTCAAGGACCAAGAAGCAAGAGGGCAGTATGTACTGTAGAGGCTCGGGTTGCAGAAGAGGAGCGCGCTCCCTCTCGTGGAGGGGGGTCCTTGACTTTCTGAGCCGAGGGAGGAGGAGGAGTGCGCGCTCTTGGAAATGTCACAAGAGGGCGAGTGAGAGTTCTCGAGAGAAGAGAAGTGTTCTTGGCATCAACCAGGATGTAAGTTGTGTAAAAAACCGGGGCCTTTTTCCTTCCCCAAGGGAGGGGGGGGTATTTATACTTGTGGATAGAGGCCTACTGGGTGGCCGGGAGCGAGGTTCGCGAGGCCTCACGTCTAAGAAGGCGCAGGGCGCGTGGGACATATCGCCTGGACGGGCGCGGCGTGCCCGGCAACGGGCGTGCCCGGCCGAGGTGGCAAGAACGCTCGACCGGGGTGGCCGAGCTGACGAAGATGCTCGGCCGAGGTGGCCGAGCTGGCGAAGGCGCTCGACCGAGGTGGCCGAGCTGACGAAGACGCTCGGCCGAAGCGGCTGAGCCGGCGAAGGTGCTCGACCGAGGTGGCCGAGCTGGCGAAGGCGCTCGACCGAGGTGGCCGAGGTGGCAGGGACACCCGGCTGAGGCAGTAGGGGCGCTCGGCCAGGGTGCCGAGGCGCGCGCAGGCCGGGAGGCCGGGTTGCGCGGGAGCGCGCGCGCGTTAGCCAGGCGCGCTAGGGATCGCCGAAGCCCATTGGGCCGAGGGCCTCAGGGCCGGGGGCGCAGGTGCGCGCGCACCGGCCGTGCCGGGCCGTGGGCGCGTCAGGGCGTTCGGGCCTGGCGGGCCGGGGCCCGTCGGGCTTCCGGCCGGCAAAGCCCGGCCGACATGGAATTGTTTTTGAATTTCCGGTGTTCCGAAAACGACCGGTAACATTAGCCCCCCAAGTTTACGGCTTACGGGACGTAAGTCGTGAACTTTTAGAAAAGAAAAGGGCGTTGAGGTATTTTTACCTTCAATCACATGTGATCGTCCGCACGCATATCTCTTGTGATCGGACCCCTGGGGCCGGACCGGGCCGGTCGGGCCGAAAGACGCGCGCTTCCTGGCGCTGAGGAACTGGCGCGCGCGCGAGGCCGGCCCGCGGGCCGGGCCTTGTGTCGCGCGCGCAGGGGGAAGGAGCAGGGTTTGCTTCTTCCTCTATATAAATAGGAGAGCTCCCGCTCTCTTTTGTTTATACTGGCGGCCTGCGGGTGATCGGAAAAATTCTTTTGACTTTGAAATTTCCCCCGGGCAGTTGACCTTCTCTTTTCTTTTTATGGGGAGTGAGCTTGTTCCCTGAGTTGATGATCCCGAGGTCGACCCTACCTGCCCTCTCCCAAATTTTGGGGGGGCGGCCAAGGGTCCCTTTGAGGAGCTCGACGGGATTCCCATCTTCGTCGAGGAAGACTCTGGCGCGGCCGACCAATGGCTCGCGAAGTTGGAGACCGATGCCGCGGCGATCGCCGAGCTGGCGGGATCCGGGAGCGGGCCACCTACCAGGCGCGGCCCCGAAGGGGAGTACGAGGGGCCCGAGGGCCCGCGTTCGTCAAGGTTGGTGATCAACCTGGTCTTCCGCGAGGCGTCCTTTGACGCCCCCCTGCTCAAGCAGCGGGGTGAAGCGGTGGTGAGTGCCAAGCTCCCCCGGGCATCTAACTTGGACGCCTCGGGTGTCGAGCTTGCGATTGTGCCGTCCGAGTCCTTCTTGGACGAGATTTACTCCGATGATCCCCAAGGGTCGGGCTCGGAGGCTCCTGAGGAGGACCCGGAGGTTCCTCCCGCGAGGGGGGAGGAGAAACATGATGGCGAGGTGTTGGCGACGGTATGGCCGGCCCTCGAGTCCGCGGAGTCTTCGGGTTACACCTACGGAGTAGGCGACTCTGTTGCCCCCGTCGGCTTAGACTGCAAGGGAATCGACGCTGCGAGCACGCTCACTTCCCGAGTCTTCGCACGCTTCGGAAGGCATATAACATCCCTCCCTTGGTGGGGTTGCTTAGACCTGCCCCCGAGGACAGGCCCTCCCGCCCCAGGGACGAGTATGCGGCCGTGACGATCGGGAGTCTTG